>NC_142892.1:23827500-24151268 GCF_054131105.1 Drosophila navojoa
GCATGCCACAAGTGGCCGGCCGGCAACGACCGATAACAGCGGCAACAAACAAAAAAATTGGCAGCAAAAAGGCAGCCAATTAAGGCCAATTTAGTTGCAGCAACGCCGTGCGGCGACACAAAAAATAATCAGTAGAAAAACAGCAACAACAACTATGGACAAAGTGCTGCATGTAAATGAGAGCAGAGCAACAACCAAAAGTAACTTGATACGGCCAACAACAAGAACTAAAACAACAACGACAATAGCAACAACGGTGGCAAAAATTATGTATGCGCAGTTATTTGTAAAAAGTTTTTTTTTAATATTTATTGCGACCTGTGAGAAAAATGTAAAGCGACGCCAAGATTGACATTGTTGTTGTTGTTGCGGCATGCATGAGATTTCATGCATATGTATGCAAAATGAGTGCGACAGGGAAATAGCAAAAAACTGAGCAGAGCATAGTTATCGATAATATGCGCTAGCAGCTGCTATCGAATGCTATCGAACCTCTTTTGATTAATGTGACCAGGCGTTGACAACAGCTTAACTTGCAACAGCAACAATAACAACTACAGCGGCATCAAGTGCAGTGAAATCTGGTAGTTGTTGTTGCTCGTTTCAATAACAATTGTTAAATGCGACTGCGCAGCGACGCCGGCCCAAGGCGCACGCCGGAGCGCGGCTTTGAAGCTGGAAAACCAACAGCAATAACGGGGCTATAACGAACGACGGCCTGAGATCTTTTCTTATTAGGTTGGTTTTCGTTTTTCTTTTTGTCTCTTTTACTCTTTTTTGGCATGTAAAAGGCCTCGCGCTGCGCCCATTAAGCATTAACTGAGACCTGAGGCCAGCAAGTGCCCGTGGATGACCTTTTCGTTTTAATTCCGATTCTGATTGTTGTTGCTGTGGTTTTATTTTATTTTTCTGTGTGCGCGCAGAGCCGAATCTAATTGTTGCTGCAATCAGTTTAAAAACTCAAGTGTTCCAAGGCGGCGGGTCACGCACTGTTGGTGTTAACAGGCGGACAGACATAATCTTCATAATAAAGCAAACAATCAATTTGAGCAGGGCTCACATACACACACACACAGGGACTCCACACTTACGCACACCCACACACAATAAGTGAAGACGCCAGACGCTGTCATTTTCTGCAGGTGGCAAAGCCGCAACTTCAACCCGTTTCAGTGGACAGGCAGCGGCAAGAGCAATGGCAGCGACAGACGCATTTGCACACACTTGTTCACTTTCTTCTGCAGTGCGTATGTGTGTGTGCGCGCGAAACAGCATCCAACCCAACAAGCTGGCTTAAAGTAACTGTAACTAGTGGCAACTTTAGCTTACCTGTCCGGCGAATTAGCAATATGGGCACAAATATGTATATGTATGTCGCTTTCAATTGCTATTGCAATTGCAGTTCGAGTCGAACTTTAGCCCTGGCTCTCACGCACACACATAGAAGTACACTATGAAGCGCGCGCGCAGCGTGAACATGTAAAAAAACACTTGCACAAATATTGGTGTACTTAAAAATAATGTCAAGATAGAGATACCGTACGAACCGCAGCGCGTTCTATGCAAAATGTGTGCGGCACACAGTTAAATGCAGCGCCAAACGAAACCAACAACAAAATGCAAAGCGAGCGCTTGTAGTGTTCTCTTTGAAAGACACAGTTACAGTTACGAAATTGCAGTTCGTATAGGTCTGTTAACTTCACTGTCTAACTCGAAATGGTGATGTTAAAGCTATTTACGTGACGTGGTGTTTTTTAGCGTTTATGTACATCGTTGCCAGACTGGAACTATGTAGTTATTTGAAAACTTATTTGAAATCAAATATAGTCGAAAAATATGAAAATAATATTTGGAAACAAATATACGATACATTCGTAATTTTTAGTATGATCTCGTAGTCTTAGACACTGTATAAATAGCGAATGATTTGCCGTCAACTTTTATATATACATATTTCAAGTAAATTTAACGAGTCCCGCTAATTCTTACAGTGTGGCAACGCCATTTTAACAGAATTTTGCGTTTGCGCATAACGTTCCGTTTACTATGAGCTTTATCTCTTTGTAGCAGAAATTTTTTTTTCAGCTATCAGTGAAATTGATACGAAAATATGTTAAAGTCAGAAGTGCAACACCAATACTGGATAACCAAAAAGGTTGTACAGCGCAAGCTGGGCAGCAAAGAGGACAAGCACATAATATCCTCCGACGCCGAGCTGGACGCAAAAATCGAGGTCTTCAAATCGATAAGTGACACCAGCTTGGAGCTGTGCAAAATCATTGACCAATACCAGGAACGACTGTGCATATTGTCGCAGGAGGAGTGCGTGTTCGGGCGTTTTCTCAAAGAGGCTGGCAAGCGGAGCAAGACGACGGGCTGCAGCATCACAAACACGGGCAAGGCCATGTCCTTTGCTGGGCAGCAAAGGATGTGCGTTCGCGTTCCTCTACTGCGACTGCAACACGAGGTGGATGTGTATCGCTGCCGTGCCGTCAAGGATACTGAACTGACTCTGCAGACCATGGAAAAGGAACGCACCGAATACCGTGCCGCCTTGTCCTGGATGAAGCACACGGCCAGCCAGGACATGGATCCAGACACTGGAAAGGGACTGGATAAGTTTCGCACAGCCCAAGCTCATGTGAGGGCTGCCAAGCACAACTTTGACAGTTACTCCATGGACTCGATACAAAAAGTAGGCAAAATCATGCAGATCCACCTGACAGTTCCTCGATTTAACAGAGAATTCTTTTCAGATTGATCTCCTGGCCGCTGCCCGCTGCAATATGTATTCCCATGCCTTGGTTGCCTATTTAGCAGAGCTGAAGAACTTTGCCCAGAAGGCCGCATCCACCTTTCAGACAATTTCGAATGCGCTGGTGGTCAAACCAAAATACGACTTCTGTGTGCTCAAGGAACTGTCCCAGAACGAAGGCGCCGATGCACCGGAAGCAGTTCCGATCGAAGCTGTTGACAAAGACCAATCGTTATTCTTTGCGGTACAATGTTAATATAATAAGATATATTCGGCAATATGAATTGCATTTTTGTTTTGTTTGCAGGACGAATACCAGGACAAGCCAAAGTCCGAGTCGCAGCCGCCCACAGACGATACGCCCACGACCACGCCCACGTCTACGGCCTCAGCTGGGCCCGAAACTACGTGTGGTGACAACGAATCATTGCTCATTGAACTGTCCAGGCAGTTGGAAGAGAGTCCTCTTATCGAGGCGCCGCCACTGCTAGAGGCTCCACTGTTGGACACAAGCAGCAATAACAAATTCTGGGCTCGCATGTTTAGTCAGCAGCAGCCGCCCACACCCGTCTGCAACGCTGCAGCAGCCGCTCCAACCAAAACGAACGCCAAGCAGACCAGTAATAGCTCTAACAATCCCTGGCTGGATCTCTTTGCTGACCTGGACCCGTTGGCCAATCCACAGGCATTTGACTTAAAACTGAGCGGCGGAAGACGAGTAGCGGAGCAGACATAAGACAGAGATTTTAGAGTGGACGCGGAACTAAGGTTACCTGGCATCGGTAACCACAGCAGAAAGCAGCCAGCATCGAACCTAATCGATCGGTCGGCCTGTCGCTAGTATTATTGTCCCTATCGATAGTTTCAACGTTTTTCCCTGTCGACCGCTGTAGCTTTTTCACACGACACATGAGTTTTGTCAATAAAAATATATTATTCATTGTTAAAAAGCCATTCCATCTGCTATACATTGCGCTATACAAGATCAGAAGGACACATATGCACACCTTTTCTGAATAAAAAAGTATATACTAAATAATTAAGCGATCAATTGGCATTTCGATTGCTTTTAAATGCATAGAATCATTTGAATGTAGATATTCGCTAAACGTTCAAAAGTTTATGTCTTTCGATTAGTTACTGTGCAGAGGTTTCTATAGTTCATTTTCATTGTTAAAGAAATATCAAAGTTCAGGTACACGATCAGCTGAATAAGAAATATTTCGATAATATTGCACTTATTTTACTTTTCGATAAGTCATCAAGAAAAAGTCGGCAACTTTAGTAGATTTGAAAAGCATAAAATCATCAGAATGTAACTTTTCGCTAAACGTTCAAAACTGTTTTAAGTTTATTTATTTAAATAATATGTATATAGGACACAGCAGCTAGGGCAGAGGCGAACGCGTAAGGCAACGCGCGTGGTACAACTCATTTGACAGCCGCCTGAGCTTCCTTCTTCGAGTTGACGAGTTCGACGAGCTCCTTTACACGGCGCAAGCAATCCTTTTTACTGCGATTGGGTATGCAGGCCGCAATGCAATCCCAGCGATCGGGTGTAGTGGTCGGATACGTTTTGATGGCTTGCTCCAGCAAAGCCTGCTCCTCCTTTGTCCATGTCTTCGATGCGATGCCATTCGTAGTTGGAGTGGTTGCCGGCGTACTGGCCGGAGCCCCCACAGCACTACCATTTTGCTTCGACTCCGACTGCTGCTGCACCTGTTGTTGCTGTTGCTGCCGCTGCTGCGGTTTCTGATTGTTCTGACTGTCACCCCCATTCTGTTTGTGGTTCTCTTTACTCTCTGCCGGCGACTCGCCTAGCGTAATATCGTTCGTTGTCTGGACTTCTTTCTTGGATTTCTCGAAGCTCTGGAACGCCCCTTCATTGGCCTGGGTCTTGAGAGAGCTTTTGGAGTGATCGCTGTTCTGCAGCGCCTTCGCCTTGTTGAGCACATCGCGCGCAGTTACCGGGCTGGAGCCTCCACTGCAATGCTGATTGATGAACGTGGCAATCACATCCCAGCGCTGGGCAGTGCCAGCGGGAAACAGATTGACCGCCTTGATCAACAGCTGCACGTTCTCATTGCTCCAGAGCTCACTCTTTTTCACCTCCTTAACGCCCGTCTTAGGCGTATTGTTCACTTGCTTCTTCTGATGCGCTATGTTGAGCTCCTCCAGTTCGGCGGCGATCTTCTGCTCGGCGGTGTGCAGCGCCGCAACGAACGACTCCCTACCCTTGGTCTCCATGGCCTTGTTCAACGCCTGTAGCTCCGCCAAGTTGAAGGTTTCACATATCTTCTCGGTGCCCTCCATGTGCTTCAGCTGATCCTTGTCATTTTTGGCATAGTACTTACAATCCTTGACCTTGTCGCGCAGTGTCTTGCGCTCCTTTTTCAGTACCTTCTTCTGCTGTTCACGCTCGATGCGAATCTGCTCGATACGCTTTTGCTCGGCCTTCTCCGCCTTCTCTTTGGCGAGCGCCGCTTCTCGTATCGCCCGTTCCTGCTCGGCCTTTTGGGCCTGCGCAGCATCCATTTTGGCTCGCTTGGCTGCCGCTTTGCGATCCTTTTCCTCTTGCTTTAATCTCTGGATTCGCTTGTCGTTGTTATAAGCCAAGTCGACCAAGGCGCGAATACGAGTCATCTCTTCTTTTTTGCGCTTGATGCGCGCCGTCTTGTTCTCCTTCTCAATCCAGCGACGCTCATCCCGGTCCTGGCCCTTCTCCTTATCCTCCTCGTCCAAGTAGCTGAACTCGCGCCATGACTTAAAGTCGTACCAGAAATTGTAAAAACGTTCGACATCCTCTCGCTTGGCATCCACGTCGCCAAACGGCGGCACATTGGGCTTTTCACTCCAGCGCGCATTCAAATTAAAATACTTATTAAACGACTCAAAGTAATTGTTATCGATATCCGATTGTGAGGGAAAACCGTCGTCAAATTCGGGATCCACTGAGTCGTAGCTACGGCGTGTTTTTGGAGTGCCTGCAATAGAGAAATTTCGATGTATTAATTAGTCAAATTAATATTATTATACTGATTTGTTTTTAGATTTATATCTAGCTCTATATTAACTTTTTCTCTCTGACTCTCTCTCTATTTAGCATTGATATAAGACATTAACAAGCAAATACAAATACATATGTGACGTAACATTAATAAGACTTTTAGATACCCTAGAAATATTTGTGTTAAGCACAAGGTATTCAATTTTGAGCAACTGAAGAAAATAGAATTAGAAACATTAGATGGCACATTTATTGCAATATACAGTGACGCTGAAGTGACCGTCATAATACCCGGAAAACACTATAGTCATATATGTTTGCATAGGGACCACAGTTTTCGTTGTAAGAATATAAGCGGAGTCTATAACGACTTTATTGTATATACTAGATGATATCCTATTACAAATTGTATATAGGATTCATCTAGATATATAAATACTATATCCCCCAAAATATATTTTATGCGCTACCTTTATTAAGATATATTCATTCTTTTTGGATATATCGACTCACCAGGATTACATTCTGCGCTAAATATGTTATAAGTGCTATTATTATATTACACATTTAAGCAAATATAAACTACAAGTATTTATTTACATATATCTCCTTCACATCACGTATATGTTGACATATTCTATTCCTTTTCTATACTATTATTTATCATGGTTATTTGAAAACTGTACAACAAATTGAAGCTACAATTACGTATTTAAATATATCGACTCATCAAGAATACACACCATATAAACAAGCCTACAATTAGTCATTTAGATATATCAACCTACCCACCAAGTGCCCATAAACAATTATTTATTTAGATATATCGACTACCAACCAAGTATTTCATAGGCCTTTGTTATGCATGTGAAGTAGTCGTCATCCGTAATCACCTCCTCTCCTTTGGCTTTTCGCTTGTCCGGATGATGCAGCAGCACCATTCGTCTGTAGGCCCTCCGAATGTCATCATCGGTCGCTTCGTATCTGTGTGAGTGTGCAAAATAAGTTATTACAGTTAATACACGTGCACACGCTCAAACACACACGCATTCTTTCCCTTTCTCTTTCTAACGCACACCCAAACATGTCTGCACACATTAACAGATAAACGCACCTTAATTTGCCAAGGCCGAGAACGCTGTAATGATCCTGATCCTTCCATTCTTTAGGATCAAGTGACTTGAGGTAGTTTATATCGACATCCTCGCCAGCGCCCGCCAATTTCTCATCAGAGTCGCTTCGCTCGACGCCGTTCGCATCGCCAATTTGGCGGCGTGCGTTAAAATATGCGCAACCAACGCGTTCGATTTTATGACGCGCTACTTTCAACGCAGAGCACTCAATTTCTAGGCTGTTAGTCATTATAGGTGTGTAGAAGTGTGTGTCGTGTGGCAAAAACGAATTGCATCAAATTACATAAAGCACACTGCACTACCTCGAATTTTGTTTGGACAACCCGAAAAGTGTGTAATTAATTCACTTCACTACCGCATGCTTGAGCTAAGTGTAGGCAAGCGACAAAAAAGGCATAGTTAAGTGCGATTGCGATACGATAGGCACAATACTAGCAACCTTTACCAACACCGAATGAGTAAATCGTTGATTATAACTTCATGTGGTGGCTGGTCGATTACCAAGAGCTACAATTGTCAGCGAAAAATTAGACCAAAATTAAAAAAATATACTGACAGTTATCTTTGTGAAGTAATTAACTGGTTTATCGTCTGCCACCTATATAAATTTCACACTTAAATGAGTATATAAATGTAAACATGTGTTTATATAGGAAACACTTCAAGTGCGTTTAGTCAGCTTGCGTTAATTAGTGATGAAACAATTAAAAGCAAAAGTATGTTTGGAAAACTTACTGCAGTATACCGATAGCTATCGATAGCACTTTAATGTCTCTTGCATATTTGGGAGTACCCCAGTTTTAATAGTTAAAGTAAATAAAAAATGCTGCTTAAAGAGAATCTCTATCAAACATGAATAAATCTCTGGAGAGGAGCACTGACTCCGCTTTCTCCACACCAAGCAAGGAAGACGATGACCTTCACAATGTTTCTGATACTTTCTACACCAGCCAGCGCAAGGGTAGCCACGTATTTCGTGTGCGTCTGGATGCTACAGGATTCACTCTACAACGCGAATCTCCCAGTGGTGTCACGATCAAGGAGCAGAAGGTCAAAATATGTAATATTATCGGAGCACGCTGCATGCGCATGAAAAAGTCGCATCGAAATCTGGCAGGTTGCGCCTGCGTCAATCCGGGTACTCCAGCTGCGGGCTCTGGTCGCAAGGGCACGCCCAGCAAGTGTAGCATGACCAGCAAGGAAGAGAATGCAACCGAAGTGGGCGACGGCAGCGCCTATTTGTACTTGTTTGCCTATGTGCTGAAGAAGAAGAGCCTTCGCAGCAGCCTGCACAGGGAGCGGACGGTGCTGACGCTTCGGTTTCGATCCTTTGATACGTTCGAGGATAACATGCGAGAGGCTGATCGCTGGTATCGCGCCTTGCGCTGGCAGTTGCATCAAACGCTGGAGCCCATCTTTGTAGAAAGTGTGGGCGAGCCGCGGCGTCGCCGAATTGTGGTACTCCTCAATCCCAAGTCCGGCTCTGGCAATGCACGCGAGGTATTCAATACGAGTGTCGCACCGATTCTCAACGAAGCCGAAGTACCTTACGATTTGTTTGTAACGAAGCATTCCAACTATGCAATCGAATTTATGAGCACTCGCCGCCTGGACGAGTGGTGCACCATCTTAGCCGTTGGCGGCGATGGCCTGTTCCACGAGATAATCAACGGACTGCTCTGCCGCGCTGATTGGGCTCAAGTGATGGACAGCCTTGCCCTGGCCATTATTCCATGCGGCTCTGGCAATGGCCTGGCACGCTCCATTGCGCATGGCTACAAGTGAGTGGGTTATTCCCGCAGGTGTTTCTGTTTGGCACAAGTACTAATCCCTGTTTCTGCTTGCAGTGAACCATACTTCAGTAACCCTGTACTGGGTGCCGCTCTGACAGCCATCAGTGGTCGAACCTCGCCCATGGATGTGGTGCGTGTGGAGAATAAAAATCGCGTCATGTTTTCTTTCCTGTCGATAGGCTGGGGCCTCATCTCGGACGTGGACATTGAGAGTGAATGCATCCGGATGTTTGGCTACCAACGCTTCACCATCTGGACACTCTATCGATGGGCCAATTTGCGCACCTATAATGGCAAGATCAGCTATTTGCTGGCCGATGAGGCACAGGAGCCGCTGGAAACGCCGCTGCTGCAGTCAGAACAGATGCGAAAGATGCAATCCAGCCGCAGCTGCACTTTGCATATCGATAAACTGTCCAATGCCAGCAATCACCGCTCCATGGAGTTTTTGCCACAAGAATTCGAGGATGTCATTTCGCTGGAGACTTCCATCAATCAATCATTCCGCTCGCGCTGCGACAGCTGGCTGTCGGGCGGCTCACGACGCAGCTGCTATTATTCCATATCAGAGAGTATCTATCACAGCGTGGCAGATGACAGCGAATTCACTCAACCTTCGATTTCGGCGGGCACTAAATTAGAGCAAGGCTTTCCCAATTTCGGCCCAGGTAGTAGCTTACCGGGACTTGACGAACCATTGCCCGAGGATGCGGGCTGGCTGGTGGAGGAAGGCGAATTTATTATGATGCACGCCATCTATCAATCTCATCTCGGCATCGATTGCCACTTTGCTCCCAAAGCCCAATTGAACGATGGCAAAATATTTTTAGTTTTGATTCGCGGCGGCATCAGCCGTCCGCACTTGCTCAGCTTTCTTTACAACATGAGCTCGGGCAGTCACCTACCTGAGAAAAACAACCAGTTTATAAAGGTGCTACAGGTACGCGCATTCCGCTTGGAGCCGTGCGATAATCACGGCATCATCACCGTCGATGGCGAACAAATAGAATTTGGTCCACTCCAGGCAGAGATACTGCCAGGCATTTCTCGTGTCATGATACCAAAATAAGAACAAATGAATATGTGTTTCCAGCAACGATCATACATTCAAGCAATAACTAATCAGTAATGGGAATCTCTGCATTTGAATAAGTAGGTGTAGTTAAATATTTTTTATTATATTGGGCTGTGTGCGTCACGGTGGATGTATGCACAAGAGTATGATTTTTATATTAATGCTGGCAGATGTTTTTGTAACTCTTCTTGTTAATATTTATGATAATGATTGCAGTTAGAAACAAATAAATATAAACATATGTATATCTATGTATGTAAGTGAAGCCGTTTTCATCTTTGGGGAAATATAACGAACCGAGAAAAAGTAAGCTCTTCATAATTATTTCAAATGTAACAGCTGTTTTTTTAACTCAGGCAACCCTGTCAAATTAAAACTTATCGATAACTTAATTGAAACGCAATAGAAAAAGGTGAAAAAAATATTTTCCGGACAACAAATTAGTTGGTGCGGTAGATAAGACGTTAAATAGCAAAAGAGATATCCAAATAGACATTGGTTAGGCTCAGGAGCTAAGATTTATTGCCAGTCAAGGCCATCGTTAATAAAATAATTGACACAATATGTCAGCAGAGGAGCTGGCGCCAATTAACGAGCAAGATCTGAAGGACCTGAAGCAGCGAATGAAACTCATAGCTGACGCAGACCCAAATCAATATCAGAATGATTTCTCACTACGGCGTTATCTACGCGCCTTTAAGACTACAGATGACGCATTCCAAGTGAGTTACTTTCACGCCCACGCGCCCACATCTTGACATTGACTTTTATACAAATTATGTACATATGGTTAACCCTTCACCACCCACCCTTATAGGCCATATTGAAGACGAACAAGTGGCGTGAATCATATGGCGTGGCCAAACTGAACGAAATGGACCGCAGCCACTTGGAGAACAAGGCACGGGTCTTGCGGCACCGTGATTGCGTTGGCCGCCCCGTCATTTATATTCCAGCCAAAAATCATAGCTCTTCGGCGCGTGACATTGACGAGTTGACGCGATTCATTGTCTACATTCTGGAGGAGGCATGCAAAAAGTGCTTCGAGGAGGTTACAGACCGCCTGTGCATTGTCTTTGATCTGGCTGAGTTCAGCACAGCGTGCATGGACTATCAGCTGGTGCAGAATCTTATCTGGCTGCTCGGCAAACACTATCCGGAGCGATTGGGCGTTTGCCTAATCTTAAATGCGCCTGGCATCTTCTCGACCGTATGGCCAGCGATTCGCATGCTGCTCGATGACAACACCGCCAAAAAGGTGAAGTTTGTCAACAGTGAGGTGGATCTATGTCAATATCTAATTCCGGATATACTTCCGACAGATATGTAAACGAATTGTGAGCATTGCTATAAGTAGTTGTAGGCATACATATCTCTGAATGAGGCACCTTTGACATTATACTGCAACTCGAGACAACGTGTACCTATTAGAAACCAGTACCTAATTGACTGTATCTACTATCTATGCAGCACGAGGCTTCTGAAAGCTTTTACATAGTTCGTACTCCTTACGTGCATATATTGTTTATAACTGAATGTCTTTGTCGTGTAGCGTTGTTTAAATGAGTAATATTATTATTGGTATATGTCTATATATCTATATATATGTATATGTATATTAAAGTTGTAAAACAAAAATTGAGTGCGATTATTGACTGGAAATAATGTAGGCCACAAGTTGATAGAGTGTTCTATATTTACCACTCCTTATCTCAGCATACAGAAAACGTATCAAATGTTGTTCTTGTTACTCTATACCAGCAAGATAACAATTTTGAATGTTTATGAATTGTGCGCACTGCACTGTGCTGCCAGCCTGCATACGGAAAGTAATGCTAAAGATGTGGCAACTCTCTTATCAAAGAGATATCCTTTAATGAATTAGGGAATCGCACAATCATGTTTAATCTCAAGTAGGCGGGTGATAAGGATTTAATTATAATCAAATAGCTTATGGATAAAACTTTAGTTTATGAAATGAAATTAAACTCACTAGCCTAATGCAGCTATTATTAGCATTTGAAAGCAACAGACTTAAGGTGTGACGTCATATGCTCGTATGGAAAGAGCGCCTGCTGCGTGGGAATCGCGACACCTGCACATTAATTCGTCGCCATGATAGACACCAACTGGTCAAGCTTATTATCGGAAACTAGAGTAGTTGATTACGGGGATGGGCAGCAATATGAAACGACTATGCCCAAAGAGCAACGCAAATTTAGTTTGCCAGCGATCGTCTGTTAAGTTTCAGTAAATAACGAAGTGTGCTCCGAGAAGCAGCAACAGCGGCAACGGCGGCTACAAAATGACAGAAACGAAAGCTTCTCATATCGCAGCGTTGGACGTTGGGACGACGTATTTGCGGTGCTTTGTGCTCGATGAGAACTGCGCGGTCAAGGGGTCGGCTGCGGATGCTGTGAGTTAATTGAGTGGCGGCGGGCAAAGTTGAGAGCCATTTAACTGTATGATATTTGTAGGTTGAGCTATTAAATCCCCAGCCGGGCTATTTCGAGATAGAGCCCGAGGGCTTATGGCGCAAGATAGTCAAGGTGATAAGAGAATCGATATACAGTAAGTACTTGAGATTAGCTGGCCCCCTCCCACACACACACATATATTAATCTCCAGACGCAACGTTGAAACCATCGGATATCACTTGCCTCACAATTTCGACACAGCGGTGCACGTTCTTAACGTGGAACCACAGGACCAAAGAATACTATCACAATTTCATCACGTGGAAGGACTTGCGCGCGGATGAGCTGGTCCAGCACTGGAATTCCAGCTGTTTATTGCGCTTCATGAATGCATTCTCCTACTCTCTGTACCTGCTGACCAGACAAGCGCGCTTCTTGGCTGGCAGTGTGCTCAAGCTAATGAACGGCCAGGTGACGCCGCGCCTCCTTTATGAGATTGCCCACAACAAGCGACTGCAGCGCGCACTGCACGAAAAGAAGGCGCGCCTGGAGCTACTTGATTCGTGGATTTTGTACAAACTGCGGTCCGGCAACGGCCTTGATCCAGATGTAGAACATATAACCGATATTACCTCAAGCACTGCCACCGGCCTCTACGATCCCTTTACTCTCAGCTGGTCGCCACTTGTGCGCTGGATGTTCGGCATCGATGTAAGTGGAGAGCATTTATTCCTGATCCCATTCAATAGTTCCCATTATTACAGTCCAGCATTTTGCCTCGCGTAGTTGATAATAGCTACAGGGACTTCGGATACGTGCATCCTTCGGCATTTGGTCAGGAATGGAACAACACTATGATTCCCATTGCTGCCTCCATCAGTGATCAGACGGCTGCCATGTGGGGCTCGCAGTGCTTCGCAACAGGCAATGTGAAGATCACCATGGGTACTGGCGCGTTCCTAAACCTTGTGACCGGGCCAGACTGCAAGGCTGTGATCAGCGGAATGTATCCACTGGTAGCTTGGCAGCTCAAGCATACCAGTAAGCAGATCGACACGATCTACTGCATCGAAGGTGCTGCCCACGACTTTGGAACCGTGGTGACGTGGGCGCAATCCTGTGGACTGTTCGAATCGCCCGCTGAAACCGCCGCCATAGCTGAATCAGTGTCAGACACTAACGATGTTTACTTTATGCCTGCTTTTAGCGGATTGGGTGTGAGTACACAGAGAACAAGACTCCAATGCATAATATTTAATTTCACAACGAATCCGTTTGCCCAGCCGCCTGTGAATGACTATCGTGCTGCCAGTGGCTTCATTGGCATGACCCCGTCCACAACCAAAGCTCACCTGGTGCGTGCGCTGCTGGAGAGCATCGTGTTTCGTGTGGTGCAGCTGATTGAGACTGCGGAGCACGAAACGGGGCACAGACTGAAAGTCATTAAGTAAGGCACTGTCTGCAACATACGGTTCGAGCGCCATCATCATTAACTTTTTTCCAGAGTGGACGGCGGAGTCTCGCGCAATGATTTCGTTTGCCAGTTCTTGGCAGATGCCAGCGGTCTGCACGTGGAGCGCGCCGACTGCTCAGAGTCTAGCATAATGGGCGCCACCTTTCTAGCAGGCGTTAATCATGGCATTTGGCACACGCTCGACGATCTCAAACGCTTCCGCCATGTGGAGCGTATTTTCGAACCACAGCCAAAGCAGTTCGATTCGATTGCTAGCCGCATGCGAAAATGGAGTCGAGCCATTGAACGCTTTAGCGGCTGGTACTAGGACACATAAAAGACTAATTAAATGGTTAACTTAAACTAGAACATTTAATTTGTTTGTGTGAATTGTTTTCTTACATTAAAGTTGTTATAAAAAAATCTATAAATTAGTGTAAATGTAAAACGGCCAAATGGAATAGCTTACTTTCCATCACGAATTTTGTATTGATTTAACTTCCTTAACACTTCCATTTCAGTTGAAGCGTTGCTGGAAATTTTGTTGTTGATTGAAGATCATTTGTTGCTGTTGTTGCTGCTGCTGCTGTTGCTGATGATGGAAATCCTGCTGGTTGCCAGCGCCTGATAGCCGAACTCGCTTGGCATTCGGCTCGTTGGGATTCATTTGCTGTTGCTGTTGCTGTTGTTGTTGCTGCTGCTGCTGTTGTTGTTGCTGTTGTTGCTGCTGCTGTTGCTGCTGCTGCTGCTGTTGGCGCTTGTTGTCCGACTTGTCCTCTTGGTCGTCATCGGTGAGGAATTCACGCTTGGGATACGGTATGGGGCAGCCGGCGAAGACGTCCTGCGTCGGCAGGGGTTCCTCCTGGAAGTATGGATCCTGCATCGCCTGCTCAGATGTTATGCGCTTGTTGGGATCCATCAACAGCAACTTCTGCAGCAGATGAAATGCTTTGCTATCGGGCTTAATCTTGTGACGCTCCATGTACTTGGCCAGTGAGCAGGCAGAATAGGTGGAGCGCTTGAAATCCTTAATCAGTGTATGGTGCTCTGGCATCTTTTTGATGTCCTCCCAGTCCTTGTCCTGGGGAAAGCCCATTACATTGAATATGCGGTCCAGCTGATCGTGATGGTACGGATTGCTTGTCTTAATGTCCTCCTGCCGACAATGGAAGATAGGCTCCGACGTTAGCAACTCCGCGAAAATACATCCAATTGCCCAAATGTCGATGGCTTTCGTATAATGACGCGCACCCAGCAGCAGCTCTGGCGCTCGATACCAAAAGGTAACCACCACCGGATCCAAGTCTGCCAGTGGCTTCAGAGGAGCATTGAAGAGACGTGCAAAGCCCATATCCGCAATTTTGACACGCCCGCGCTCGTTGCCGTCACCCATTACGAGAATGTTCGCTGGCTTCAGATCACGGTGCAAAACCCAATTGCTGTGCAGGTAATGAATGCCATCCAGAATCTGATACAGAAGACTCTTGACCATGCCGCGTGGTACGACCACATGCTTCTTAGTGGCCTTGGCTGCACGATGGAACTTGATGATATGCCAAAGATCATGCTCCGCGTAGTCGATCAGCAAAAACACCTTCCGGTCATTGTGTGACAAGAAGACTCGAATAAGCGTTATAACATTCTGGTGTTTTAGCTCACGTAACAGAGCAATCTCCCGGCAAGCAGACATAGATAGACCTGTGCCATCGATCTGTTTAAGAGCATATTCCTTGCCATCGCTACAGAAATAAGAATCAGAATGTAAATGTGGCTTTGGTTAAAATTTTTTTTTTTTTTTTGCCTACCTGGTCTCCTTCCACTTTGCCTTATACACATGACCGTAGGTGCCACGGCCCACCTTACAGCCCTCATAATTAAATAGGTCTTCGACCTTGGTTCGCTCCATTTGCGTTTTCATCTTGAAATCGTAATCCATTTTCGGCAAAACTTTGAATTTACCTCAACCGCAATCACAGCTGTTTACAAGCAAACAATATTGCATTTATATTAGAGATGGACAAAACATGATATGTTTGAGTACTGAGTAACTGCGCCACGTTCACTGAATGATGTACAGAAAGCAAACCATATTGAAACGAATTCTTAAGATAACTAAGGAATATAACACTATATTTTCAGCTCAGTTTTTTATTTTTAATTAGTATATTAATAAATTCAATTTCAACGAAAACCCGCCTTCATTATTTACGATATAGACGTGATTTTTGTTATTTGTTATTAAGCATCGATTGTTTTCAAATATCGATATATCAGATGTTGGGCACATCAAATGTCGATTTTCTGACAGAAACGTGAGCCAAAAAAAAAAAAAAAATAGAAGGGGAAATATACGCGCGTGGCCGTATATTTTGTTTAAACAATAAAAGAAATGGCTAAAAGAAATATACGAGCGAAAGCTAAGAGTGCAGTAGGAGCGGCGAAGCAAAAGGTTCAGCAAATGCAGGCGAGATTAAATAGAGAAAATCGCCAGGATAAATTGCTTCACAAGATCCTCTCTCCGAAGAAGACCATTACAAAAAAGGAAAAGTCTGCAGAAAAACACTCAAAGTTGATAAAACGCTTCGGAGAAATACAGAAGAAATTAAAGGAAGAGCAGGCACGCAAAGTTCGAGAGAAAACGAAAGTTGTAGGCGATTTAAAACCTCTTCGAGATGCGCTGCCATCCCTTGGCGAGATGTACAATTTGGTAAAAGCCCAAAAGAAAAAAAAAGAAGAAATCGCAGTTGAAGAAGCTGAGACATTAAGTGCCAAAAAGAAGATCAAGAAGAAACGTAACGAATATGTAAACAAAGTGCGATCCCTCGAGAAGTTAATAAAGGACAAAAACTTCAAAAAGAATCCGCGTGAGATAGTTGCGAATCACGTTCGCAACAGGTATCGTGCTATGGAAGATGAGGACATGTAATAGGGAATTAAGAAATTGAACACATGATAATATTGCCTTAGCACGTTCATTTTATTTATTAAGAAATATCATTAATATATGTTTAGCTTTATAATTAACAATGCATATAAATATTACACACATAAATGTAAATTGTAAGCGTTATAACCTTAGTGGGGAAGTCAACAGAATGCAATTAAAGAGAGTTTTGAATATAAACTTGTTTTAATAAAGCAAATGGGAGAACTGCAATGCAATTAATTTCCTTCTTTAGTTTTCGATTTTACAGTACAGATTATATATCATAGCCATTAAGCATTATAAACTCTGTTCGGTTCAGATAGCTTGGTGTTGTTGTCTTACAGTGTATTTAGCAAAGACATTCAAATCTGCTTCGATCAGTTTCCTATAGTTATATATGTATGTTTATATTATATGTTAGTTTTATTTTTACGGCTTGAGCTCCTCATGTGCGCTTTATATATTTCTTATTTCATGCCGCACATTGAGAGCAAACAAGATTTTTCATTTGTTTATTCGAGTGAGATCAATAAAACATTTTTTATTTTTTAGAGTCGCACACACAAATTACTTATGTATAAACATAGATTTTGTATTTATTGCAATTATTATTGAATTCATGTTTTCAAATGGCATTTCTGATGTACTCGATACATATCAATCACGTACGTAGCATACATATATAAAGTAGCTGTATTCTCGACTTGTATGTTGATCTATATAATGTACATACATATATATATATATATTAGTAGATTTCTGCATATGGCTCTGTGTTTACGGCATTAAATGGGGTTTTAACATAATCTGGAAACGCCTCATTTACATTAATTTATGTGTCTTATAATTAAATATATCGCATGTATGGGATATTATTTACTTATTCTTTTTGCCAGCAATATAAAGCTTAAAACTCATCTAAACTTAGGTCACAATTACAACCTAACGCGTTACAGTACTATCGTCATTGTTAGTATTAAGTGGTGATTTTTCGATTTTCATTTTTTTGCATTCTTTTTTATTTGAAAGTACATGTACATTTAAGATACAAAATATATATATATTTATATATTTTGGCTATATCTAGTTTTTGCACATTTATGAGTTAGAAACAACAGACTTAAACTAGGTTGAAAAATCTTTACTACTAGCATGTAACGAGCGCTTTACTTGTTCAGCAGAAACATCAGTAAACTGTAAAGAAAAGTTATGAGATATTGGATTGATATACAATTTGCATATACTTTATTTGAGTGCTCAAATACTTAACTCACCGGAAATTAATCCCTTTGTTGGCCAGCATACGATTGCATTCGCTGGAGCCAGTGCTGTTGCCATCAGGCAAGGGTAGCACGTAATAATCACTCTCAGTGCTCTGGAATGGAGGATACAATGTATATTTATAGATGTATTCCCGAGAAATGTAAATATTATTGTACCGTTTCCGTAAACTCGTGCTTATATATCTGCGTAGAGACCTTCATGTCCGAGAAGGGACCTTTGAGTGCAAAGAAATGTATGCTCATGGGTGTGCTGGTTTTCGTCTTCAATATTAGCTGATAGGTGATGGTTCGCTCATTCGACTGATGCGGATCTCGCTGGCTGTTATTGATGCGAGCCTTTACCACCCACTGCTGGTTGAATGCTGAGAAACGGGCCGTCTCATAGAACAGCTTGTGCACATACTCATCTGTGCGATACGGTTTCATCTGTAGATCTATATTGCATTGGTTATTAAAGAGTGGGAAGGATTTGTAGATGCTGCACTTGCCGTTAAAAATGATTTTCTCGTAGCTCAGTAGATCTATCAATGTATTAAACATTTTTTTTTCCTCTTTGATCTTGACATCATGCGCCTCCAAGGCAGCCATCACCTCATAGCCAGATTTTTGGGGATGCAAGCAGTTGCGTTCGTGTTCAGTTGCTGTAAAAGATTAAGAAGTTCATGAATTATTGGTATACACAGACCTTTCTATATATTGGAATAGATACACACTCTCGTGATAGGGTCCACGCCACTGGCAGCCAATACGATGATATTTGCATTTTGTGGGTCGCTCCTGACACTCGTGCTGTTCATGACGTTCCAGAGATTTGTATGGAAACTCATTGTTGCAAAACTGAAAATTAGAAAAATTAAATTCTCATTTCAGATCAGAATCCGTAATTGTCTATACTTTCTTACCTGACATTCGCTAGGCAGTTCGGAAGCCGCCTTTTCCACAGCCAGATTACGGGATGCGGTGCTCTTTGATATTTCCACACGGCAGTTCGGGCATGTGGCTATCTGATCTCGTAGGCTGCATAAAATATAGAATAGAAAGAGGGAAAAATTTAGATTATTGCGAAATTCGGGCAGTTCGGGAGGTGAAGTGTTTGGTCAAATCACAGTAAATAATTTTTCAAGTCGTTTAATTTGCGCTTTTGTGTTTCATACCGTCCGTCCGCCAGGAGGTGGGTGAAGCAAGCGGCACACATCAGGTGACCCATTTGGCACTAAAATAAAGAGAGCAGAGTGAAAACCAGAGAGGTTTTAGTGCGGGCGCATGTCAGGGATATATGTATGTATATGTTAAAAGATTTAAAAGTATGTATATATATTTATACATCTGCATTCATATGCATAAATATATACGTATATGTGTTGTATGTAGTAGAACTAAATAAAAATGTGGAATAAAAATTAACCTGCAATTAAAGAAAAAAGAAGAAAAATTTGCTATTAGTCAAATACGCTATTTTGCAAAAATTTGAGGTGGATGAGGAGGGTGTGAAATGTGGCAGAATATTAGAAATTTTGTGCAAGGGGATTCAGGATGGGACTAATGATATTAGATTTAGCGAGGTATATTCGAAATGATTGGATTGATGAATAATTGAATGGTGATTCCTGTGGGTGGTTATCAATTTTTTTTTTCTTTTTTTAAATAAAAACGCGTATTTTGTATTCAGTTTTTAGTTAACAATTTGCACTTGTTGCAAAATTTATTGAAATCACTTTGAATTTTTGCATTTTCTTTTCATATTTTTGTATTTGTACATTTCAATTATATATCAATAGTTTACAGTTACTGACTTTTATCTCAAATAGACTAAAAGTTTTGTAAATACTTAGCATTAAGATTTAATTACATTTCTAGTGGAAAAGTGTGTGTGTGTGTCTGTGTGTGTGTGCTTACAAGAGTTAGCTAAGTAGGTAAAAGGTTTCATTTTTGTATGTAAATATTAAGTTGACTTAACTAGATTATTCATTAGAGAGTTAGAAGTAGTTAAGATAGGGAGAGAGAGAGAGAAAGAGATGTTAATGTTCTACAATCAAGCATAGGCTGGAGCGTAAAATATACTCGATGAGTCCATGTCTCAATGGTGTTGAAAACAAAAGGAAACATATACTATAAATATTGTTTTAGTTAATTTATTTTTGTATTTCAATTTCGGAAACCAAAGAAAAAAAATTAAAAAAAATATTGTGTAAAATGAATGATACGAAATCATTAGACACTGTAGGAATAGGGGTAGTGTACCATCTAAATGCCACGGAACCGTGGAAAAGAGAGAGCGAGATAATGAAAATATATGACTGGAAAAGATCAGATCTGACGACCCGGATGACTGTTTCCATTATACAATTCTCATTGGATTGGCAAAGAATGCGGGCCATGAGACGCGACACGAGTCGACGCGACATTTCGTCAATTATCACTTCCGAAGCGTGATAAAAACGCCATAGTTGTTCGATCTTTTGGATATTCTATTTGCGGAGTGACATGTGCGACATACTCTATGCAGAATACATATATATTATATGTATACATACATATATACAAACATATGCATGTATACTTGCAACTGCCTGTATATATCTTCCTATTTGAGAGATAAGAGCACGCTCGTTATTTGTCTTTTACTTTCTTGTCAGGTTTCTCTATGATGACGAGTGTGCGAGCAGGATAGTCTCACTGCACCCCAAATCCTATTTCCATTTCCATTCGCATTCCCATTCTCTGAGGTTGAATGAACTCCCAAATGCTGTTCAAGCAGAAACCATTATGTCGTAGCAAACGCTAATGACATACAGACATACATAGAGTAAGCGATAGGCAGCTGTGACAATTGTTTAAAGCAAACCCCAACATTTATTTAACTTATTTTATTAATTTTGTATTTGTATTATTAAAACCCTTCATTTACTACACTCACGCACTCGCTCTCTGCTCGAATGTATTCATTCACTCGCTTTTAAATAAACTCACAACAAAACCCAGCTGATAATGTTTTGGTAGATACGTCTGCATGCAAGTGTGTGTGTGTATCTACATAAGTAGAGACGATTGTCAACATCGAAGAAACAGAGAACAGTAGTGACTCGTGGAGACGATAATATCAACAACAACTACAGCAACAACAACAACTGTAGGGCAGGTAAAAGGAAACCCACACTGAGGTTAGAATTTACAGGTTTTAGGTAATGGCTCTGGAACTGGAAAAACAAGTTTGCCTTCAATTACGGGTTACTACAAATAATAACAATAACAATCTGCAAACATCCAACAAATATTTTTTCATAATGTGCCCTTCCACTTCCAACTACAACATTCATACGCAAATTCAAACATAAAAAATCATGCCAATTGGTGTCAGATAAAGATGACGAAAACTTATTAAATGCGTCGTAGGTTTTTGTTTCTCTCAACAACTACCAAATGCGTTTCTTTGCCCACAAACAGCTGACTATGTTACTACGTACGCTATGTGTGCGAGCAGGACGAGACGAATGTCAATAACAGCACCGACCGAGAAGAGCACCACTGCCAGCAGAAGCAAAACAATAACAGAGAGCGTGAATATAAATAAACGAGAGTGAAAAACAGTCTATGCATGTGTGTGCGTGAATGTTGTGTGAAATTGTCAATGTGTGCGCTTTCGACAATATTCAATGTATGTACATAGATATGTAGATACATATAAACGTATGTATAAACACCAAATATAATCATTGGATTCAACAATTTCATACCCAACGTATTAGATACCTATGATGCATTAATGCATAGTTGGTGGGTTTAAGCAATGACGCAGTTATATTTATGACTGGTGTCTGTGAGTGTCAGTGTGTGTGTGCGTCAGGGGTCCAAGAATGGAAGCGAAAAAGAGAGAGAAGGAAAATAAACCAGAGAGCCAGCGATAGTCAACGTAGCACTGTTGAAAAGCGGCGAAAAGGCTTAGAAAAGAAACATTGAAAATGACAAGAATTAAGTACATACATATGCACACATACATACTTATATATATGCACTCTATATATACGTTATATATGTACGTATATACATAGTCAATATACATAAGTCAATATATACAAACGTGTTACGTAAAGCTTTGATTGTTAATAAATTGACACAATTATTCATTAAATTAAAACATCATTGCCGAATTTAGCAACAATAAATCTGCCGAGCTACTGCACTCATGAAAGAAATGCTTTCACACGTACATATGTACATATAGTATGCGTATGCATGTACATACATACATACATACATACCTATTCGCGAATTCAGCAAATAGGAAACGACAAACAGGCAATTAGCTTTTTGTATGACAATATACATACATATGCACATATGTATGTACACACGCACATGTGAGAGTAGATGTAAGTACGTATGTATCTACATATGTAAATGCATATGTACATACATATGTATGTACATATGTCGACACAAACTCTGACGTTCAGTTGTTAGCATTATTTTCGTTTGCGGGCGGGGTTTATAGAACCGAGACGTCGGCTATAGCGCCGCCGCAGCGGGGGTCGCACGGACTACGCAGCCAAAAATAGGCCACGAACACAAATAACACATAACAGCACACCATGTAAATAAAGCATCCATGAGAACAAATTCTTATATTCCCCACACATACATATGTATGAATATGTTTGTACATTATTTTATGCAAATTTATATGCATACATAACATATGTACATACATATGTATATAAATAAGAGAATGTATGCATACAACGAATTTGATGACGCAACGGCGGAAAAGGCAGTAATACAGCTGTTAAGAAGAGTGTTACAGTTAATGTAACTGCGCAAATAGTTAGGTGGGGGTCAGTGGGGTGAGCATTGAAACTGAGCAGGGTTGCTTTGGTCGTTGCTCGCCTAATACGCAAAATGTGCAGCAGCATGGCGAGAACTGCATGCTATGTAACTATAATGCGTGCGAGCGAGCGCGCTGTATATACATATTTACAAAAACAGTTAATGGGCGACCTGCACGAAGAAGGTAGGAGGCCAAATGGTGCAAGTGCCTGGCATTGTCGTTTTCAAGGCAATGGCAATGGGCTCTTGTAATTTAACCATAGGCAAGCAAATAAAACCACCGTTTTTTCACGTTCTCTTACATTCTGTTTTGAAGCGCTCGCTTTGCGTTCTCTCTCTCTAACTGGCGAGCTCAGCTGTGAGCACTGCGCTGAACGGGTCAGCGGCGGTGCGTGGGGTGGGAATGGCCACTTACAGCTGAGTTTTTGATTGCTTTTGCTTGATTTGTTTTGTATACAGAGAAATGTTACAAATATACGCATACGCATAGAGAGCACTGCTGTATGCACATACACATATGCATTTGAATGCACGTACGTTGGCCTTTTAGTGTACATATTTATTAATTTTATTTATTTTAATATATGTATATATATATATATATATATATATTTTATTTTTTTTTTAGTTTTCATGCCACAATCAACTCACCTGATACATGGCCGTTTTGGGCAAATCCAGACACACAGCACAGCATAGCGCAGTCGAGATACGATAGGCGAGCTTCTCGTGTGTTCCGGTTCCAGCTCCAGCTGGACCGCTGCCCCCACCGCCTGACAATGAGCCTGACGATGAAGAGGCAGCGTTCGGATCGAGCATCTGCTTCTTAGCTGGTGGCTCACCGCTGCCTTGCGTATCTAACGGTACGCCCACCGACATGCTACCGCTTCCTCCCGCTGACGAAGTTGAGGCCTGCATTTGCATTTGCATAGTGCTCACTTGATTATCGCCCAACATTGGCAATGTGGACGAGGGTGGCTGCTGAACCGCCGCACTAGAGGATTCCACAGTAGACATATTGTCCTTATGCTGAAGTCACAGGTCTGTATTTCTTTGTCTCTGACTTTGTTGATTGAACAAATTTAGTTATTTGCGATTGCAGCAATGCCACTTGTCTTCCTCTCTTTTTCTCTTTAGCATATATGCACACACAAACTCTCTCCCATACAACACAGCCACTGCACTTTTGTGATTTTCCTATTCACAACTTTTTTAGCTCTCAAATTTCTCGGCTCAACTTTCCGCAGAACGTCAATCCACTTTAAAAGTCACAGACACAATGAAAATGAGAGAAGAAATGTATGTTCACAGAAAATGAGCGCATAATGTTAAGCCAACAGAATGTAAATAATACAGTGGTCTTCTATCAATTCGAACACAATTTCGATCATCAAATAAAAAAAAATTTTTTTCGAGGCTTAGAATACCAGTTATGTTGGGTTGATATTTAAAATAATACTCCGATTATTATTATTAATATAAAATATATAAAAGACTAAAGGAATTTTTCCGTGACATTATTAGAAAACTAATTCGAGGGCTGCCCAGTAATATATGATTTCAGTTCACATAGACTAGACTGTAAACACCAACTTAAAATTTTCTGCTGTAAAAAATTTGTTCTCCATGCCTACTGTATGTGTTCTATGGTTAGTGGTGTTAGTGATACAATTCATACATACATATGTGATTATTGGGGTTGCTGTTATCATCCACGTAGCTGTAACACGCAGTGTTGCCAGGTTTTGAGACATGAAAATAGCATAATCGCCTCTAAACGGTAGCTAAAAAAAAAAATTGGCTTACAAAGTAGCAGAACTCTCACTTTATGCATTTTAATGTAATGTAATTTCGTAAAAACACTGTATTTGCAGTACATGCAATATGCCCACGTGTTGTCCGATTCATCCTTTCTTATCCAATCTTTAAATTCTGTGATTTTTTTCCTCCTTATATATTTTGTCCATTTCTTAATACTCACTTTTACACAATTAATGCCGAAATTAATGTCCTTAGATACTAAAATGAAATTAAAAATTTGCTTTTGTAAAATAGCTAGATTTATAGCTAACAGCATTATCAAAATATTCATAGCATATACCATTTAAAAATAGCTTGTTGGCAGCACTGGTAATACTCAAGTTGGTAATGTTATTATTGCTAACAGCTGTTTGATGTTTTTGTTGTGGCTCTTATTTTATTCTCATTCCCAATCTGATTTATAGTTGATAGTATTCAAATATGAAATGAAAGTCAACATGGGGAGGGAGGCAGACTCTTTTAATTTATATATTGATTTGATTATTCTTTTTAATAAGCCCCCACTTTAATTCATATTATAATTTTATTCCATTTACAAAGTGCTTATGTAATGTAGTGTTTACAAGTAAGGCCGGTCCATAGGCGTCTTTTTAGCCTTCCTGTCGCGCGCCCGGGGGAACCAACGGTGCTTTGTAGTGTGTGTTAACTTCATAAGTTCTTGACGTGCAACCTCCGGGAACTTATTCTTAAAAGCAGTCATTGCTGTCTGCAATGCAGTTTCCTTTATAACATCAGAACTTTGCTTTTCGACGAACTGTGGCAGGGGTTTTGTGTGCTCGTAGGGAAATGGAGTGTCTGGATGCCAGGCTACAATTGTTTTTCCATTCTTGGTAACGGCAACTCTGTCTACCAGGCTAATTCCACCAACGGCATTTTTGCTCACAGCGTTATTTGTTAAATTTGTGGAAAATAAACGACAGGAAGAATATAAGCGTGCAGGCAACATCTTTACAAGTGTGACCTAACTGTATAGATACTAAATTCACGCTTATCGATAAGCCGCCACAATATATCGACTGACTGACAACAGCTGTTTAAATGTAGGAAAAACAAAACACGCGCAAATATTTTTAATTAATTTAACAAACCGACTAAAAATTAAAATGATATATAATGATATATAAGCATATATACAGTATATATATACGCTAAAATCATACATCATTTTAAAATCACATTGTATAGTCAGACGTACGATGTGTCGTAGTGGAATAAATTGGCTCCGGCCATATCATCTGTTGTTAATAAAAGTCATATTTCTTGACAAATAATATACATATGTATGTATGTATGCACATAAGTAATTATTTTTGAAACAAAAAAGGAAAAGAGACTGAAAGCGGACAAAAAAAAAAAAAAAAAAAAAAAAAAAACGGTGAAAAACCTTTTTCATCGAATGAAATTATATTATATGTGGGTATATTTTTAAAATATATTTTAAGTTTAATAAACTATATTATTGGAAGCCTAGACACTCTTACTATGAGTGGGAGCGGCCGGAAGGTTCGCCGTTCGGCAGAAAAGGCAAGACAGCAGTTTGATATATTTGATGATCCACTCGACATCGATATGAATTTATCCGTTAAGAATGAAGTTATGTGCCCCGATATGATGCCCATTGAAGAGGAAGTTATATTTGGAATGGTCGACAGTCAACAATTGGTCGAGGAGCAGCAAAAAATGCAGCGAGTATATCCCTTAGACGGAGGATCAACCCACTGCCATAATCTTAATGACCGCTTGAGCAGCCTGGAACGCAAAGTGGACTTTCTACTTAATGTAAATACGAAGATATTGGCACGTGTTGATAAAATCTGTGAAAATATGAAGACGGTGACGAAGCCAAATGATTTTCCTGTTAAACACAAAGAAGCATTAGAAGCAATTGATATGCAAATCGCAAATGATCGGGAGAAATATGTAAGTACATAGCTCGAAAGAGAACATATGTAATTTAAGAATAAGCTCATATTTTACATTTACAGACTGAGCTCTTTAAGAATTTGCTAAGTCCTTGCGGAATTGTTAAGAATATTGGACGGATATTAGACCAGAAGTTGTTAATGGAAATGAACTATGGAGGACATAGCTCAAAAGCTGGCCTAAGCAATTATGTAAATTTAAACACAGCGTTATATGGTAAATGAAGATATTTTATATGAGCATATGGTGCTGATTCCATCTGATTTCGTTGCAGAGTCTCAGAAGAGGGAAGGCTACACATTTGACGATTATAAGAAGGACGCTCGCTTGGCTTTTCAGAAAGCTAAAAATCGAGTTTACAAAGCCATATCGGAGGCGAGAAGGCTGAAAAGATTAAATGGCGAACTCGAAGAGAGCTCACAGTTTTTAAAAGGCGAAGTGAATACTAAGGAAACAATGGAATGCATGAATTAGGTTTCTATATAATATAAGAAATGATTATGCGTATGTGTTTAGTTTTATTATTGTTAGTATTAACTAATTCTAATAAAAAGGAATCGCATTATTTGTATATACATTTGACATATACATATGTATATGCATGTACTATTCTTATGTTTAAATTTAAGAGCTCGTACATTAAATATGCTGTACAATGGTAACTCACTCTTTTCGCTCAGTGATTATGTTAGCTAACAGTAGGTTGTATCGATAGATTCGGATAATCGAACGGTAAGTGCAAGCGACGAATTCTAAAATTTATTTTGAAAATTGAGCTAAACCAATTACATAAGATTCGCCAGCGTTGAATCTCACAGAATCCCAATGTGATTTATATGTTGACGCTTCAGTCTCATACATTTTTCTTTACTTGACCATCTGTCTTGTTGTTTGCTACTGATATTTTATTAAGTGTTTGAAATATATTATGAATACTATCCCCTTGTTCCATGCCAAATATAATATTTTGCTATCTAACAGCGAACTTCATTGTTTGTCTTTGGAAAAATTTATTTGTTTTTCTGTTTCCTTTTTTCTATGGCGTCGCGTCGTGTCAACAGACTGTAGCTTTCTGGGTAGATATGCTCTATTGAAAAAAGATATTGGAGACTTAGATTTTTATTTAATCTATATTTAATAAATTGGCCAGGCGAGGCGTACCAATAAGGACTGCATTTTTTCTTGCCATAGACATAGACATAGTCGTAGACTTGTATTGGGATAGACTAAACCCAAATATCTGTCATTCACATGCCAATGTCTCCGGTTACGAGCCATAAAAATGGCCGTATTGTCTGAAACAGCGAAATGTTGGCCAAATATTGCGTATACGCACGGTTATCGCTCATACATACATGGCCATCGCAATTTATTGTATACAAGCTTCGGGCGAAACTATGCCCATCTCCAGCCACGCCCCCGCCTTGGCCATTGCGAGACGTCCTTTTTTGTGCGGTAGGCGACCGTAAAAGCCACCTCCATAGCTGCAAATTGTCTACCATTTGTTTTGCCTGATAATGTCTCAATAAAATCTGAAGGCATTCGTAGGTGCTCAAACGTGAGCGTCCAAAGGTGAATATGCGTTCGCTTCAGGTGTGTGTTACTACGTATGTATATGTCCGCTACATACCTAAGCTACGTATATGTATAGACACATATTAACATATGTTGAGCTTGCGTAAAACACAACTATTTTGTAGTTACCAACGTTGTTAAATTAAACGTCCATACTCCCTGATATTCAGTATTCACTGTGCCAAGGCGAATGCAAATGTCCTTTTTGCAATGCACTTTGCTAGTCCAGAAGCTAACTGCCGAGACAGTTTAATTAAATAGTTCTTATTCATTTCTGGCTATTGCGCCTGTTGGCTTTAATTACTGCGTTATGTAAAACATGAAAGGAGAAAGTCAAACTGAAAGCAAAAGAAAAGAAATATGATAAAGGAAAAGCACATTAAATACTCCTTGCATCCGATTCCTTGTTCTTAAATTCAAATTCATCATTTTATGCAAAATGTTGTGAGACGTTTTCGCGAACTGTAATGTAATCACAATTGTAATAATAAATCGAATTTAAAAGTAATATTTCAATATGCATCTTAGAGAATTTCATTCAATATTATATAATTAAAAATGTCGATGGTTTTAATTTCATGCTTACGGTTTTCCGATGTGCTTTTCTAAAATGACAACTTGCAATTGTTTTCCTTCGTCCACTGTCTATCATAATGACCCTGCCTACAGAACCATCTCGCTTTTACTTAGCGATACCAGCAGCAGTAGCTATCTTTGTCTATCTTGCCAAGTGATAATTAGAGAATACAATAAAAAAACGATACGCGTGGAGCTAAGATGCAATCTCACTTGGATTACATTATATGTAAGAGCTCTATGCAAGCTCTTAGCCTCGCTTCTAAAATATTATGATGTAATATTAGGTTTCTACATTTAATGCAATTTTCTTCTATTTGCGTCAAAGTTGAATGTAATTAGGCAACTTTATTAAGCAACGACATTATTATCTATATATATAAAAGAGAGTTGTGAAAAGTTTTCCAGCACATATAACTCGAGATCTGCTGGACCAATTTTCATGGTTTTTGATTTGTTGGATTTGTCTTCGCTACGAGTAGGATAGTAGATCTTAAAAATACTGAAAAATTTTGACGAATACTTGAAAATCGCGGTTTTTCCCTAAAGATTCAAATTTCTATTGATACTCAGTAGGCTTAATAACAGTGACAATTTTCGGTCCTGCTCTCATATTATATAATAGTATAGAAGTAAATATACAAATGTAGTCAGTCAGTCTACGGCACAGCCTCAGGCGAACCTGACTATTCATAAAAAAGCTAATTTTATAAAAAAAAAAAAAATTTGTTTGTCTCAGACATTAATTTGTGTAAATTATTCATATTTATATATCTCGATTGTTTTGTCGTTTTGTGCGAGGGCATATTCAGTATTACTATTAATAAAAATGCCGCGTCCTAGAAGATCTAATCTTTCCCGGCTGACCCATGATGTCAGCTCAAGAAATCCTGATCTTGAGGCGAACCAGGAGATGCATAATATGTGTTACCTCATATGCGGCAGTTTGTTAGATAGGTTAGGAATGCCAGCGCCAGATCGCGGAATGAATAACGCATTTAATAGAGAATTCACGTGAACGTGAATATGATCCACATGAATTAATGTAGTCAGTTCAAACGAATGTACCACTGTTGAATTCTAAGCAGAAGGAAATCTATGATACACTGATTAATGCAATTGATGATGGAAATGGGGCTTTTTTTGTGATGCCCCCGGTGGAACTGGGAAGACATTTCTCATGTCATTGATTTTGGCAACTGTACGTGCGAGATCCGAAATTGCGGTAGCAATTGCTTCCTTTGGAATAGCGGCCACATTGTTAGACGGATGCCGTACAGCTCACTCAGCGTTAAAATTGCCATTAAATCTTCAAGCTACTGAACAACCGACATGTAACATTTCAAAACACTCTCCTATGGCCAAAGTATTAGTAGCATCAAAAATTATCATATGGGACGAATGCACAATGGCTCACAAATGCGCATTGGAAGCACTAGACCGAACATTAAAAGATCTGCGCAATGACTCGAGATGTTTTGGTGGTTCAATGATTTTATTATCTGGCGATTTCCGACAAACACTACCAGTAATTCCAAGATCTACTGCTGCCGACGAAATAAACGCTTGCCTCAAAGCATCAAATCTGTGGCGATATGTAACCAAACTTCAACTGTCTATAAATATAAGAGTTGCATTGGTGAACTATCTATCTGCTGATGATTTCTCGAAGCAATTGCTGAATATCGGTAATGGCCGTATTCCTGTTGACGGATCGAGTGGCTTGATTTCATTTCCTCAAAATTTTTGCAATTTCGTCTCATTAAAAGATGAGCTTATCAACAAAGTATTTCCGAATATCATTGCTCTCCACAAAAATACTAAATGGTTAAGTGAGCGAGCAATTTTGGCGGCTAAAAATAAAGATTTGGATGACCTTCATTCAAATCTATCGACTGTGTAACAAACGAAGAAGCCACTAATTATCCAACTGAATTTTTGAACTCCTTGGAGGTGCCTGGTCTACCACCGCACAATTTACAACTGAAGGTTGGCTCGGTAGTTATCATGCTTAGAAATTTAAACCAAGCAAAACCGTGCAATAGAACGCGTTTGGTGATATGAAAACTAATGAACAATGTGATTCACGCGTCGATACTCATAGGAAAATTTAAAGATGAGGAAGTTGTTATTCCCAGGACTCCGATGATCCCAACAGATATGCCCTTTGAGTTTAAACGAACTCAATTCCCGATTCGTCTTGCCTTCGCAATGACGATCAACAAATCACGGGGCCAATCTTCGACTATTTTTGGCCTCAATCTAGAAAATGCGTGTTTTTCTCATGGTCAATTGTACGTGGCATGCTCACGTGTTGGCAAACCATCCGCATTATTTGTTCTTGCACCTGACCAAAAAAACAAAGAATGTCGTTTACCACAAGGTGCTTGAGTGAAAATCCGATTAATAAATTAATCAGAGTGTATCCCAACCTGAACAACATAGCTTTCAACAATTTTTTACCTAGAAATAATGGATAGGGCAATGCAACGTTTGCCGGGCCAGCTAGTAATATATAACAAGTAAGAAGACTCTAGTCGAGACTGCTCGACTAGGAGATACCCTGAACCCTCCAAGCTGATATTCTTATCATTCTGCACTTCTTTTATGCACGCACACATACATACACATGCATCCACCCTCACGCGCCCGCGCTCTGCTAACTGCGCAGTAAGCAGCGACTGCGCTTGAGCTGCGCTGCAGTGTGCGCAATAGTATGAGAATTTATTTGATGAATAATAATAATATGGTCAAAATAATAATCATATGGTCAAAATGTGTGTACATTCCAAAGCACAAGTCTCTAGTACTTGAAATACGTTTTTTGCAAATTGGGGGCGAAGGGGGCGTGGTATCCAAAATCTGTTGATTACAAAATGTTTGTATTCATCATATGTATATACACAGTAAATCTGAAGTCTCCACGTCTAATAGTACTCCGATGAGGCTCAAAAAACAAAATCAATTTTTCGATTATTCTCGATAAAAAAGTTATCGGATGAGTTATCGAAAAAATAAAGCAAACTCGTACTGCGTATGGTATACACGAGTATGCACAAAAAAATTCAGCTCTCTAGCTCTTATATCTTCTGAGATCTCGGCGTTCATACGGACAGACGGACGGACGGACGGACGGACGGACGGACGGACGGACGGACAGACGGACAGGGCTATATCGACTCAGCTCGTCGTGCTGATCAAGAATATATATACTTTATGGGGTCTGCGAAGATTCCTTCTGCCTGTTACATACTTTTACACAAAAACATTATACCCTGATTTCCCATTTTCAATGGGTTCAGGGTATAAAAATATTTATTGCGTATATATAAAAAGTTAAATATGTATATGATCAGTATCATACAAAGATATTTATTTTATGGGTTTGTTTTTATTTATAATCTATCCTGTTAGATAATTATGATACATTTGCATTAATATTTACATGTTTATAATTTCTGACTAGAGATTTAGGGTTAGAAGCGCCTTTGTATGATGATGATAATCATTTTTGTCGTACTATAAGGATACAGAAATTGATAATGAGAATGAGAATAATCTAATTTATTTGTATTAAGTTTCGTTAACCCGTGTTAACATAACAACATAACAATGACAACAAAAATAATTGTGAAGAAATATACAAATGAAAGATAGTGTTGATAATTAACCGGAGGCTGCCATCTTTATTATTTGACAATGATGGCAATAATGTGACAATGACATCAATATATATCCACTAGTCGGCTAATTTCACGTATTTTGATTTCTCTTTCTAATAGTCACAGATTCGGGTAAAAAGGAAACGTGGAACATAATTTATTTTTTTTTGTCGCATTTTTGTTAAACTATCCCTGACCGCCTGCTTGTCAAAGTTGTCCGCGAGGCTCTCGCTGGCTAATTATGCAGCCGAGTGTGAAACTCTCTCTTGGCGTGGTCTTCCTTGACAGCGCCTTTTAACAAATAAAGTTTTAATTGCTATGGTTTCAGATCTAATGACATCGTAGTTTTGGGCCCAACGTAAATGAAATTGTGCAAATTTATAAAAAGAATATGAATTATAATTGCCTAAATTTAGTTGAAATTAAATGTGCCAATGCGGGAAACGACATTAGTCTAGACGGCGCCACATTCCGATTGTCGTACGTTGCGTATGATTAATTTCTGATCAAAATTGATTTATTTATCTGGCTACGTGAATCACATATATGTACACATATCTAAATACACATATACGATATATAACGTATCGTTTGTCAATACATATATGTATGTATAAATTGAGGCTAATCAATTTATGGCTTTGAATGCCACAGATTCCTGAGAGTCCCTTATGGAAACAAAACCAAAGACAACGGAGACCGAAAGAAAAACAAAAGAGACAAATTACAAATACGTTGGGATAAGTTATCATCTCCCTCTTTCTCTTTCTCTTGCTTTTTCTTTTTCTCTTTTCAATTTCGATAAAGACCAAAGCCCCATTCAAATCAGGCACATACTCCCCATACAATCGTTACACTCAATCGAATGTGTGAAATTTCCCTTTCATAGCTGAATTAAATTCCAATGCACACACACGCACACATATACATATGTATATATGTATCTATATATAAATTTATATGTTTGTATACGCATATATAGTGCGAGTTTAAGCTACTGAAATGCCACACAGTGGGAGACTTGGTGGAAATCTTTGTTATATTTTGTATTTGATTAGGCCTTCTTTTCGATCTAAGATTGTATCAATTTTTAGCATATTTTTGAGCTAGTGATAATTGATAGATATATTATGTTTAATCTCAAAGACAATATATTATTAGTTTTAAATAATTTTACAAAATCTAATGTTATATTAAAATTTATAGATTATACATTTTCTGGACCTTCTTTGAAAGAAATGAAAATTTAATTCCGAGTATCTGTTGTTTAAAATATAAACAAAAATACACGTTTTTGGTTTAATTTTAAATGAGATGAGAAATGTATAACTAATATATTTATATATAGTTAATTTATATATCTAATTAACTATATTGTTAAGTTCGAAATTGGTTGTGATGTTAATGCTTAACTGTTATCCAATTTTTAATTCTATTATAAGATATAAGATGAATGACGAAGAATTCAATGAATAGAATATTTTTCACATATATTGTTTAGTTATGACCATAGTGCATGGTTTGTTTTTGCTTGGATTTTATTTAGCGCCGTCCTCCATTTTGAATGTCTTCCCTTCTAATTTCCTTGATCGAATTTACGGTTTTGTTGCTCATGTCATCAACTCAACTGAGAAATAACAACAAACTGAATATGTTTTCCATGTTAGTTTGTGTTGGGCTCCCTTGTCTCGGGCCATCCTCATCTTTTTCCAATTTCCATTATCCAAATAATTTTGGTATGCCAGTCGAGCGATTTGTGTTTTATCGGTCGGGTCTCTGGCTGACAAATTGCGCTGTAGAGAAATAAAATGCTGCATACATTTCGGCACACGAAAAAGTTCCAAACTATTGCCAAAAATGTCAAATGAAAAAATCGTGGCCCATAACCTTTCCAACCATTGTCCTTGGTGCCCACGCACAGCTGACATTTCGAGCGTGCGACTGCAACCGAATATGAAGGCGGAAGCAACGGAAAACTGCACGGCCAACAAGACAGCAGCCAAGTTGGCTTCACGCAACTGTTAATGCGCCAGTTTAGCGTAAGCACCGAATTCAAGCTTCAATGGTGAATTCCCGCCACAATCTCACGCAAAGCCCCACTCGAACAACAATAACAACTTAGCGCCCAGCAGACGGCAGAAGTCCACTGCATAATACTCGTTTCCATTGCTAAAAGCCTCTCAATATACTTAAATATCAATATTATCCGATTTTACACGCACCATTGGCCAGGCTGTCGAATGCATACGTATAGGTCACGTAAGGTTAGTCCCTGATAGTCAAATGGAGTTAATACTACATGTAGTACCATATATAGTGGTTATATATATTATTTTCTCCAGTCTATACTTATTATATATCTGATATACCCATTTAACTGAATAAGCGAGTATAATAAACTCACGCTGGCAACAATGTAAATGGTCACGTAGTGTTGGAAAATCTGCTGCGTAAGCACTTGCTGTTCGAGTTGGAGTTTAATTTAAAAAACTTTTGTTTAAACCCTTGCTCAAGCTATAAATAAACATAAACATATAACTAAAAAAGTTAATAAACTTAAGATCAACTAAACAAATACTGAAGAATTATTCTATAAATAAGAAGGGCTTGCAGAATAAAATAATTTAGACATATAATTCTCAAATAACTTAACTTTTTAGAATAGGTATAAGGAGTAAAAAGTTCTATTTAAAAATATATGCATGCAATCTATAGTTTCTTGTTACCCATATCGATAATAATCGATATTTGCCAACCCTTAACTCTAAAGTTAGAGCCTCTACTACGGGTTCTCGTCCGCTAGTTTTATATACGAATTCGAACTAATTCCATTCACATCTTTAAATGTCATATTTTCTTGTCAGCCACTCTCGACAATATTATCACGTCACATCCTAAGCCCGTTTAGAGTTTGGTTGACTTGCCATTGAATTGGATTTCAAATACATTTCAATAAAATTTTGTTACTTGCAGAGCGTGCAATGCACTCACGGTGCCATCGCTAGATGCATTTGTAGTTACACTTTTACTATTTTTTAAGAGTGTTCATAATGCATCGGAAATGCTCAACGAACGAAAAGGCAACTACATTAGCTTTTATTATACCTCATACCCACTGAGCAAGCGTAACTGAAGGTGTTATGTTTCTGGGCATTCATTCTGAAATGACAAATAGTTTCAATTTTCTTTTCAAATATCGGCAAGTTATGTTATATATTGTTGTATATAGTACAATGATTGAAAAAAGACAAGTTGTTACTTATTTATCTATTACCGAATTCTCTGTTCGACGAGAACATCTGTAAAGCCAAGTTTTTCAGACTTACACATACGGTATAGTCTTATATATATTGATAACTGTAAAATTAAAAAAAAAAAAAAAAATAGAATTTTATAAAAACATATCGTATCTACTTCCATATATAGTTAAACATAAAGGGTATATGATAGGAGGCTACTGCCTGTAAAGGAGTTTAGCTTGTTAGTCTTTAACAAGGACCAAATGTACATTCACCTACTTACTATATGCATATGCATGTTTCCCTCAGAAAAATGCAGTCGACTTATTGAGTGAATATTTCTATGCTAGCATATTCGACTTGAAGCAATTTCGTTTGTGTTGCCAAAAACGGTTGTTTCGTTAGATGCGCGATAAGGCGATACTCTTATATGCAAATTTGAGATTCATGTAAACGATGAGGCTGCTAAATTCGTAGCTGGGGGTGTGCGAAAGCCGCTGGCAATTCAGTCATAAAAATAATATTGCTTGGAGGGGGAGGTAAGTAAGGAGATACGGGTACGTGCTTTAAGCTTCATAAGACCTGACAGGCCACAGGAGCTTATGGAAGGGGTACTGAGAGGAAATCAACTAAGCTGATTGACTTAAGCGCGGCGGTTCCTTCCACTCAATGGGAGTTGGCCAAAGTGGCAGCAGCTACAAAAACAAGCAAGAACAATGGCAGTGTCAATGATTTGTCCGCAAAGTCTTGGAGTTCGCCTTAGTTGTAGCTAATGGACGGTGCTGGTCGCCAAAGATGCGCTTAAGTCAATTTGAGTTTCGCTCATTTCCTGAAAGCACTCGCCAGCCATAGGAATATAGAACAGGAGGTGGGGAGTCACAGGACGCAGGATACAAGTTGTCAGTAAAGTGAAAGTTTGGCATAGAGAGGGAGTGGCTGAGAGAGAGAGAGAGAGAGAGAGAGAGAGAGAGGACGGACGGACGGACGCGTGTTTCCGCTTAAAAGTTTGCGCTGACTATTGATGATGTCTGGTCAGGGACAAGTAGGTCCCCAATCAACTCATTTGTTGATTTTTACTGGCCCAGACTAATTGCCATTTAATGACGATGACAACTCCAAGAGTTCGACAGCTGTACATAAGCACACACATACGTGCATAAGTAGCTCGAGTGAGCTGTGCGCAAGCAGAGAAGATGAATTGCTAACTACTATGCTCTCGCCCATTAGTGAGTTTGTTTTGCTGCCTTGGCTGACCTTCCACAAAGATAGATTCGAAAATTCTAATTAATATATCAATAATTTTTATTTAAGATAACCCAATGCAATGCTTGTGCACAGAGTGGCAGAGAATTGGCCAACTCCTGAGCTCCTTCGATCTAGTTCATGTTTCAGTCTTCGCCAGCAGTAACTGCAGCCGCAGCAGCAGCACGAGTTTCAGCTTCAGCTAAACAGAGATTTAATCTTTAAATTGAATCAAGGAAAACAATGCACAATCATATGAGCATTTTACACTCGAGCTGCAGTTCGCATGCGGATAAGGGGCAGAGTGGGCAAATGGAGGGTGAAAGATAATGGCATCATCAGCAGCGAGCAGCAGCCAGACAATTGCTATGAAATAACAGAGAAATCGCACATGAATTGAAATAAAAGCAATTGTAATTGAAATTGAAAAGAAAATGTTATAGAGACTGCCTCGAAATCAATGACAGAATTTAGCCTTAAAAACCGCATAGTATGGGAAAATTTGTCATTGTTCTCTTTGACAAAGATAAACTCGCTTGCCGAGCATATAGATATCAGGCGACATTGTGTATGAATGTGCAAGTGACCTTAATACTTACTTTCGTGATATAACAAGTAAATAGTATTTAGTTAAGAGTAGATAAGAGTTGCTTCAGACAGCTGGAGATGGCTTCAAATGTAATGGAAAAGCGATTATGGGGAATTTCTTTTTATTCTACACCAGACATCTTGGGGCTGTACAATTTGTTGACCTTTTTTTAAAAAGATATTGCATTTAAGTTTTCAATATCTTATTTTTGGGCAGAGCCCCGTAATATTTTTAATCCACTTCTCACAGCTCATTATTTATTCAATGAGCAAATCCCACGGACATCACATCGTTTGACGTGGGGTCTCTTGCAGATGTTTTTTTTGTACATACTTATATCAGTAATTATAATTGGCATTTGTTCTTTTTTTTATTTATTAAGAGAAAGCGTTTGACCGTTTTGATAACGGTTAAGTTGATTTTTTGTCATATTAAGCTTCAAATAAGTAAGCCTATTCTATTGAGCGACTAGCAGATGCCCTCAAATTCACGCTGTGACGTTCTTTTGAACTGTTTATGCATATACATCGAAAGAAAATCAATAAAAAAGAAATATACAAATATTCTTCTTTTCGTTTAACTTTTCATTTAAGCTGTGAATTTGTCGTCAAACGACAAAATAATATTTCCGAGAAACCGACTCTCCACGGCAAGATATCATCTTAGCCAATTGAAGTGACAAATGCAAAACTGACAGAAAAACTAATTCATTCACAATTCACAATTGCGTTGCCATTAATAGAGTTCCATAAATAGCGTTTGCCAATGAACGTGAAGAGAAAATGCTCACGCTTGGAGGAACCACATTTTAAATGGGTTTCATGCTATAATTGATTTGTTGAAATGTATGTAACAGACAGAAGGGGGAGGTGGCAGACGTCATAGCCCATATATAGTGTAATCTCAATCAAGCCAAAGAGCTAAGTCGCCTGAGTCATGTTCGTCCGTAAGAATTCTGCAATTTCGTAAACAACCAAAGCATAAATTTTAAATTATAGACCCAAATTTTAATTCAATGAGTCTAAAATTTGTCGATTTCTCATGCCATTTTATTATTATTTTGATAAAATCTATTGTCTGACTTTGTTTCAGCGTAGCTTCAATACAATGGGATGGGATGGAAACAACCAATTCAGTAATAGGTTTTATTTAATGATTAAACCGATTTAATATATTTTGGTTATTTCAAATACTATAAACTGCTGTGGATTGAGAATAGTATAGCTAATACTGGAGTAAAAGATGTCCATGTCCTAGCAAGGCATTGTAATAACAGTCCTTTGCTAGTTGGGCATATCCAAGTGGGTGGCTTAATTGAGCATGTAACGATTGAGAAGAATAGCAATTGTCACTCTTTGATTGATTATGATACCCGCTCTTTGTAGGTTAGTACAGGGTCTCTCTTAGTCGGGAATAGAGCACTCTGACTTGTTCCTTCTAGAGTTTTGTACTTAAGGCTTTAAATTTAAAACAGTTTTGAAACTCAATTAAAGTTGCCCCTTTTTATACCCTGAACCCATTGAAAATGGGAAATCAGGGTATAATGGTTTTGTTAAAAGTATGTAACAGGCAGAAGGAGGCGTGGCAGACCCCACAAAGTATATATATTCTTGATCAGGACGACAAGCTGAGTCGATTTGGCCCTGTCCGTCTGTCTGTCCGTCCGTCCGTCCGTCCGTCCGTCCGTCCGTCCGTCCGTCCGTCCGTCCGTATGTATGAACGCGTCGATTTCAGAAGATATAAGAGCTAGAGACTTCAACTTTTTTTTTAAATGTCCGTATATATCACGCGCAGATCGAGTTTATCACTAAAAAACGATAACTCATTCCGATATTTTTTTATCGATAAAAAACCTTATCGAAGATCACTTAAATAATTATATCTCCTACATCTTTCAAGCTAGAGTCTCCAAATTTAAAATGTATATTAAGATGAATTTTATACAATTTCGGTTTTTGTTAAAATTTACCCCCCACACCTAAATCCACCCCCTCACCCTCATCTTTGTAAAAGTCGTATATCAAATACTAGAGACTTGAGCTTCGGTATACACATACATTTTAACATTATGATTACGTTCTGAAAGTTTCATTACGATCGTACGTCTAGAAATTAAATTATTAAATAAGTTTTCATTATATTGCCAACACTGCAATGCAACCCAAGCGCAATCGCCTGTATATGCGAGTGTGTGTGTGTGCGTGTGTGTTTTCTAATTATTATTGAAATATCAGTTGCTTGTAGGGTTCAGGGGATCTCGTAGTCGAGCAGTCTCGACTAGAGCTTTCTTACTTGTTATACCCTGAACCCATTGAAAATGGGAAATCAGGGTATAATGGTTTTGTTAAAAGTATGTAACAGGCAGAAGGAGGCGTGGCAGACCCCACAAAGTATATATATTCTTGATCGGGGCGACAAGCTGAGTCGATTTGGCCCTGTCCGTCTGTCCGTCCGTCCGTCCGTCCGTCCGTCCGTCCGTATGTATGAACGCGTCGATTTCAGAAGATATAAGAGCTAGAGACTTCAACTTTTTTTTAAAATGTCCGTATATATCACGCGCAGATCGAGTTTATCACTAAAAAACGATAACTCATTCCGATATTTTTTTATCGATAAAAAACCTTATCGAAGATCACTTAAAAAATTATATCTCCTACATCTTTCAAGCTAGAGTCTCCAAATTTAAAATGTATATAAAGATGTATTTTATACAATTTCGGTTTTTGTTAAAATTTACCCCCCACCCCTAAATCCACCCCCTCACCCTCATCTTTGTAAAAGTCGTATATCAAATACTAGAGACTTGTGCTTCGGTATACACATACATTTAAACATTATGATTACGTTCTGAAAGTTTCATTACGATCGTACGTCTAGAAATTAAATTATTCAACAAATAAGTTGTCATTATATTGCCACACTGCAGCGCAACCCAAGCGCAATCGCCTATATATGTGAGTGTGTGTGTGCGCGTGAGTTTGTATGTATGCGTGTGTGTGTGTGTGCGTGTGTGTTTGCTAATTACTATTGAAATATAAGTTGCTTGTAGGGTTCAGGGGATCTCGTAGTCGAGCAGTCTCGACTAGAGCTTTCTTTCTTGTTTAAGTTGCGATTGCCTTAGCCCGTCCAGAAAGTTCGCTCCCGATGCGCTCAAAGTTGTCGTCAATGTCAATGGACAATATTCCCGTTGAGCATAAGTAAACGCTGTCGGCTGCTACGCAGCTACTCAGTTAGTCAAACAGTCAATATCTGGCTGGCAGCGCAGAGTCATGTGTGCGCATACATAAACATATTGATGTACGTATATCTATTTTTCACACACTGGCAAACATACTTGTGCTTCTAAATAACCCTTTGTCACGGCACATCAGCAGGGTTTTAGGTTCGCTTGTCTGCTGAAATATCAGCGCCTGCAGTTTTCATTAGTTCTATGCCCATGTATCTGTGTGTCTATGTATGTTTTTTTTTTTTTTTTTTTTTTTTTTTTATACCCTGAACCCATTGAAAATGGGAAATCAGGGTATAATGGTTTTGTTAAAATGTATGTAACAGGCAGAAGGAGGCGTGGCAGACCCCACAAAGTATATATATTCTTGATCAGGGCGACGAGCTGAGTCGATTTAGCCCTGTCCGTCTGTCTGTCCGTCCGTCCGTCCGTCCGTCCGTCCGTCCGTCCGTATGTTTGAACGCGTCGATTTCAGAAGATATAAGAGCTAGAGACTTCAACTTTTTTTTAAAATGTCCGTAAAAACAGCGCGCATATCGAGTTTTTCACTAAAAAACGATAACTCATTCCGATAGTTTTTTATCGATAAAAAACCTTATCGAAGATCACTTAAATAATTATATCTCTTACATCTTTCAAGCTAGAGTCTCCAAATTTAAAATGTATATTAAGATGTATTTTATACAATTTCGGTTTTTGTTAAAATTTACCCCCCACCCCTAAATCCACCCCCTCACCCTCATCTTTGTAAAAGTCGTATATCAAATACTAGAGACTTGTGCTTCGGTATGCACATACGTTTAAACATCATGATTACGTTCTGTAAGTTTCATTACGATCGTACGTCTAGAAATTAAATTATTCAACAAATAAGTTCTCATAATATTGCCAACACTGCAGCGCAACCCAAGAGCAATAGGTTATAAATTTATAACTCCTACATTTTTAGAGCTATAGTCTCCAAATTTTAAAAGTATACTCCAATGCATTTTATACAATTTCGGTTTTTGTTATATTTTGGATACCGGCTCCAAATTCACCAGAATCCCCAGTGAAGGTCAGATTCTAGTATAGCTAATTGTGAATGATTTGATTTGATGTTTTCTTTTAAATGCCAAATATTCAATAGAATGTGTAGATCATATGCTGAAAGTTTCATTAAATTCGGTTTAGTCAATCGACGTTAAAAAATAACAAAATGTTTGGCCAATTAACAAACGCACGTGCTGCAGCAACAGCAGTTTTCCAATACGTGTGCACACATGCATTCAAACATCTTCTAGCACATTCTTTGAATCACATCAGCAGTTAGTTTCGTTTAGTTCTGCTAGATGGCGTTGCATCAGTGAATCTATTTCAGTTTTGACATTGCAAATGAGAACAGAGGAGTGGCGTCATGGTAGAGGGCGCGGCGCTCGATCGCTAGGTCCCCGGTTCAAATCCTGCTTGGGCGTATTGTAGTTTTCTTTTAATTGCTTCAAAACTTTTATATATTTGTGATTAAATTTCTTTTATATTTTTTCAAAAATCGAAATTGAAATTTTAACATTTTTATTAGTTTGGTTGTTCTTGCACATTCTTAAAGTCACATCAGCAGTTAGTTTGACTTAGATTTGGTAGATGGCGCTGTAGCAGTGAATCTATTTCAGTTTTGACATTGAAAATTAAGACAGAAGGGTGGCGTCAAGGTAGAAAGCGCGGCGCTTGATCACAAGGTCTCGGGCTCAAACCCGGAGCGTGTCGGAATTATCTCTTTTAATTGTTTCAAAATTTTTATTTATTTAATTAAATGAGTTTTCTATTTAATTTATATTTTTAAATACATCGAAATTGAAATTTGAACCATACTAAATGTGCTTTTCTATTATTTTGGTTCAGGGTAGTATCTAGTCGAGCACTCTCGACTAGAGTTTTCTTACTTGTTTTTTTTTTTTTTGTCTCGAGCATCGCGCGGTTGTTGGGCTATTATATTTTCCCTTCTTGGCGAGTGTCGATATTTCGTCACGAATTTTGTATAAATTATAAATATTTAAGAAAATGTACAAAAAAGTAGAACGAATCCGCTTATAGCATTCGTCATTTAATTGCGCCGAAATGTCCTAATTCGACCCCATATATAAAACTATATGAAAGGGATCCTATTGGTTAAATCGTCAGTCCCTTAAGCGCCTTTATAACCGAATTACACAGCATTCAGTTCTTTTTTTGGTATTGTTTATTTAGCACATTGATTTACATTATTCAAATTTTCATAAAGCAACATAATAAATAGGGTTTCCCCTTTATAGAATAGAATTAATATACAAGTACTTCTTCAGATAATTAGTTGTTGATAAATTATAATGATCAAAATCATGTGTGATATGCTCCATCTGAAAGAGTATTTCAGTTTCGGTGTGCGTTACATTATCGCCGAGTTTTTCTTTTTATACCCTGAACCCATTGAAAATGGGAAATCAGGGTATAATGGTTTTGTTAAAATGTATGTAACAGGCAGAAGGAGGCGTGGCAGACCCCACAAAGTATATATATTCTTGATCAGGGCGACGAGCTGAGTCGATTTAGCCCTGTCCGTCTGTCTGTCCGTCCGTCCGTCCGTCCGTCCGTCCGTCCGTCCGTATGTTTGAACGCGTCGATTTCAGAAGATATAAGAGCTAGAGACTTCAACTTTTTTTTAAAATGTCCGTAAAAACAGCGCGCATATCGAGTTTTTCACTAAAAAACGATAACTCATTCCGATAGTTTTTTATCGATAAAAAACCTTATCGAAGATCACTTAAATAATTATATCTCTTACATCTTTCAAGCTAGAGTCTCCAAATTTAAAATGTATATTAAGATGTATTTTATACAATTTCGGTTTTTGTTAAAATTTACCCCCCACCCCTAAATCCACCCCCTCACCCTCATCTTTGTAAAAGTCGTATATCAAATACTAGAGACTTGTGCTTCGGTATGCACATACGTTTAAACATCATGATTACGTTCTGTAAGTTTCATTACGATCGTACGTCTAGAAATTAAATTATTCAACAAATAAGTTCTCATAATATTGCCAACACTGCAGCGCAACCCAAGAGCAATAGGTTATAAATTTATAACTCCTACATTTTTAGAGCTATAGTCTCCAAATTTTAAAAGTATACTCCAATGCATTTTATACAATTTCGGTTTTTGTTATATTTTGGATACCGGCTCCAAATTCACCAGAATCCCCAGTGAAGGTCAGATTCTAGTATAGCTAATTGTGAATGATTTGATTTGATGTTTTCTTTTAAATGCCAAATATTCAATAGAATGTGTAGATCATATGCTGAAAGTTTCATTAAATTCGGTTTAGTCAATCGACGTTAAAAAATAACAAAATGTTTGGCCAATTAACAAACGCACGTGCTGCAGCAACAGCAGTTTTCCAATACGTGTGCACACATGCATTCAAACATCTTCTAGCACATTCTTTGAATCACATCAGCAGTTAGTTTCGTTTAGTTCTGCTAGATGGCGTTGCATCAGTGAATCTATTTCAGTTTTGACATTGCAAATGAGAACAGAGGAGTGGCGTCATGGTAGAGGGCGCGGCGCTCGATCGCTAGGTCCCCGGTTCAAATCCTGCTTGGGCGTATTGTAGTTTTCTTTTAATTGCTTCAAAACTTTTATATATTTGTGATTAAATTTCTTTTATATTTTTTCAAAAATCGAAATTGAAATTTTAACATTTTTATTAGTTTGGTTGTTCTTGCACATTCTTAAAGTCACATCAGCAGTTAGTTTGACTTAGATTTGGTAGATGGCGCTGTAGCAGTGAATCTATTTCAGTTTTGACATTGAAAATTAAGACAGAAGGGTGGCGTCAAGGTAGAAAGCGCGGCGCTTGATCACAAGGTCTCGGGCTCAAACCCGGAGCGTGTCGGAATTATCTCTTTTAATTGTTTCAAAATTTTTATTTATTTAATTAAATGAGTTTTCTATTTAATTTATATTTTTAAATACATCGAAATTGAAATTTGAACCATACTAAATGTGCTTTTCTATTATTTTGGTTCAGGGTAGTATCTAGTCGAGCACTCTCGACTAGAGTTTTCTTACTTGTTTAATTTTAAGCGCATGTAGTTTGTCAGTGTCAGACCGTGGGCGTGCTTGTTGTGCCGTTATGTGCAGTTGGGGCCTGATTAAATGAGCATCACGTGATGCAGCACCTGCCTTCACCTGCTGTTCCGCAACATTTCAGGTATGCAAATTGAAAAGTTTGTCTTCCTACGCTGACGTACCAGCCTCAGCGGATAACTATTTAAGCTGGGCTAAGTTCTAAGCAGCCGCAATTGACGACAATCAAATCAAATTTTAATGCAAAGTACTCAATTTGTAAGCTGTTTATAAAATGTGTGTAGCATTTCATTTATCTAGAACTATTTTAACTGTTAACAGAGTGTCGTGATTAAAAGTTTGTTTTCATTGAGTTGAATAGATTTTGTGTCTAATTAAAATTAATTACAGATACAGATACAGGTACAGATACAGATACAGATGCAGATGCAGATACAGATACAGATACAGATACAGATACAGATACAGATACAGATACAGATACAGATACAGATACAGATACAGATACAGATACAGATACAGATACAGATATAGATACAGATACAGATACAGATACAGATACAGATACAGATACAGATACAGATACAGATACAGATACAGATACAGATACAGATACAGATACAGATACAGATACAGATACAGATACAGATACAGATATTTAGAGATATTTAACTTTCTATAGCATGAACAAACAAGTTAACAAAGTTAGATGATTGACCTACGGGCTTAAATTGCTCTGGCACATGGGCTGACCATTGGCAACATGGACTGGAATATACTGAAACCAAATGCAAATTAAGTTGCGGTCTGTGCAAGTCGAATGGAACGCCAATGTTGCGCCGCTAGCTAAAATGAGTTCGATCTTCCTGTGTTCCTAGATGAATGCAAACTTTCTTAATTATCCGCCCCAAAAATTGGTGGTGTATGCTGAAAGTTGACGTCCTTCAGAGGATTTTCGTAAAAGTTTTGCTGTTTAGTGTTTTTGCCAATCGAACGGAGCATTCTTCATTTGTTCGAGGGCTAAAAGAAAGTATTTAATTAAATACTCAATAGGCTAATTAAAGCAAGCCAAATAACCTAATACTCTGCACAAATTTGTTGGACGGAAGTTATTGAAAAGGTTTAGCGAATTTATGGTATTACATTAGTACTAGGTTTTATTTCAACGGTCAAATATGTGTATGTGCTTATATCAACTGCAAGATACACAGACTTTTATTATCATATAGATAAATCATAAATTTTATAAATCTCTTGCATAATGATTTGAAAGTAAGCAAAGAATTGATTTTATGCTAACATGTGATTTCATTCAACAAGGAGCACAATGAAGGTTTGTAGCCCCTGGCAAATGGCGATTACATTACAAGAGTACACACGTCCATGTCTATATGTATGTATGAGGCTATATGTGTGCGTGTGTGTGTGCATTATTGGCACAATGACATGGTACGCCAAGTGAAAGTCTTTTCGTCTTGCCCGAAAAGCCGTTGTTGAAGTGAAAGTCATTAATTTATGGCACAATGAAACGGCATCTGCGTGAGAAATACCGAATGACCACATGATGTTGCTAAGCTTTTGTCTTTGTCGTTTTAAACGGATACCGGAGCGGGAGACTCAAGCAGCAGAAGTGATTCAAGCAGCTGAAACTAAAATTAAAAATTAAGCAGCTTTCACCGCTTAAGAGCCCGAGTACTTTTTATGGATGATATAATGACAGTTTCGCCCTAAAGTCATTGAGTGAGACTTTTATGGGAGCGATGGTGTGCACGCTTAAAAGATACCCTTAACTCTGCGATGATGATCATCGGCTTTGAGATCATTATCATTATTATAGGCTGTGATCTTATGAGCTACTTCAGAGATGGCTCCTATACATTTGTTGACATTTGAAAATTATTCAGGACATGAAATATAAATATTGAAGAGAGAAATACAATCCGTTAAAAGCGATTCGAATCCCTACATTGGGTAGCAAATAAATAAATTTGCTGACATTTAAGATGCGTATAAAGTACGCAAACAAGTACATACATACAGGCACACCAAGGCCTTTCAACCATGTGGACTGAACCGCACATACACAATAAACTGGCTGACACATTGACATTTATTAAGGGCATGCGGGCATCGCGTAATATGCACAAAAACCGTTTTGCCATAAAATATGTAGCATTAAGTAGTGCTGGGAAGCTTGTACTGCTTGAATATAAATCAGCATTTAACGGGTAGGTCTCTTTTTTAATTACAAGATAAATGAGCCGGGCGCATAAATTGCCCGGGTGAGCCACTAAAAAGTTTTGTCGATAGTTGCAGTCGCCTCCGTTGTCCCGTTCGCCCACGAAGACGTCATTGCGAACCACCACCACCCTTCTGCCAAGAAAAGTGATCAACAAATTAGCTGCTCCAAAGAGTCATGCGGGACGAGCCGAGGAGCGCGTGCACTTGCGGAGGGAGAGACGAGTCATAAGTACTGGGCCATTTAGTTAGTCGAGTAGGAGCATCACATGGCACTCGGTCTCAGATATGGCTAGTAGCCTCGTAAATATTTGGAAAGCATTGGCTTAACAATGCCATTGTGTTTGAGTAGCGGAGTAAGGTTCAGTTAAATGCGTCTGTCAAAAGCGCTTAAAAGTCAATTAGCTTAAGATAATTCATGTCGAATTCTGACAATTGTACTTAAGTATTAATATCTAATGTATTAAAGAGCTAGAGACTTGAATTTTTTTTCCTAGGTCCGTGTATATTACGCGCATATCAAGTTTATCACTAAAAATCGATAACAACTCCCAATATTTTATTATCGATTAAAAACCTTATCGAAAGCTAGTTTTTTAATTATATCTTCTACACCTTTAGAGCTAGAGCTTCCAAATTTTAAATGTAGACTTATGTGTATTTTATATAATTTCGGTTTTTGTTAAAATTTACCCCCCACTCCTAAATTCACACCTCACCCTCACTTTTGAAAAAGGCGTATTTCAAGTACTAGAGACTTTTGGCATGTACATGCATCTGAACATTACAATTAAGTTCTGAAAGTTTCATTAAGATCGTACGTCTAGAAATTAAATTATTCAACAAATATATTCGTATTATATTGCCCGCACTGCAGCGCAGCCCAAGCGCAGTCGCTGCTTACTGCGCAGTTAGCAGAGCGCGTTCTAGCACGTGCGTGTGTATGTATGTCTTGAATATCAGATTGGAGGGTTCAGGGTATCTCCTAGTCGAGCAGTCTCGACTAGAGTTTTCTTACTTGTTCTTATTGTGAATTACCACTGGAATTACATATCACTGACCAGTGATATTATTATATGGTCAGTGATAATATTTAGATACATTGCTACATCGATATGTTTGATATATCGATACTGGTTTTAAATGAACTAATCAAATATTTTGTTTCATATGATACGATCAACCTAGAAAAGACAACTATTAAATTTTTTTAATATAATGTAATTATTATTAAATAGTTAGCTAGATCCGATTACTTTTAGTTTTGTACTTTCATTTAGCCAGCTATAGCCCTAGTTCGCAGTTGCCGTGGCAAAAGTTTTGCCACGCGCTGCCAATTACGAATTGGCTAAATGAAACTCAATACGCCGCAATGTTCATGTACATACACAAATACATACATACATACATACAATAATAAGTATATAAGATACTGAAGATTATTAACGCTTCTTGTTGACACTTGATCATTAATTATATTTGCGCGTGGCGGGGCGTAATCGTATCGGAGGCAAGCGAGTAATCATATAAAAAGCGGCAAAGTTAATTGATTGACGATGGTTGGGGATATGTTGCGGTTGCGGAAGCGGATGCGGATGTTGCTAAAAGACAGGAAAACTTCGCAACAGGAGCACAATTTGCTTTATTAAATTGCCATTAACTTCGGCCTTGGTTAAAGTTAACTAACTAACTGGGTCAACACACGGTGCGTGTACGCCATGTGGCCAACCGGTTGATTAGAGAGGGTAGCTTGAAGCCTACTCACAGCGTAGGCTTTGGCTAGGGCAAAAAACAATGCAACTGGGCCTTGGTATACCATTTGGCATGCCCTTAAATCAATGCACAGTCTGGCGTCCAATCGCTGTGGGTTTTGGACAAAATGATTTATGATACGAGCCGGCATTTCGTTTGTCCAGTCGCCGCCGGACACGAATGCAAATGGCAATAGCAACTGCAAATAAAAAAAAAAAAAAAACAAATGCACATGTGCGCATAAATGTGGTAAACAGATACGTTCGAGTTGGGAAACATAGATCCCTGGACGCAGATCCAACTGCACACAGTGCCCATAAGCGGAAATTATGGCTTCAAGTTTGCTTTTCACTTCGTTGTAAATAACACTGATTGACGTTGCGTGCGGCTGCCGCATTTTAATTATACAATACGACTTTGTTAATGCTTAACATTATATCGGAAAATTTAAGAGCCAGGTCCATGACACTGATTAAGACATATGGTTGGCTAACAATTACATCTCTCAGATATAACCGTTCAGCTGTCAGTGAAAGTAAATTGAAAATTTCGACTGCTCAGCAATTGTGAGATGTATGTTAAATATACCCTGTAAATGTTTATCATAAAGTTTTGCGTCAGGCTGTTATCGGTTTAGTAGCACGATTAATAACTTATTTTATATATTGAAAATTTTTGTTGTAAAAATAAATAAATAACAAGTAAGAAGACTCTAGTCGAGACTGCTCGACTAGGAGATACCCTGAACCCTCCAGTCTGATATTCCAATCACTCTGCTCCTTTTTTAGGCACACATACACACGCACGTATTAGAACGCGCTCTGCTAACTGCGCAGTAAGCAGCGACTGCGCTTGGGCTGCGCTGCAGTGTGCTCAATATGAAACGAATTTATTTGTTGAATAATTTATTTTCTAGACATCCAATCTTAATAAAACTTTCAGAACATACTCATAATGTTCAAATAAATGTACATTCCAAAGCACAAGTCTCTAATACTTGAAATACGCCTTTTACAAAGGTGTGGGTGAGGGGTCGAATTTAGGGGTGGTGGGTAAAGTTTAACAAAAACCGAAATTATATAAAATACACATAAGTCTACATTTGAAATTTGGAAGCTCTAGCTCTAACGGTGTAGGCGCTATAATTAAATAACTAGCTTTCGATACGGATTTTAATCGATAATAAAATATCGGGAGTAGTTATCGATTTTTAGTGATAAACTTGATATGCGCGTGATATACACGGACCTAGGAAAAAAAATTTCAAGTCTCTAGCTCTTATATCTTCTGAGATCGACGCGTTCATACATACGGATGGACGGGCAGACAGACAGACAGACGGACAGGGCCAAATCGACTCAGCTCGTCGCCCTGATCAAGAATATATATACTTTGTGGGGTCTGCCACGCCTCCTTCTGCCTGTTACATACATTTTAACAAAACCATTATACCCTGATTTCCCATTTTCAATGGGTTCAGGGTATAAAAACGTACATATAGTATGGTTAAAATTTCAATTTCGATTTTTGAAAAAATATAAGAGAAATTTAATCAAATATATAAAAATTTTGAAGCAATTAAAAGAAAACTACAATGTGCCCACAGCAGGATTTGAACCAGTGACCTCGCGATCGAGCGCCGCGCCCTCTACCATGACGCCACCCTTCTGCTCTGATTTGCAATGTCAAAACTGAAATAGAATCACTGATGCAACGCCATCTAGCAGAACTAAACGAAACTAACTGCTGATGTGATTCTAAGAATGTGCTAGAAGATGTTTGAATGTATGTGTGCACACGTATAGGAAAACTGCTGTTGCTGCAGCACGTGCGTTTGTTAATTGGCCAAACATTTTGTTAATTTATTAACGTCGATTGATTTAATGGAATTTAATGAAACTTTCAACATATGATCTACATATTCTATTGAATATTTGGTATTTAAAAAAAAACATATCAAATCATTCACAATTAGCTATACTAGCATCTGACCTTCACTGGGGATTCTGGTGAATTTGGAGCCGGTATCCAAAATATAACAAAAACCGAAATTGTATAAAATGCATTGGAATATATTTTTAAAATTTGGAGACTACAGCTCTAAAAATGTAGGAGATATAAATTTGTAACCTATTGCGCTTGGGTTGCGCTGCAGTGTTGGCAATATTATGAGAACTTATTTGTTGAATAATTTAATTTCTAGACGTACGATCGTAATGAAACAGAACGTAATCATGATGTTTAAATGTATGTGTATACCGAAGCACAAGTCTCTAGTATTTGATATACGATTTTACAAAGATGAAGGTGAGGGGGTGGATTTAGGGGTGGGGGGTAAATTCTAACAAATGGGAAATCAGGGTATAATGGTTTTGTTAAAAGTATGTAACAGGCAGAAGGAGGCGTGGCAGACCCCACAAAGTATATATATTCTTGATCAGGGCGACGAGCTGAGTCGATTTAGCCCTGTCCGTCTGTCTGTCCGTCCGTCCGTCCGTCCGTCCGTCCGTCCGTCCGTCCGTCCGTATGTTTGAACGCGTCGATTTCAGAAGATATAAGAGCTAGAGACTTCAACTTTTTTTTAAAATGTCCGTAAAAACAGCGCGCATATCGAGTTTTTCACTAAAAAACGATAACTCATTCCGATAGTTTTTTATCGATAAAAAACCTTATCGAAGATCACTTAAATAATTATATCTCTTACATCTTTCAAGCTAGAGTCTCCAAATTTAAAATGTATATTAAGATGTATTTTATACAATTTCGGTTTTTGTTAAAATTTACCCCCCACCCCTAAATCCACCCCCTCACCCTCATCTTTGTAAAAGTCGTATATCAAATACTAGAGACTTGTGCTTCGGTATGCACATACGTTTAAACATCATGATTACGTTCTGTAAGTTTCATTACGATCGTACGTCTAGAAATTAAATTATTCAACAAATAAGTTCTCATAATATTGCCAACACTGCAGCGCAACCCAAGAGCAATAGGTTATAAATTTATAACTCCTACATTTTTAGAGCTATAGTCTCCAAATTTTAAAAGTATACTCCAATGCATTTTATACAATTTCGGTTTTTGTTATATTTTGGATACCGGCTCCAAATTCACCAGAATCCCCAGTGAAGGTCAGATTCTAGTATAGCTAATTGTGAATGATTTGATTTGATGTTTTCTTTTAAATGCCAAATATTCAATAGAATGTGTAGATCATATGCTGAAAGTTTCATTAAATTCGGTTTAGTCAATCGACGTTAAAAAATAACAAAATGTTTGGCCAATTAACAAACGCACGTGCTGCAGCAACAGCAGTTTTCCAATACGTGTGCACACATGCATTCAAACATCTTCTAGCACATTCTTTGAATCACATCAGCAGTTAGTTTCGTTTAGTTCTGCTAGATGGCGTTGCATCAGTGAATCTATTTCAGTTTTGACATTGCAAATGAGAACAGAGGAGTGGCGTCATGGTAGAGGGCGCGGCGCTCGATCGCTAGGTCCCCGGTTCAAATCCTGCTTGGGCGTATTGTAGTTTTCTTTTAATTGCTTCAAAACTTTTATATATTTGTGATTAAATTTCTTTTATATTTTTTCAAAAATCGAAATTGAAATTTTAACATTTTTATTAGTTTGGTTGTTCTTGCACATTCTTAAAGTCACATCAGCAGTTAGTTTGACTTAGATTTGGTAGATGGCGCTGTAGCAGTGAATCTATTTCAGTTTTGACATTGAAAATTAAGACAGAAGGGTGGCGTCAAGGTAGAAAGCGCGGCGCTTGATCACAAGGTCTCGGGCTCAAACCCGGAGCGTGTCGGAATTATCTCTTTTAATTGTTTCAAAATTTTTATTTATTTAATTAAATGAGTTTTCTATTTAATTTATATTTTTAAATACATCGAAATTGAAATTTGAACCATACTAAATGTGCTTTTCTATTATTTTGGTTCAGGGTAGTATCTAGTCGAGCACTCTCGACTAGAGTTTTCTTACTTGTTATTAGTTTGGTTGTTCTTGTTATTAGTTTGGTTGTTCTTGCACATTCTTAAAGTCACATCAGCAGTTAGTTTGACTTAGATTTGGTAGATGGCGCTGCAGCAGTGAATCTATTTCAGTTTTGACATTAGAAACCAGATCAGAAGGGTGGCGTTAAGGTAGAAAGCGCGGCGCTTGATAACGAGGTCTCGGGTTCAAACCCAGAGCGCGTCGTAATTCTTTTTTTTAATTGTTTCAAAATTTTTATATATTTAATTAAATGAGTTTTCTATTTCATTTATATTTTTAAATACATCGAAATTGAAATTTGAACCATACTAAATGAGCTTTTCTATTAGTTTGGTTCAGGGTAGTATCTAGTCGAGCGCTCTCGACTAGAGTTTTCTTACTTGTTAATAATAATGGTTTTGTGTAAAAGTATGTAACGGGCAGAAGGAATCATCGCAGACCCCATAAAGTATATATATTGTTAATCAGGACGACGAGCTGAGTTGATATAGCCCTGTCCGTCTGTTCGTCTGTCCGTCCGTCCATCCCATAACTTTTTTATCGAGAATAATCGAAAAATTGATTTAGTTTTCTCAGCCTCATGCGCAGTTAGTAGAGCTCGTTTTTATACATACATGTGTATATGCATAAAAGAAGTACAGAATGATTAGACTATCAGATTGGAGGGTTCAGGGTATCTCCTAGTCGAGCAGTCTCGACTAGAGCCTTCTTACTTGTTCAATATAAAATTAAATCTTTTAAGCTAGAGTCTCCAAATTTTAAATACATATATATATTAGGGTGTATTTTATAGATTTTCGATTTTTAATATATTTCCTCAAGGTTTACTTAAGCATTTCCTCCAAATTTTTAATGCTTAGCTGATCGATCACATACTGCACCGCACTTTGCTGCGCATCACGATTGACTCCCATCATACTTGATTGAAGACTGCAGCTGTACCTGCAGCCATTTATATAGGGGACTTTCACTCAATGCCCGAGCCGTGCTAGGTAGGCGTCGTTGCAGTCGAATACTGCCGCATGCATATAGCCAACTTAAATACTCTTTGTTAACTTATTTTTATACCTTGATTTTCATAGTTTGCCTGACAGAGGCACATACAGACCGTGCGATAGACAGACAGAGAGACAGAGAACATACCATAGATAATAGGCAACAAAACACGTATAGTTAAATCGGAATAATACTTTACGCTGTTCTATAATATATAGACTTGATAAGGTTAAATGTTGATTTTGTGTGGTAACGCCCGACGGCGCCGTTCTTACTTTAATTCATTGAAATTCATTAGAGCGGGTTTATTGATCCCAATGAATCAGCTTGGCGTTGTCGTTTCGTTATGACATTTACATATGTATATAGAAAATATTTTTGATATATGTTAGAAAATGATACTGAAAGTAGTTTGTCTGGTAAGGAAACTGGGAAACATGCTTCTTTATGTGAGTAATAACAGGAAAAAACGCAGTTCTGCATAAGCGCCATCAAGTCATATGGCGAACACTCAAGACAGCGTATCTACATCCGATTGGCACAAGCCAAGCTGCCCAAATGGACAACTTAATCGCATGGAATGGCGTTCCAAACAATCCATGCTTGAGGCTCTCTGATTTGTGTCTTTGCGGATGTGAGGAGCAGCTGAAGTAATGATGGTATCTGTGCACAAGATTAATGCGAGGCAGTTTGATAATTTCAGCAGCAAGCCATTGTTCTTGCTGACGACAGAGGAGCGGCCGGTGCAAAGTGACAGGTGGATGATCCAGTGACCATCGTTTAGCGTAAAACTTGAATTTCATCTGTATCTTGTCAAGAATTGTACTTTTCCCCCAGGCGAGCTACAATGCAGTAATTAGTAATTATAATTAGCATATAAATCAAGTCATATTTCGTCCAAGTTTCAAGGTATTAATTAGAGACACAGAGCATTAGCACAAGTGCCAAGCAAATTAGCCTGCTCTTGTTAAACCTAATAAAAACTTTTGCCTTTTCGCCCATGTCCTCGGGGGTTTTGGATGTGACAACGCAGTCATGGGGGCCTCCTCCAGAATAGGCTGCAGAAACTTTGGATATTTCAGTTAAGTTTCTGCCATCGAATTTCCGTTAGATTGTTTTCATAAGAAGGGTGCTTGGAAATCATGCTAACGGAAAATAAAAGCTATTTGCTTAAAGAAATTAGCTGAAAATCCTGTTAACCAAGTGTTCTCTTCACAGTTCGCAGCACACATATATTGGCTTTAGCATTTACTTCAAATTCAGGCTGTGCTCATACACCTGGAAATCAATAAATTCTATTTCGCTTTCATGTTAGAGCTCGTATTAAATCCAATTTGTTTGTCTTTTTTGTTCTTTTTTCTAGAGCCGGTAAAGCACTGCGGTACATGAAAAACAATTTTCGGTTTTGTTTTTATATTCACTCGGTAGCTATCTTGGCATATGTGAATTGTAGAATTTTATATTATTTTAGATTGGTTAGAAGGTGTGCACTGTACGATACTGTTTTTATTCCCAATCCCAATCCCCAAACCAAGGGTATAGTCGAAACTCTCAGTACACCTTTGGGCTTTCGCTTTTTTTCAAGCGCTTTGAAGTAGGTATACGAGCATTCAACTGGCTCTTAATTAACGCTCGTTCCATATAATTAACATGAGTGTGTGTTCTATAAAACCAACAATTTATATACAATTTTAACAGACCTTCACAGCATTACGCGTGTTGTAATAATTCTGAATGCGACTAAATGAAGCACCCTTATACATTTTTCATGTTGAAATCAGTTGCATACAAAAATACAGCAGATGGTTTTCCCACTTGTAAACCTGAACCTTCAATTGACCGTGCCAGCATTTTTCAGGCCTAAAAAACACATTGGATTGCCCTTGCAATTTGTTTATAACGAATTAAATAGGTATTACGATTTGAAGTGATTTAAATTCAAATGGAATATCCGTTAGTTATTAAAACTTCGGAATTTTCCTTTAAGTTATATTTCTCATCAGTTTAGTTCTCATCAATTGCGATCCATTGCTACTTGACTCAAATGTCAGTCAGCAATTAAGCGGTGGTAAGACAGGCACACTTCAAAATTTATCAGCTCGTATTTTATAGACATCAGATATGAGTTAAAGCAGAGTACTATTGCTTAAGTTCTGTGTTTGGAAATGATGTTTAGAACAAGTTTTTCTTTAAAATTACAGAATTTTGCAGGAATCAACAACCTAATCTGCTCGACACGTCGTCCCTTACCGACCATCAGTATTGGCATAAAGAAGTCTTTAGACACATTCAGCAATGAAACTCTCATGTTTGTTGTCAGCAAAAGATTTTTGATATAACGCTATCACTTGATGATTTTAGGAAAAACTTTTCTTTCATCGGCTGCAATTAATCTAGGAATTATCTCGCTGTTGGGCTTATTCTACTCGATTTGGTTTTTATAAATCCAAAGAACATCAACAATTATTATAAATATTCGTTTCGCGAATTATGGTCTTTCTTTATTCTATTTCGGACAAAAACAAGTACAATAATGACAAAAATCATACAAAGTCTATCCTTCCGTTCTCGAGCTATGCAACTTTTAAGAAACTAACACGTCTTGCTCTTATTTATGTAAAGCACATATGTAAAAATTTTAACTTTATTTAATTTATATGAAAGGTATATAACTAAATTTTAGCTGAAACAGAAAATTGCAGTGCTTCATCTAAAGAAGCTTGCTGCGTTGGTCAGGTTGTGGCTCACAGTCACAACTAGGCTTAACATTTTCATAGCATACTTTGCTGATGCTTGAAATAAAAATTGTATGTGCCTTATTTAGGCAAAAGCTTTGCCGTTACATAGCCTTAGAAATTTGTCTCGTTAATTTTGCGGCAATGTCGCAATAAATGGGTGTAGGCCAAGGTTTACAAGGGATATAGCCGTCGGCGATTTGACACAATTCGGACGGGCAAAAATCCGCTAAATTGCTGCAGATTTATTTGAATTCCATAGCCAAATAGCCGCAAGCAAACACCTTTTCACGAATAAAGCCCAAAGGTGACACAATGCAAGTGTCGACTCGGGGAAGTGGCCAACTTGAGTGCCCGGCAGGACCAGCACCCAAGTCAAACGCCAATTTAATTGGCGCCGCGGGGCGAGAGCCTGAACCTGACAGCCTCTGGCGCTAAGGCGATTTAGACAACACAGAACTCCGAAGAATTGGTCCACGGTGTTCCTCCATTCTTTCAAGTGGACGTCGAGCATTCTCATTTCATTTCGCTCAATTAAAAGTTGCGCCGCTGCCAGAGCCGGTGCTCAGCAGGCAACTGGACCGCATCACTGCCTGCAATGGCCAAGCACTCGTAACAAATGCGCAAAGTTTAGTGAATTAAATGCGTCAGCCGTGGCCTTGGCTGCCTGATTCCTCGGTGAGTATTGTCAACTAATTTCAAGTTGTGCGAACAGCCACTAAGCTGCTCTGTAAAGTCTGTAAAGTCAAGTTGGGAAATTCAACTCAGCTCCACTTCTCGCTGATGAATTGCCAGAAAAGTTTCATTTATGCTAAGACAGCGACAAAGATGTCAACTCGGTTCACTTTAGACTGCTCAGAGTGCCAAAGCAGCCGCCATTTGCAAAGTGAGTGACATTTACATTGACATTAGCCACTTGGGAATTATAATCCAATATTAGGTGCACATCTTTAACAGCACCAATATTTAATTGCAAGAACACGCAGAGGATAAGTATGCAGATCCCTGTCGAGGTACAAAGAACATTTGTAATTAAGTGAATTCCCATAGACTCTATTTAAAATCAAATAATATTTCGATTCGATTAGGTTTTTGACTTAATAACTTAACTTAATAACTTAAAAGTGCCTAAGTATAAGTAAAATTGTACATTTCACCTACTCAACAAATAGCAACCCAGGTTTTTTGTCCATTCAAATCAGAAATAAATTCAAGTCGTTGAAAGAAAATACTCATTGTTCCATATTACTACACGAAGTCGCTACAGAACAGATTGCAGAATGCCGTTCAAGAAGGGTGTCTGTCAGCTGCTTGCCTTGAACAAGTTTAGTATCCAGCAGTGGATGAAAACATTCGATGCCATGATCTTTGATGCGGACGGCGTCCTCTGGAGGTTCGACAATCCGGTGGATGGAGCTCCGGAGACATTCAACGCCTTGCGGGCAATGGGGAAGCGGGCATTCATCTGTACCAACCACTCGGCTTGGTCTCGGCAACAACTGTTCGACAAGGCCGAGAGACTGGGAATTATCGTAGAAAAGAATGAGATTATTTCGTCAGCTTGGGCATTGGCCCACTACCTAAAGGAGCGTGGATTTAAGAGAAAGGTGTACATCATCGGGGGTCAGGGCATCGTTGATGAGTTGAAAGATGTGGGCATTGAATCTATACCAATCAGGGAACGCCCCTTGGTGGGAGCTTCTCTGCGGGATCAAGTGTTAAACATGCCCATGGATCCAGATGTGGGTGCTGTAGCTGTGGGCATTGATCAATATTTCGATGTGGTGAAGCTGACGAAAGCATGCTGCTATTTGCGTAACCCAAAAGTAATCTTCCTGGCCACCAACCAAGATCGAGCGCTTGCCGTCAACTCGGACCTCTTTATTCCTGGCGCTGGCAGCATGGTCTCAGCCGTCCAGGCAATAGCCAATCGTCCGCCCTTTACCTGCGGTAAGCCCAATGCCCTCATGTGTTTGCATCTGATGCGGGAGGGCATTATCAAGCCGGAGCGCACCCTCATGGTGGGCGACACGTAAGATGCTGCACCAATGGCTTGGCATTCGATTGAACTAACTATATATTTAATTTTATTTTGTAGCTTATACACCGATATTCTGTTCGGCTATAATTGCGGCTTTCAAACTCTGCTGGTGGGCTCTGGGAACACGACCCTTGACGATGTGTCGAAAGCGCAGAAGTCCAAGGATCCAATGATGTACCGTCAGATTCCCGATCTTTTCCTACCTAGTATTTCCGACTTATTAAAGTTTTTGCCTTCTAAAAATCGTTGACTTCAACAAAAATACGAGAAATCAGTGCACCGTTAATAAACTGACAGCTGATAAACTCTACTCATAGCACAAGATTGAGTGGTCTATTGCTTGAATGTAGATAAATCTTTAGAATATCTCATTTTACTTTTTAATTTAAGTGGCAGGCGGTCGGTAGATCCCATAAGAGAATATGATTTTCCATTGATTAATTCAACCAACGAAACTTTTCATAGCATATAAATATTAAGAATCAAATTACCCTTTTTATTAAAATGTATGTAATCATACCCTGAACCCATTGAAAATGGGAAATCAGGGTCTAAGGGTCTTGTAAAAAGTATGTAATGGGCAGAAGGAATCATCACATACCCCAAAAAGTATATATATTCTTGATGAGGACCACGAGCTGAGTCGATATAGCCCTGTTCGTCTGTCCGTCCACATGAGGACGTTGATCTCAAAAGATACAAAAGCTAGAGAGCTGGAATTTGGCATGCATACTCGTGTATACCATGCGCAGTACAAGTTTGTTTATTTTTTCGATAACTCATCCGATAAGTTTTTATCGAGAATAATTGAAAAATTGATTTTTTTCAGCCCCCTTCGCCTCTAATTCAAACAAGAAAACGTAAGAAAAGTACTAGAGACTTGTGCTTTGGACTGCACACATTTCCAATATATTGAACAAAAAAATTCTCATAATGTTGCTCACACAGCAGCGCTGCCCAAGCGCAGTCGCTTCTTACTGCGTAGTTAGCAGAGCGCCTTCGTAGACGTAGGTGTGGAGGCACGTGTATGTATGTGTGCATAAAAGAAGTGCAGAATGATTAGAATACCAGATTGGAGAGCTATGGGTATCTCCTAGTCGAGCAGTCTCGACTAGAGCACTCTTACTTGTTTTGATAGGCGATGTGTTTGAATGTGCAAAATGTGTCGGGGCTTAGTGCCTACCACGGATAGTACTCCAGAGAAGAGCACTCCTATTTGTTACCTATCGAGTGCTCGCAGATAATTAATTCAAAAATTCAAATTTTTATTTCATTTGAATGTAACTAGTTTATTTTTCAGATCGAACATGTTCAAGCAGACCTGCACCAACCTCACTACCCTATCCATCCAACGGGTGCGCCAATGGCTGAACGGCTTTGAGACTATTATCTGCGATGCTGATGGTGTGCTATGGCACTTTGACAAAGCTATTGACGGGTCAGTTGAGGCCTTTAATGCAATTCAAGATACTGGGCGCAACACGTTTATTGTGACAAACAACTCGTGCTTGTGCAGCGAAAACATTAGGCTAAAGGCTCGCGATTTCGGCTTTAATGTGCATAAAGATCACGTGCTTAACTCTGGGAAGTCCGTTGCCAGCTTTCTGAGCAGCAAGAACTTTCAGCAGAAGGTTTTCGTTGTGGGAGGGGTCGGCATAATTGAGGAGCTGTCAGACGTGAATATATGTGCGTTTCAATTCAGAAATGAGAAGATTGAAAAGTCTATGCGGGATTTCGCGCTTGAGATGGAGGTAGACGAAGATGTGGGCGCCGTTGTTGTGGGCCGAGATGACAGTTTCAATATGTGCAGCGTTATTAGAGCCTGTCACTATTTGAGAAATCCTCAAATTCTGTTCCTCGGCTGTTGCTTGGATGCTGCCTATCCCATTGGCAATAATCGTGTTCTAGCCGGCGCGGCTGCCATGATAGCACTAGTTAAGACCATAACTTCACGCAAACCCCTCATTCTTGGCAAGCCAAACCCCTGGATTGTCCGAGAACCCATCGAGAGTGGAGCTATCAATCCAGCAACTACGCTGATGATCGGCGACACGTAAGTAAGAAATCTAGAAATTAATATCTGTTTATTGTACACGATTCTTATTATGTGGTTCGTCTTGTTTAATTAAGTCTGAGGACAATCTTAGTCTGGAGACCTTAATTAAAAAAAGTCAGACAAATATCTCTGAGCTCTTATTGTAATAATAATAATTCTTCTTCTAGTAATTCTTATGACAGATTATGAGCGCTCATCTAATGTATACGTAATAGAAAAACTTTATATAGAAAAAAACATATAATATAAATTCTTTGTTCCTTTACAGACTTGAAACAGATATAAAATTTGCCAATTATAATGGATTTCAGTCAATTCTTGTGGGATCCGGTGTCACAGAATTGGAGAAAGTGGAAAGGATACGCGATAGAGGGCAGAAGAAGCAAATGCGCTTAGTGCCAGATGGATACTTGCCCAGACTCTGTGATATACTTGAGTATCTTTAACATTGACCGATTTATAGACGAATCAATATTGAATGATGTGTGCATTGTGTTTTGTAAGCTCGTCTCTCGCTTCGGTTGGGCTGCATTGATATGTGAAATTAGCATTCAGACAATAAATCAATATTTTTCCAATAGCCCCGATAGCTGCAGAATTGAGATTCATTCACTTTTCCCTTTTTGTTTTCTTTGCCTCGCTGGCCACAGCTTTTGTCTGGCTGTGGAATCCTTGTCAAAACTTGGAGCAAGTGCAGTCAGAAATGAGCGCCACCGCAAAGCTCAACACACTGTCAACGGCATGCCATGCCATGCCATGCCTGCCATTGTGTCGGCCACGCGTGGTGCGGCGGTGTGGTGGCTTACCGTAACCTCTTGCTCGTCATTCACACCCGACCACTTAGGACGGCACTTGTCTGCCTCTTTGCCCGGGTCAGACGGCGCGTTTTTCAAGCGCTTATCCCCATGCACAGAAATAAAGTCCTTCAATGACCAGTGTCCACTGTGGGCGACAGCTGTGAGCGGCATTAAAAAATATTGCCTGCAAAGACTGTAGCACTCTTGTCGCAAAAGGCGCCACGTGCGATTAGTATACTCAGTGGTTGTCTTTTTTTGTTTGTTTGATGCCCTGTGAGTTTTAGAGCCAGTGAGAGCCTATTAGCTATGAGACTGAGTATGCATATTAGATAGAATATCTCTTCACTGCAGCTAATTCTTATAGACTCCAAGTCAGATTGTACAAGTAGTGCGAATAGAGCATTGCAATGTCGGCCACAGCCTTTTAATTTTTTCCGCTATTTCGATAAGATCATTTTAACGCATATGCCGCATATTCACGTGTTTTTTTGGGTCTTATTTTTTTGCTTAGCTCCCACGCGCCATGTGCTACGCACAGAATTATGTCATTGTTAGCTTAGCCTTGTTTATATTTCGGCTCTGGTTCGCTAGATGCCAAACACCGCCAAGCCAACCATGGAAATGGGCTGTAATGTAATTGCGAGCATTACAAGCTAATTGTATGGGCGCAACTGCGTATTGCCCACAGACACAGCTCTACTTAAACTTGAATCCCGCTGTACAGCAGCCGCAGGGTAGTTAAGATCTCGGTCGGAGATAGTCGAGCTATTGTGGTTGGCGTGAAGTAGGGTCCTGGGAGGCAGGAAATCGAGTTTGCCTTGACAATGTTTTGTGGGTTTCGTAGTTTCGGCGAAAATGCTTTGAAAACTAAACAAAAGTTGTCAAAGAACTTGGCGACGTTTACAAGTTGAACATGGTGGAGCCAAATGTCCAAGATTAATTAAATTTGAAGCCGTGCTGCAGATGCCATGTGTTCGTCTCTGACAAAAACAGTTAATTAATTTGACAACACCCTGACGGGGTCAACACTATGCGTGAAGCATCAAAGCTGGTGACAAAGTGCAAGTTGATATCGTTTGTCAATAGCTGGAGTGTAGCCAACCCTCAGAACAAACCCAACCCCAAGCAGTTGGCCAAACAAAATGGCAACAGCAACAGCAACAGCAATGACGGCTTGAACTCATCATCATCTGCCTAACGCAGAGCTCGATAATCCTCATGGCATTAAAAACACATCAAACTGTTTAGAATCCGTTGGCAAAATTCAAAGTCATCAGCACTAAAAATAACTCGACTCTTGGGTTTGTCTGGCTGCTTTTTTTTGTGTGTGTGTGTTTGTGCTTTGTGGGCTCTCGCTCAGCTCCCTGTTGACATTATCCAAGCTGATTTATTGTCTTTATCACAAAGCCAGGCCACACTCGACTGAGGCAGGCATAACAAAATTTCAACAAAAGCAAACGCAAACGCAAAGCGAAAGCATAAGCGAACTGCCTTTGTTGCTGCTGCCAGAGGCAAACATTTTCAATCTGTGGCCAAATTTTCAAAGCACATTTCTGGGCGCATCCATAAACGTGCCAAAGTACTTAACTGTAGTCAGGGGAAAAGTCTTTCGCATAAATCGACCGGTTTTAATTAGTTGTGCATTTGTTCTGATTCACATTGCTGCTGCTGCTGCTGCTCATGGCCTAGGTCCGTGCACAGCTTGTAATTCAATTGGCGCGATTATACCCTAGCTCAAAGCACCTGCTGGAGCGCAGGCATTATTTACACTCACCTGCTATAGTAATTCACGCTGTAGGGTATTTGCTAGTTCACAGTTATTAAATTATTTTTTTATTTTTATTATATGTCTTAATCGGCATAGCTTTTAATAATGATAGTATTTTTTGTAGTAAACATCTATCGATATTCCATAGATATCGATACTTAACGATGGCTATGAGGTCTACCATAGTGACGTGAGTGTGACGATAGCTTAAGCAGAAGACGCAGAAAAGGAACGAGAGCACAATTTTTAGAAGAATATAATTTAATAACTGTATTCTTTTTTTGTTGACTATTTGCACCGTATTTTATGTTAGCCATGGTTAGAGATATCGATTTCTCGATATCTTATAGTTATGTAAGCCTTGAGCTATGAAATACAGACTAGCTTAGTATCTGCTATTCAATTACTTACACTATGTAATTTAACAACCAAGACGCAGGGTATTTTTCCGCTCATCGTCTGTTTATTATAAGGATTTTTCTTTGTGTCCTGGCGTGTCGGCGACATAAACTCTGAGCTCTCGCCACGTGCTTAGCATAGGCAACTGCACAAAGCTCTGTGCTAAGTGCCACCCACAAGATCCGCTTAGGCTCCGGTTTTATGGAGGCTGGCACTTCTTGGCCACGCCCCACTTCTTATAAATTGAATGTTAGGTGGCTATTAGAAATAAACATTCACAATTGCAATCGATTTAATCGCCAACTATGACATTATATATGTATATAGCGATTCCTCGAAATGAAAATGAAAATTGGCTGATTTAAAAAAGTCTTGAGTTTGAGATCTCACAATTATTGAAGTACATTTTAATTTGTTTTATTGAATCTCAGGAGCAAATATTGAACTTGATTTTTAAATTAAAACTAAACTAATGCTATATTTAATTGTAATTTTTAAACTGCAATATAGTTATTTTTTATGTATAATATATGTATGCTTTGCATTAACTATATAATTATCATATAGGAAATATTTACAGATTCAGTTAATTATTTATATATATACAAAAACAACGAAGTTTTTATTTTTCAGTTGGGAGGTAAGTTGAATAAATTCTATTTATGAACACCTGAAAATGTCTTTTACCATAGCAAAGTGTGTGTGTTTTGTTTAAGTGTACGTGTTAAATTGAGCTACTTTAAGTTTCTTTTCGCAAATTGGCGAAGATAAAAGTAATAAAGAATTAATGTTATCGAATTTACCGACGAACTTTGAGTTAACTTTTCCGACAACTTGACATATTACAACGTCGACTCAAAATCCCCCCTCAAAAAATAAATATATATGTATATGTATATATGAACTGCTATCGATAACAAAATGAAAAACTTTTCTATAATTTCAGGCCAAACAAAATGTAAAAAATAATCAAAACAAAAAGAATCCGAAAAAATCATTTATCAAGTTCGCTGAAAAATGCATTGGAAAGTATATTTAATTAAAGGCAAAAAGTTGGTCCTAATAAATAAAAGTTTCGCTGGCCAAATGCCCGGGTCAGCTCTGGGTTATGGTCTTCCACTTGGGCATTAATCTACAGCGTGGGTGTATAAAAAAGGTTCGCAACTCAATTTACTGCAAAACTGAAATAAATTCAATTGATTGAACTGAACTGAAAGTCATAAAAAAGAAATACAAACTGAAAGGAATAATTATGTGTGTAGTTTGGTTCCTTAAAGTACAGCAAAAATTTGTATTATGCTCTCGAATTTGCTTCTCTTGAGTGTCCTTGAGCTCAATAAATGTGTACAGAAAGTTGGAAGAGAATAATATGTTTCTAAATTCATCAGACGGCTTCAAGAAATTTGGATATAATGATTTGGGACAGTATCACATATCGAGGACGTAATAGTTAGATCATGGACGCTTGTCTCTACTCAAACTATAATTTTGTATATACATACATACATCCATGTACTTAACAATTCAAAGTTATGCGATATACATATTGTTGCAGTTATTGGAGGTATATACATTTGTATTTGTATATATGATACTCGATTAGATGGTGTTATAAGATTGAATTCTGCCCGTCTATCACCTTAAAATTTGGCACGAACATTAACATAATTAAGAAATGAGATGTTACCGCCCACCATGGGGGTGTCAATCAGGATTTGAAAGTATCCCAAATATTCCCAAATTTTCAGTTTTGGAACGTGAGCCTTCTGAGAATTAACCAAAACTGATTTCTCTGTAGGGTAACAGATGTGAATTGAAAGTCTAATAACCAAACTGCTGTATTGGGTTATCAATTTGTTATTTGGGACGGTTGTATACATGTATGAATTAGTTTTATTTAAAAATTAATTAATTCAGGATCTGTCATACATATAAGTATCACGAATATGAATTTGGTAACTGACATTCAAATCAACCTGTATAGATACATTATTCGGTAACTATATATAGTCTTTTCGTCTCCGCCTAGTAATTCTTACGCCTATTGAGCCCCAGCTAAATCTCGTTAAGATTACTCTACAGATGTCCATCTAAGCTCATTCTTTCATATGAAGAACTGCTGAATTAAATGTTGTTGTATGATTTGTGAGCTCTTAAGGATTGAGTGCGTGATTTTATAAAATGTTTGCTGTACTTTTTGTTTTGTGGTGTCTTTAAAGAGCTTGGAGTACAGAGCTCAGAGAAGGATATTGCAACATATAACGCTTATCACAAAGTAACGCGACGCTTGGCGCGCTTAGTTTATATAGTATGTATGTATATCTCGTATATATATATATATATATATATATATATATATATATATATATATATATATATATAAGTGACTAGGAGTCTACCATCTACACTATGTACATTACTATGGATAGCTCAGAAGCCCGAGGAGACGTGGCCGAGCTTCTTGCCATCCACGGTCCAGTCGTAGCCCAGGGCCGTATTATTATTTGTCGTCGAGTTCGTGGTGGAGACGGATCGTTGCATTTCACGTGGCCCTGGATAGTAGACGACTGGGCCGGGCGACGGTGCTCGATTCCGTTTGATTTGCAGGAGGCCGGGCGAGCCGGAGACTTGCGTGAGCCGAACGCTGTTCAGTGAGCTGCTGCCTCCGGTGGTGACCAGGTAGGTTGTCGTGGTGCTCCGCTGCGTGCCGTGCCGTGAGAAGCGGCCGGATGAGCGATGGTTCATGGTGCCGTCGCCGTTGTTCGATATTGAGCTCTCGTAGTGTATAAGATCCGGCTGGTCACGACTCAGGCGTCGCTTGAAAAAAATGAGTAAAAAAATACGCTTGAACTTCTCGCCGAATATGATGTAAATGAGAAAGTTGACGCTGCTGTTGATCGTGATCAGCAGGTTGGAGATTTTCGTCAGCTTGTGATCGACGACGCTATAGAATGCCTCCGAGATGTTTAGCACCAGCGGCAGGAAATTGAGCATGAAGAATACAATCACCACGCACAGCAGCATCGTCGCTAGACCGATCTCACGCTTCTCCGATCTGGAGAGCCGTTGGCGCTCCCGATTCGCGCGCTTCACCTGCATATAGATAAGGCAATTGAGAATGGCCAGCGTGAGAAAGGGAATTATGTTGTTCACAATCAGGTAGCACCAGTGTATATATATATTGATGTAGGTCGGGTTGCGCCTCAGCGCCGAGGGTCTGATGCAGTGCAGCACGATGGTCGTGTTGGGCAGCTGGTAGCTCACATTGAGCACTTCCCAAAAGCGCGGCATGTTGTAGGCGAGCGCAAAGCAGACGCACACTATGAAGTAGATCTTGGCACGCCCATAGGTGCAGAGAGCACGCGCCCGCAGCGGATGACAGACGGCCACATAGCGCTCCAGGGTGACGGTGAAGGTCATATAGATGCTAGCCGTCTGGGCGATCATGCCGATGGGAAACATCGCCGGCGATATGAACGGGTACACTAAGTTGTAGTAGCCGAAGAAGTGGCCCGTGTAGGGGTAAATGGAGGGTATGCCAAACAGCAGCATGGAGCTAATAATTAGCACCGTGTCACAGCGCGCCAAACCAGTCAACAGATAGTTAATGCTGGAGCGCATCTGCGGACGGGACAGAATTATCATTGATATCACATTGCCCAGTATGCCCAGAACGCCAACAATGTTGAGTATGACGCCGCACACCCAGAACTCGATGCAATTATTCTCCAGCTGCGGATTGTAAACCAGCTCACATTCGTGCAGCCACGCCAGATCCGCGCTCTCGTTCTGCGCCTCATAGCTGGCGTTCAGCAATCGCTGGCTCGCATTGAGCAGCACCGGGGCCAAGGTGCTGTCTACGGAGTCCGTCAGATCGTAGCGCGCGGTCTCCTCAATGCGCTGGCCCGTCGCACTGGCCAGGAACTGATCGTCGCTGATGGGCGCCCAGTCGTAGTCGCCGGATGCCGATGGCGGCATTACACCTGACCCTGGCTGTTGCAGGCTCAGCAGCAGCCGCTCCGCTGCGCCGCTCATCGGAAGTTTTCTATTTGGGATCTATTTGCTAGCTGGCAACTGTTCCTGGCATTTAAACTTTTATCCAGCAACAACTTTGGCCGCAACATAAATTCGTTGACCGCTGTAATAGTTTGTTGTAGTTGTTGTTGTTGTTGGGTCGCACCTGTGCACACTCACTTGAACACTCACACATACACACACGGTATTGAGTGAGGGTGACTTAGAGATTGCGTAGAAAGCTCGTTGCTTGCCTTTCCGTTTATGGTTCACACTGGGGCGCAGAGCTTTTTATAGCCCAGTAGCAGTAGCTGTAGTAGTAGTTTTTGTTGTTGCTGTTGTTGTCGTTAACACTTTAAGCTGAAAGAGAGGAAATGAAAAATAGAAGGACTTTTAGTACAAGGCTTTTGTTTGGTCAGGTGATTGTGTATCGTTCAATTCAGGAACAAACTTTTTGGCTCGACTTTTGCTTATTTGCCCAGCAATTGGTGCAGCAACTAAGAGTATTGCAAACTTTGTTCCAGTAGTTCATTGGTAAATTTATTGATTGGGTTTCGTCAAGCATACCATATATACAAAAGCACTAAATTGCTTTTAAGGTATTGACAGTTGTTTTAATAAAAAATACTCAATTTGTTTATATTGCAAACAAAGGAATATTAAATAAAATTATTGGTTTAAATTATTTTTATTTATTTCTAACATGACTTAGCAGCTGAAATACCAAGACAGAATTTATGTGTAAAGTCCAGACTAAACCCTTCACATCTCAACGATGCCAGGTGCTCTAACTGTCCTGAATTGTATATAAGTAAACAAAAAATAACGCTAGGCAAGCTAACACAAAGTTCTAAACTTAGCCATGAAAACTGCTTTAAACATTTCTAAAAGTTTGTTATTCAGTTATTTGTTACTTAAGTATGAGGAAGAGAGATTATTTGAGAGAGATTATTTGTTGAGCTGCTAATATCGCTTCCTCACACTTAAGCAACCCTGTTTTTACAGAGTATTCCTCATTTGAAATATCCTTCAGAATTGAACAACACTTAACTTTCGGTACGATGGCATGTTCGGTTAAATCTATTTTTTATATAACATGTCAGATCGAATATATATGTATGTATGCATATATTGCAAAGGGATCAATTTTTGGATAAAATGTATTTCGACTCGACTGGCAATTTATATTTAGTAAAGCCTATTGCTTCAATAAAATCCAGTGTTTGTGCTTCTGAGAAAATGGTATTATTGAGGTGGACCACAATTTTCTTATACTGCTTAAAAAGGTAGAATATGTATACGAGCCTCAACCACTAATAATTCGTATTATTTATATAGGTATATTAAGCTGAGGAAATTCTGCTGCCGAGTTCCATTTAAACATTTTGACGTATAATGCCAATGCAAATTCATTTATCTATACACTCAAAAGAAGAAAGACATTAGTCAACCTTCCCTTATCAATTCGTTGTGGCTGTAGACATCCTTGAGACAATAAATGTGACAGCGAAATATACGCAGTGAACTTTATAATTATATTACGCCACCTTTCTACAAATGGATCAAATTAAAGTGCCCGAATTGTATCCAGCAGACACACGCGCTCACCTGTGTAAGTGGATGCCTCATCCCCTGTCAGCCAGCCCGTCACCACAGCATTTGGACCAACAAATCAAGCAAAGCACGCGCACATAATAATAAAACTCATAAAATTTACGGCTGTGGAGAAGGTACGATTCACGGATGGGAAGCACTTGATAAAATACCTATCCTTTTATTTTTTTGAATTAAAGTTAACATTCATAAAACAAAACAAAAATAATTTTTATCTAAAATTGTAAAGTTTTTTAGATGAAATGTTTGGACTTTCGATTCTTGAAGTCCCCTGCACTTAATCGAAGGCAAAATTAATTACAATTTTAATACAAAATATTCTATGTTTCCGCATTTTTGTTTTAAATTTTAATTCAACTAATTGATTAAGATTTAAGTCTGTCTCCGATTGATAAAGCTAAAGCTATTTACGTTGAATGTTTGACTCTCTTTTTCACACAGGCCCTAGGCCTATTTGCTTAACCCACATATTAGACAACATGATGATACCCTCTCTATGTATATGTGTCGATACCGATGATGTATATATGTATATACATTTATATTTATGTTTATTTATTGGCTTCTCGGCACTCCGCGCGCCTATCGAATAATCAAATCAATTTAACACATGACAGCTCTTAGCTTAATGCCGAGTTCACGGCATGATTTGTGGCTACTGGCAAAATAGGCAGAAAAAGAAAAAAATAATAAAAACAACTGACGCAAAAGTTGTTTTTGTAGTCGTGGTAGCTGTGGCTGTGGCTGTGGCAGTGGCTGTGGCTGTGGCTGCGAGAGCGCATTGCAACCACAATGCTAACGAGGGGCTTGTAGAACATAACGTATGCGTGTTTTGCATTTGGCATTTGTTATCTCTCAGCAGCTGCAGTAAATCGTCTGTGGTCGAGCTTCTGCCGTAACTGTAGCTGTGACTGTGACTGTAGTTGAAACTGTTGTCCCGTGGCATGTTAAATGCCCAACGATTTGCATCTGCTGGTGGCAGGTTGCAAATGGCAGGTGGCTGCTGGCTACTGCCCGGTGGCAGGTGGCAGGAGATGGTAGTTGCATATGGGAAATTCGTGGCCAGCAGGTGTTATTGAGCATCCAATTTTCCGACGGGAATCAGCGCTGCTTTATTCCGGCCGAGTTCCATTTTTGCCACAAAAAGGCGATTATAACAATTAGATTCTCAAATTGGATTGCTGCGAGGGAAGCTGCAACGGCTACAGCTACGGCTGTCTCGCATTGGAGTTGGAGTCGAGCAATTAGAATGTCAATTAGTTTTAATGGAGCCCTTTTCACGAACTACTGCTGCTGCTGCTGATAGACCACTTGCACGTGACCCCACTTCCATATTTTCTTGAATATTGTTAACGAACCACAGCCCATGGGCACTTTACTAGCCAATTGCCTCAACATTTCACTGTCCAGTCGAGAGATATGACAGAGACACTTTTATTATTATTATTTATTATTATGATTTCTCTTTTTCTATTTGATTTTGAAGACAACAACAAACGCCACGTTTGAGTCTGCTGTAGTGTATAAATGGAATATAAAACATATAGATTTAATTTTCCAACACTTGCACATTTTTCTCAGAAACACTTAAAAGTTATTAGCTTTGCAATTTTGAGAACTTTTAATTTCTCAAGACAGACATGCCGTTATTAGCTCGACTTTGATTGCACTGTGATACATAACTGCTTTCACTTTGTTGGACAACTCATTAATGATGTATTAGTACCTACAGAGAATTCCCAAAAATACATTTATGTCAAGTCCTCAGAATGCTGCACTCAAACTGGGAGAATGATTCTATTTCGAAGAAACGTTAAACGTTTACTATTATTTTCACCATAACTTTAAACTACATTAAGTGATATTTCGTAAATTAATTGGATTCATCCACCAACCATTACTTCCTATTAGTAGCAAAGCAATTAAACCCTATTATCCCTGGAATTCTGTGTAAGTGAGCAACGGAGCTATAAATGACCTCGTTCGCATTACAATGTATTCTGGTATCAGACATATTCGATTCACACTCGCTCCATGGCACACACATGAATGGACTTAGTTAAGTATGAAGAGGGGTATGGGGACTTTTTGCAGCCCCAGCGACAACAGTTCCAATAAATGTTATTTTTTTTTTTAAAATGACACTGAGCTTAATTGTTCAGCAAGATATTTGCATGTGGCATTCCAACTGGAAACGTGTCCTGCAAGGATTTTCATTACTGCTTCGCAGAGGAGACCAAAAACTATGTGCATATTGCATAGTACTGGCTGGCTAACGAGGCGACAGCCAGTCTGCATTTCATTTCATTTCTGTTTCAATGCCCCAGCCTGCTCTTGCCCTATATTTATTCTCACTCTTTTACACTCTGTCTGTCTCACTTTCACTCCTGATCTCTCTCTCTCTCTTTCTCTTGCGCTCTCTTGTTGTCTGTTTGTGTTTTTCGGTTTGTGTGGGCGAGCAACTTTTGGCATTTGCTCTAATATATGTTTTGGCCACTTTTTGTTCTCTGTGTCAACTGTAAACAACATCGCGGTTATTTGGTTCCATCGGGCGTTTGCTTTATATTTGTAATTATAAGAATGCAAGCGTTTCCATGCACTTATCATAATGAATCGAAGGCGAAAGCTTGCACAGTGCATAAATGTATTTTTATACCCTGAACCCATTGAAAATGGGAAATCAGGGTATAATGTTTTTGTGAAAAAGTATGTAACAGGCAGAAGGAATCATCGCAGACCCCATAAAGTATATATATTCTTGATCAGCATGACGAGCTGAGTTGATATAGCCCTGTCCGTCTATCCGTCCGTCCGTCCGTCCGTCCGTCCGTCCGTCCGTCTGTCCGTATGAACGCCGAGATCTCAGAAGATATAAGAGCTAGAGAGCTGAAATTTTGTGTGCATACTCGTGTATACCATACGCAGTACGAGTTTGCTTTATTTTTTCGATAACTCATCCGATAATTTTTATATCGAGAATAATCGAAAAATTGATTACTATTAAACGTAGAGACTTCAAATTTACTGTGTATATACATATGATGAATACAAACATTTTGTAATCAACAGATTTTGGATACCACGCCCCCTTCGCCCTAAATTTATAAAAAACGTATTTCTAGTACTAGAGACTTGTGCTTTGGAATGTACATACATTTTGACCATATAATTACGCCCTCAAAATTTCATTAAGATCGTATGTTTACAAAAGAAGTTATTCACAAAGTAAATTCTCATACTATCTCCCACACTGCAGCGCAGCCCAAGCGCAGTCGCTGCTTACTGCGCAGTTAGCAGAGCGCGGGCGCGTGAGGGTGGATGCATATGTATGCATGTGTGCGTGCATAATAGAAGTGCAGAATGATAAGTATATCAGCTTGGAGGGTTCAGGGTATCTCCTAGTCGAGCAGTCTCGACTAGAGTCTTCTTACTTGTTTTACTTAGGGCTTGGGCATTTAAGGCCTTACGCTCTTAGGGCATAAATGTAAAAGATTAGTTTTAAGCAAAAAGAAATGCTAAAGGTAAAGCATGACTCATTTAAATTCATTATTTATTTGAAAGGAATTTATGGAATATTTTTATATTTTCCAAAAATTATTTAGAATAAACTAAAGGAATAAACTCTACTATATACATACATTATATTAAGCAATATATGTAATCGAAATAAAAGCTCGAGTTCCTATAATCAGTCTATCTATCTTCATTTATTTATTTGTTTCTATTCTAGATTTATAGATAGCATTGTCTTAGCCAACTTAAATACCTTTTCTATTCACTAAGTTTTTTATTTGATATATGTGCATGCGCAATATTTATTTGCGTGAGCGTTTTCGTATATATTTTTGTATACCCAGAACCCATTTAAAATGGGAAATCAGGGTATAATGGTTTTGTTGAAATGTATGTAACAGGCAGAAGGCGGCGTGGCAGACCCCACAAAGTATATATATTCTTGATCAGGGCGACGAGCTGAGTCGATTTAGCCCTGTCCGTCTGTCTGTCCGTCCGTCCGTCCGTCCGTCCGTATGCACGCCGAGATCTCAGAAGATATAAGAGCTAGAGACTTCAACTTTTTTTTTAAATGTCCGTAACAGCAGCGCGCATATCGAGTTTATCACTAAAAAACGATAACTCATTCTGATACTTTTTTATCGATAAAAAACCTTATCGAAGATCACTTAAATAATTATATCTCCTACATCTTTCAAGCGTCTCCAAATTTAAAATGTATATTAAGATGAACTTTATACAATTTCGGTTTTTGTTTACCCCCCAATTTACCCCCCACCCCTAAATCCACCCCCTCACCCTCATCTTTTTAAAAGTCGTATATCAAATACTAGAGACTTGTGCTTCGGTATACACATACATTTAAACATTATGATTACGTTCTGAAAGTTTCATTACGATCGTACGTCTAGAAGTTAAATTATTCAACAAATAAGTTCTCCTAATATTGCTAGACTGCAGCGCAACCAAAGCGCAAACGCCTGTATATGCGTGTGTGTGTGGGTATGCGTGTGTTTATTTGTATGTGTATGTGCGTGCATGTATTTGTTTGTATGCGTGTGTGTGCGTGTGCGTGTGAGTGTGAGTGTGCTAACTATTATTGAAATATCAGTTGCTTGTAGGGTTCAGGGGATCTCGTAGTCGAGCAGTCTCGACTAGAGCTTTCTTACTTGTTTATATTTGAAAAACTTGCTCGAGGCGGAAACCAGTGTGCTCTAATCCACATCAATTTGTAACAGTATATATAATATTGTTTGATATTTATTATCAATTAAATAACAATAATTATTTGATTTTCCCTTTGATTGTTATTTATAAATACTTTAGTAAACACTTTGCTGACTATTAAATGTTAATAATAAGCAAATAGAACTGGGATCTCATTAGAAGTGAGCCAAAACTCAAACAAAATTTTCCTTTTAGGTCGTTAGAAAGTGAGCGGCATATTTATATGCCGTTGACTTTTTCTTTGGCAATTTTCTTAAATTCGTTTAATTAACTGCTTAAGTATATTAATTTATACGGCTCGTTGGACAGCTGTAAATGATGCGAGCCGCACTAACTAGGGGACATCGGCTCCGTGTAATTCTATTGTGTCTGCGCCACATGTACAATTTACTTATCAGCGATTTTGGAGGCATTGTTGTCGACTGGCAGCCAGTCGAGGCAGTATCTAATATAGTTGGGAAATTTATGAATGCATGTGCTGTATGGGTATGTGGCATATGGATATATGGTATATGGTATATGGGTAAGTATAGAATTTATAGTATGTTGGGAGCGTGTGGCAGAGCATATAAAATGTACGAAGAGATATGCTCTGACACGAGTCTGAGCATCGAGTATACGCATGCTGAGCCACAAGACGAAAACAGCAGATATTATAATTATTATAATATTTCTCGGCGCTCGCTTCTTAAAAAAAGAAGAAGAACATTCGCCAGAGAGGAAGAGAAAGAGAGAGAGAGAGAGGAATTTTTGTGATATATTTTTAGTTGACAGTTTCAAGGCTTTTTCTTAGCGAAGGCGAAGCAAATAGAAGCAAATTGTAAAACGAATGTCATTATAATTTGCAAGAGCGTGGCGTTTGGCGAAAGTAAATCTTCAATTTACATATTTTCGTTGCTTCATTTTTAATGAGGACATTGCAATGCGCGGAATGCAAAGGATCAGGGATCGGAGCGCATATTCGTGGGGATAATTGTGTGAATTTGCGCAGCAATTTGATTGCTCAATGAGCAGGTGTTCCACAGACGCTCGACAGACAGAAAAACAGTACACTCGTGGTCGGGCACATAAAGCGGCTGATTTATGCCTGGATGCGTCTATTATCCTTTTATGCTCTCTGTCTGCCAGCCTACAAGTACAAGTGTGGATGTCGGCTGAAGCACAGCGAATGTGCTCTGCGAGAGCCATTATAGCGACGCAGTTATTTTTGAAATGATGTTGCCGGCTTTTATGTAAATGACTGCTGCATCGTGATATGCGGCGTGTACTTAATCATCTCGACATTAAGTGCCCACCCGTACAAATCGCAATGCAGCCAGCGCTCACTCAGCATCAAGGCTATGGCTCAGCGACCCTCACAGCCCCCGCAGCCCTCCTTGGCCTGGTCCTCACCTCAGACCGTTCCAAAGGAGATATTTGTTTCTTCACCTGCAAGTGGGTGCCAATGACTGGCAGCAGTACGTGTACGTGCGTATGCATACGTTTATGTTTACTTAATTTTCAATTTGCGAAAATTTCGCCAGCCTAAAACATTTATTCACAGTTGATTACATTTCACTTTTCTCGATTGAATAATATTAAGTGCTTTGCATATGGAAATAGTATTTGGGCTAACGCAATTAAGGCGACTGCTTCTAGTTTATTTATTCAGAAAATGTGGGGAAAGATATTTAGGCCGATCGGTAAATAAAATTTGCAAATTGCTACAAATCAAATATCCAAAATTACAGATTATGAAAAAATATATGAAAGCTATCTTGTGAAAATATTTATGAGGGTTAAATCCTAGCTATTTATTTATTTATATTTATCGCTTCATTGTACATATGTATATACAAACATATATATTCAGTGTAATGCAAAAAGATGTTCATAAAATATTCTCTTCGCACTTTGTATTTTAAAAACGTTTCTTTTTTGTCAGTCTCGAAGCTTTCTAGGATTAAATGCAATGTGTCAAAAAATTTTAATTCATCTTAAATCAAAGCTTGAAAATTCATATATGTATGTCACTGTCATGGGCATACAGTATGAATTACGTTTTTCTCACAGCACTCGACAGCTTCAAAAATCTGTGATAAATGTGACAAAAATATTATTAATAAAGTTGACGTGATGGAAAAAAGGGGTTCAGATGACGAACCACCTGTAAATATATTATGAGATTTATCTCATTTTATTCTGATGGGAAATTCAATGTAAAAATTGCCGACACCTAAATCGTTAAATTATAAGGAAAAGGCGATTGATTAAACGAACTACAAATACGATTTTTTACACTAAAGATTTAAAATAAACATTAACTAACGGGGCACAATACAGTTTCAGTGATTGGAAAAATCGATGGTACTGCATGAACATTTTCTTATAGAAGTTTATATTTTTTCAGCAGTCAGTGTATACAGAAAGCGAAGAATCTTTAAAGGATGTGCTCATTAAAGCCAAATTTACTTGATAATAATGTAATAATAATACGGCGAAAGTATAAAAGTCTTACAGTAATAATTTGAGCGGAGATATAATCAGTTTATCTTTGAATTTGTATATCTGCCTAGTAAGTTTTATGGAGTAAACTAAAGACTGCGTTCTTATAGACAAAAAGGTCTTAAAGAAGTTCCAAAAAAAAAAAAAAAAAAAAATTCGAACAGTATCATAGGTTTAGTTTTAGCTACAAAAACTTTCTTCATCCAGCTAAACATGAGAATACAGTGATTGATGTCTTTTGTTGATATTCAAGTTTTACATTAAATTAACTGCTTAAGTTGCCCAGCCCTTAGAGGATAGGTAATTTTTGCGATAGTGTAACGTGAGCTATTACTGTATGAAAAGAACACAATTTCCAAACCGAAAAATTCAAGTGGTGTTTGGTAGGGTGAGCAGAAGTGAGGAAATTTCATATGCTCAATTCAGTCACGGATTTGAAGACCAATTCTTAATAATTTAAATTAAGCAATTTACTTAAGCTATAAGCTAGCTTGTGTACCTACGAAGCTTATTGCCTAATGTAAACTATTTGTTAATTATAAGCAAGTATTAAGCGGTAGAGTGCATCCGACTGGCTCGTTTTTTTTTTCTTTTAAGATTAATGAAGTTACCTTGGGGAATTTAATTTACAATGCAGAAAACTGTACCTCCGCTTGTGTGAATCTGTTGTCTGTATTTCAGGTCCGTGTGCTCCAGCATTTTTTTGTTTGCCAACTGAAGCGAAGCGATTCGAATTCCCAGGCGACGGTGCGTTGACTCATTTGCATATTTTATATAAAAAATGACAGCCATCAATGCCAGGGCATCAATGCTGGCATCTCTTATAGGTAATTACCTACACCGACCATACATACATGAGGGCATGTTATTAACGACATTCAGCTTTCGGTTTTTTGTGCTCATAATCTGCTTACGATTGCTTGAGATGGCTAATTTCTTGATGTTTTCACGTTTTGAATATTTCGAGTGGTTTTTATGATTATTTGCTTTGCTCTCGTACTCTTTCTCTCTCACACACACTCTTTAATAATATATATATTAATTTTATTTATTTATAAATTTATGTGATGCTCGCAGACATTTTGTTTTTCACTTTTTGTTTTTTATAAGTATTTGATTTACTTGATTTCATATATATTTTAGCCAGCAGCTGTTAATTTGTGGACAAATCAACATGAATATATTTGCCAGTATTAGATGCACTTTTCACATTTTGAATGTAACGGCTGCACACTTTAAAGACTTGTTTGGTTGCATGTGTAAACGATTCGAAATATGAAGTTTATTTATTTTTTTCTAATTAATTTGCATTTCTCTTCAATATAAACAAGAATATCAGCGCTCTATCTCTTTTTCGCACTGTCGCTCTTTCACTGATTTACACACAGCTCTCTCTCTCTTTTTTTTTCTCTTTCTCTTTCTCACTTTCACTGGCTGTATGTTGTCATCCCGCTCAGCAGAATGCAAGTGATATTTATAAACACACGTCGTCACCGGGCAATGTACCTAGAAAATGAATCCACTCGAGTGGCACCTCTGAGGCAGGTCCACGTTGGGCACGAACACGTTGAACGCTGACAGCCAACTGCGCCGCCAGCCGAGTTTCTCTAGTTTTTCCGACTGCCGCCAAAGTCTCATTGAAAGTGCCATTACGCATGTGCCATGTTGCCAGGCTCGGTCACTGCTCAGCCAGTCGTCAGTGTTTCATTCATAAAAACCATTTGCGTATTCCTATAGTACGCCTTCCGTGCGTCTGAATGTTGACGCAACATTGTTGCGCAGGAAAAGTAAGAGGCCGCTGCGGCCTGCATGACTACGACTGCGGCTATTTATAAGCAATTGCCATGTGCAGTCTACTTTTGTACACCCAGTGAATGTCATTAAACATTTATTTTAAACTATTTGAGCAGGGCTAGACACTGAGTATTCATCTGCAGCTGCGTCAGATGAAGAAATCGCTTAAACTCCCATCTGCAATTTGGGAATAATTCATTTCGAAATGTCGCTGATTTTTCAATGTTTCCTAATCTACTCTTTTAAGATGTTTAGTATTAATTTTTATTCCATTCCACTACTTAATAATGTGAGCAGGAAAATGAAAAGACAAGAATGTATTTTTACAGGTGTTCAAGTTGGGCTCTTTTAAGTCTGATTGTGCAAGTAAATTTCGATAAGTTGAGTGCTTAGCTACTGACTAAACTGACTAAGCCATCAGTTTTATTCCTTTCATGATGTCATCATTCCTGGCCAATGGAAAAATAATGAACAGTCTTATAATGCGGTTGATTGGAGTTTGTTACGTGGATAGGGACAGCCGTTCCTCAATTGACGCGCCCGTTCAGCTGAGAAAGTCTTTTGTCTCGGTCTTAAATGATTATTATTTTGTATTCTATGATTTTCAGTTGTACATTGAATGATGAGTTAATAGAGTAAAGCCCACATAATATATTTTTAATGGCCTATAAATCGTAGCATTGTCTGCTGATAATAGAAAGGAATACTTATTGAAACAGCTGAACAAGATTATTACAGTCAATGGAAATAATCAACAAATACCTCGAGCATGACAGCATTATAAAATACTTGATTTTCCTCTAACGAATATATGTTTAACAGCAGTTACGTCATGGCTCCAGTCGGCGACTCTATGTGAAACGTTTGATTGGGCATTGGGTCTTCCGTAACCCCCAAGATAAACGCTCTCCCTTGGTTTTGTTGTCGGCAATGCACAACTATCCACTCACAAGAACAAAAACTACAGCAACAATGTCCGTTGAAGTGAGATTGACTTTACGGTGTTTCCTCTAAACGAGGAAATTAATTTAATGATTATTGCATACTTGCTCGTTGTTAGGTTCACTCTTGAAAGTTAAATTTGTGTCTCTCCTCTGTACTCGTGCCCATCTTACTTCCATTATTACACCCAATCATGAAGTTCGTTTGATTCAAAGACACTGAACTGGGACCTAGAGATTTGTTACTAGAAATATAGATATATAAACCAGAGCTATAAAGTGTATAGCTGAATAAAAAGAATGCCAAAATCTGGGTGGCTAATAAAAGGGGATTCAAATTGTACCTATTTCATTACGAATTCACCTAATGTCCGCACTAGGGCACGCTGAAAAGATAAAGTCTACATCTTTCACTAAATTATAGCTAGGGTTACCGTGCATCTATAAAGCCTTCGTTTCTACTTTAAATCATAAGGGCATTCGCCACGCCCACTGTCAACGTTCCAAGTTGGCAAAATCGATTGCAAATTCGGCTGTTTGTTGGGCCGTGAACATATTTCTTGCTCATTGTTTTCTTTTAATCTTGAAGTTCTTAAGAGTATGGCAATCAAAACTTTTGAGCTTCATCGTTCTCATACAAGTATGAGGTACCTATTGACATATTGATGAAGCACTTAACAAATTATCTGCAAAGTTTTAAGCTCCTTAGACTTACGAAAATTTGACAAATTTTAATATGATAATTAACTGCTGAGAAAGGAGTTTCTTTGCTCTTAACTTTATTTCTAACACACTCTTGGATTTTGGCCACAGTGTAATTCGCAGACTATGCCACCTTTTATGAATGCCTTCAGCTGCTGGAAGTCTGCATAAGGCATCGGTTTGCATGCCTCAGCAAAGCTGAGTCCAACACATGCTAGCATTCAATTGACTTTGTCGCATTTTATTATTAAATTTTTACTGTTGCTTTCTTTCTTTATTTATTTTTTTTACCTTTGACACGCTGCGCATTAAGAACTAGATTAAGGCCAAAGTACAGAACCATAAAGACAGAAAAAACTTGGTATTCATTCTGCTTCAAAATAGGTGTACAAATTTCTTTGGAAATATCCTAAGCACCCGGACCGGACTATCATAGGGACTGCTAAACATATTGGGTGCTACACGCCTTTGTTGTGCATGGACTTTGATATATAAATAGATATATACATAAATATAGACAAATTATCAAACAGGAGTATTATAGGCAGGAAGAAGGTACTCTGAGCTTTTATTCATGATTTTATATTCTGAAGCGGATATAATTATTAATTATTTATTTAGAGTCTCCAATAGGTCTACATTTTATGATTTACAATGTTTAATTGATGTGGAATAATCTCATTGATTCACGTTATACAAACTGTGATGATTCATGAGTGTTTACTTATTGAAACTTTCAGAATTTTCAGCTAGGAACTGTTTTGCAGTTGTCTTTCTATCGCATCGCCTATTAGTGCCAGAACTATACATTTCTCTGTCAGCATTTACAAATGCCAGACAAAAACAAAAAATGCGATATATTCTTGGTTCTTTAAATATAATTTTATTACACTCGTTGTCGTATCTTGAATGCCGGGGCGGGTCGATTGGCGCCTGATGGGCCGCCTGTCGGGCTGCTTCTGCTGTATCCCTTTTTATGGTTTGTAAGCTGTCTGCTTTTGCTGTTCTCTTCTCAGTTTTGTTTTGCTTCTTGTATTTTTGAGGCTCGTCGAGCTTGAGCGCGCTATAAAAAGCTGAATAGCAATCAGTTGAGTGACGTGCAAGCTTTGTATTGCATTTATAGTGTATTCAGTTGCCGAGTCATTGTCAAATGCTGGTAACTAATTTAATTAAAGTTTTAATTTTGCACGGCAAACAGTTGGAAGTTTCCCAAGTATGGCAAGTTGAAACTGAAACTTCAGTGCTTTGAGAAAACTTAAAATGAATTATTTAGACTTTTTCACTTGATTTAGCATGGGGCAAGGAGTCCTACAATAGAAACTGTTATTTCACGCAATTACACAGCACAGATGCTGCATGCCGAGACACGCAGCTGCCACCCACGGGCATTGAATTTATTGGCAAGCTGACCACTGACCTAAACTTAATACATATTCAGTGGCGTTGGCTTTGGCTGGCGGCTAGATTTACGAACGGGTCCCGGTCGCAGTTTGATACGATGAAATATCTGTCCCTCGGGCACACGTGGCCACCAAGTTTCAGCTCTGTCAGTGCTGCAGCTGCTCCCATGGCCGGCTGCGGGTTGTCAACTGGGGCTCCTTGTCTAAAAAGTGAACACGAAAATTGACTGACGACAAAATGCAGATGCCGAGAGTTACAATATATCCTGAAAGCCAGCTCTGCGCAGCTGCTTGCAGTTTGTCACGCAGCCAAGTAAATGTAATATTTATTTTATTTTATCTCCATTTCTTCTTATTGTCCTGCATCATATTACCGCGAGCCGTAGAATATCAGCATTCTGATGATGCTTCAAGACATGCCACAGTCAAATGCGGCTTTGGCTAAGAGTCAAGCTGCATTGGCAAAACAAATCGCAATACAATGAATACGAAAGTTACCTCCCTGAAAAGTGTCTAACAGTAAGCAGGGCAGGAATGATGGATAACGTGTTTGTTTATGTTGTTTCCATAGATGCACTGAAGAAACTTTCAAATGCTGTAGTTACTGCGACTAAGTTTGTTACTGCGTTGCCAGAGCTTGTTCGAGGCGAGATAAATTTTAAAACACAATTTGATTGAGACAAGCAGGAATTCTTGACTAGAGGAGCGTTAGCTGAGCTCTTTTAGCTTGTCTAATTTGTTTGGATCTATGCAAACAGTAAGTAACAATGAAAGCAGCCACAATATAAGTATTTGAGCACATTAAATGTCAAAGGTGTTAATATTGGCATGTTGGCTATATTTTGTTGGCTAAATTAAATTTACTCTGAAACTTCCCAGAACCAAAAGCATTTACTTAACAATAATATTTTGAAAAACTAGGTTCAAAGCCTGTTTTTTCGTGTTGCTCTCAAATGGAAAATTTTTGGTTAATTCATAGAGGAGGTCAAGAGTAACTTGTTCATTAAATTTGGAGTTTGTATAGCTTTTAAGCTGAGCTCTTGATACATGTATCCACTATAAAGATTTGCTGTCTTGAGTCTCTAGCACATTTCTAGCCTGGGGTTAATGGGGGCGAAATGGGTTTGCCCTATATATTATATATAATATTATATTATTTGTGTGGCTTTAAATAAAAATAAACAGTTACCACACACTTTTGGATAAAAATAAAACAAATAACTAAAGAGTATTTAATTGATACAGAATGAACATAATATATTTCAATCAGCTCAATTCAAATACAAAACTCATTGAGTCAAATTGTATTACTTCAATAGTTTAAATTATTGACTTGATTTTCGAGAATTTAAGATCGATAATCACTGCATCACTGACAAATGAACTACTTCATAAGTTGTGCTATAGGCCCGTTAAAGGCGTGGAGAGAAGGTGTGTATGGCTATAATAGCAAATAAGAGGCAGTCAAATATGCAAAATAAATTGCTTAATCAAAGTCGTTATTAAGAAAATTCAATTTCAATTCATTTAAGTCAAAGGACCACATTGCTCACAGCTTGTGATGTTAAAGAGAAAGGCTCTGAGTCAAGCTTTCTATTGAAGGGATCATATTATTGTTGTTTCCGCTCAGCTTCGCTTGTGTGCACTTTGTTGCTTCATTGCCAAGTGCTTTATCACTGTCAGCTGCTGGCGGCATGGCTCAGGGTTAGACGCAGTGACCTTTCTACTTGGCCAGCTCCACTCCTGAGCCTAGTACATCTACATCCAGCTATGGGATATAAATATTGGAATTGTGATATAAAATTGAGAGATAATGCTTTCGAGAATTGTCCTTTGGCGTCGTCTGTAAAGTTTTTCTGCTTGGCGTGTTATTTTTCCAAATTTAGTTTTCTATGTTCTTTGTGGCGTTTTTATCACATCCAAAATATTTCCATAAATATAAGTTATTTGCTTATTGCTTGCGCACAAATTCATAATGCCTTGGCATATTTTGACAGCTACGACGGCGCCTTGGCCCTAGAATGGAGCTCAGTACTGAGAATTCTTGTTGAATCTTCGTCATCTGGCAGGCTATTATTGTCTGTGACAGCTACGTGGAATGGCATGGCTTATCAATTGTTAAATGACTATTTTATGATTGCGTTGGCCCAAAGGTTTCGCCTAGTCTTTGTTTATGACATTGTTAATGTGTCGCCCTGTCCACGGGCTTGACCTTTGCGGGCTTCTCAGAAACGGCTTACCACCTTGTAGTTGCCAAATCCTTTGAGACGCATACAAAAGCACAATATCGCCCACTGACAGCAGCTCGAAAAATATTGCCGGAAATGGGAAACAGGAACGGGAAGCGGAAGCGCGCGATATACACTGCGTGCTCATCTTACGGCCTGTAGCTAACAACCCCACAAAAGTGCTCATAAATTAGCAACCAGTTTTGACGGAAATTTAAGCCAACAGGCAAGGCCGACGACTACATCTTGTCTGGACTTAAGTACCTGAAGCCCCACAGAAAGGAAAGCAATATTCTTAAAGTCACAAAAGGAATTCAAGAAAAGATTACCGACGAAAGGTAAGCAATCAAAATGGGACCAGGGGTTTTTTTTTCCGATTTCCAATAAGAAAAGACAGTGGCAAACAATATTTAATATTGATGATATGTGAATCTCTTTGAAATGTTCTTAAAGTTAGTCTTGGAAAAATTTCCAAAATCAATATTTTGCTTGTTATTTAATTTAGTATATGCTCTGTCCAAACAGTATTTGACGTTCCTTCGAGCAGACAAACATAAACTGAAAGTCAATAAGCTTATTGAAGCGTTGCCAAAAAGCAAGCTCAATACTTGGGAATAGAATTACTAGCTAAAATATGCAGTCTGAGCTGGTCCAGACTCAAGTTCACATGTTGACGGCATCACACTTAACTACAGACACCCACGCACACAGATACAGGCAGGGACTCAATTGACATATGGTGTCCACTTGTGTTGCTTACCTTAGGCCAAGCTAGCTCGGAGTTTAATCGCCTCGCCAAGGGATCAATCAAAATCCTCACGCCCCTCCCACAAAAAACGGACCTTGACCATTTTCGAGTTGAGCAATCAGCGCCTGCAGTGTTTGACCACTCACACACACATACATATAGAAAGAGGGAACACGCACAGAGATCCACAAGCAACGTATTGGGCCATTTTATTCGCCTTGCTTTACCATTGGCATTCGCTGCGGCCTTCCGTTTTAGTTGGCTGCCGGATAAATGGGGCACGGAAGTTGTGCGCAACGATCCGTATCCTGGCATTTGCATAGAACAAAAATCCATTGCTAAAACGGAAACATGTTTATTTTGGATGCTCTTCCCCCCGTGCCCACACATAAATGAACGAAATCAAGCCAGAGATGCGTATGTCTCGCTGCTTGTCAGACAGAAAGAAAAGCCTGACACACTGACAAGCAAATTTTTGAAAAGAGCACAGGATTCCGCCATACATAAATTACGTATGTTCCATGCTGAATTAGGCAGGCCCAATTTCAATGTCATCGGGGGAGCACCCAGACCCAGTCCCAGCTCCACAGTGGTTGCGCTTGTATGGGGAGAGCGGCCAAAAGTACTTCTAGTGGAGATAAAGTGATGAAATTTTTTCCAAAATTCTATAAAAATATAATAAGTAATATAGCATGCCTAAATAAGTCGTATAGCCCACCAACACCCTACACCAATACGTAACCTCAACAAAATTTTTTTTTCTAATATAACATTAGAACAAAACAGATGATTTATTAAAAATAAATGAAGCAAATAGTAAGAAAATCTAAAATTATCAAGTTCTATGATTATATTTACATATATTTACTCTTCTAATAATAATTTGAATGTACTGTTCAATAATTTTTTTTTTTTTTTTTTTGTGCAAGGTAACTTTCTTTGACTCGATGAACAATTGCTTTGGGTATTGATCGGTGGTCACAGCACAATGAAATTGTTTCCTTTTCTTTTAGCCAAATATTTTGATATTGCATTACAGAGAATTTTGTACGATTGTGTTTTTGCCAAAGAGTTGCGAATCTTTTACAAATGAACGAAATACGCTTTGGCAAATCATCCAGGTCGGCTCTTTTTAATTTCAATGTGTACAAATTCTATCAGTGTCTAGTTTTTCTGCATTGGTTCCATTTGTTGTGCACCAAAAATCAAAAATATATAGGCGCGTAAAAACACACCTATAAAAATTGTCTACGAAATTCAATCAACCAAATTAAATAAAAACGATTAATTAATAAAAGAATAATCAATTTTCAAATCATATATAACCACAAACGACGAAAAGAGAGACAAAAACAACAAAACATTACGCCAATCAGACGTTTCGCAGGGCACAGCTGACCTTTTATAATGGGAGACGCCGTCACTTTATTTACGTTTATAAATGCATGGGCAAATTTTGGCACCTAAACTAAACACATTTATTACCTTAAAAGTCAGACAAATACGGGTATATAAAACATTTCTGTGGAATTTTGTGGGATCATAACTAAAAGTCCACCTAAACATAAAAAAGACGCTTAAAAACACACATAAAAAGATTAAATCAAACAAATTAATTTCACAATAACAATTTTATTAGTTGACTAGTAATTTTAATTGGAAATTAGAGTAAATACCTTGTACTTCAATATCCATACTAAAAAAATTAATCTGGACCACTTAAGATAACGTCTGACCACTTTGAAATGCAACGCTAAAGTGAAAAAAAGCTTACTGAGCGCATCAGCTGTGCGAAAATGAGCACGTTTTCGGCATTTTAATGCTATTTTTAAAAAGTACCAGTGAAAATCTAGGAAAACCCGGTTTGCCATTAAGAAGTTTGGACATTTACGAGTCAATTTGTGTGGGTTTTGTCAAAATTGGTTGCGATGGGTTTTTTGACTTTTGGCCTATGGGCGCAACCACTGTGAGCTCCAGACCCAGACCGCCCAGTGTTTCAAATGTAGCTCCATAAATGTGGAAGCAATCGCGTGGGCCACACGAATTACCAGACAATATGCCAGGCGGCTCTACTTCACAGCCGTATTCCATCAGAAGCAATTTGTCGTTAAATCAAATCAACGGTACATTAGTCGCGTACTCACTCCCAGCTCGAGCTGAGGCAGTAGTCGGCGGTGCTCAGTGGTCGTCGGAGGGTGGCAGTGGGTGACAAGTGGCAAGGTAGCGAGCGGTGGCTCGCCCTAAAAAATAATAAACCCTAATTACACATTAAATATATATCAAAAGAAAAAGAAAATACCCTGGTTCACTTGAGCTTTATTCGGGTTATATACACCACAAACCCAGCTAACACAAACAAATACCACCTGAGGCACTTAACACTTGATGAACACATTAACTTGAATGTATAGCTAATAGTATTTCTGTGGGATAATACTACTACTACTAATAACAAAGCTGAACATAATCCTGCCGCTCAATTTACTGATGAATGAAGAAAAAACTCTATCGAGTATCAAGTAAATTATAGTGTTCGTATCATACAATTAAAGTAATTAAAGGTATTACATCCCTTAAAGCGCTTTGAAAAAGTTTCTTTGCTCAAGTCTCTTAAATTAGTACCGAGGAGAACTGTAAAGTTTAAAGAGGAAATACTATCATATCAAAGGAATTTGAAGGAATAGGAATCGAATAAAAAAGTTGCTAGTTAAGCTCATAAAGAAACGTTGGTACGTTCAGGAAAAAAGTGAAAGTAACTAGACATACATAAATCTAATAGTTGTCAAAAGTTGAATTGTTTTTTAAGTAAAACCCATTTCATATAATTGTTATATATTTTATTATACATGTATTCATCATGAATCCTATTTTATTAAGCTTACATCTATTTTTATATATAAGGGAATATTCAAATCATCGAATCGTTCATTGAATTGTTTACTTTATCGATAACAATGTCAATATCGATAACAATATCTTGTATCTATAACAATAGCTTTAAAGAATGACAAAGTATTAAAGAATGAGGGGCTGCACCATTTTGAATAATCCCTTTCTTGGACTGATCTACAGTGTGCCACTAAAGTCACCGTACTCTTGTTGTATTTGCGCGAATGACCCTGAAACTTTTGTTAAATTAAAAAATGTTAATGCAGGATTATAAACTAATATATTTTCTTCTAAATTATAAAAGAAAAACATTTACTTTTAATTTTAGTTCCATAATATTACAGCGAATGTAAACATACCCAAATATTTGCGTCAACAAAAGTCTACGTACTCTTATTTTCTTGCACTGTCTGGCGCCAGCGTTCTTCTTAGAAATAACGGGGGTTTTCGAAATATGTATGCAATAATGAGTAAATTCTTAATAGTTGGCGTGTTTTACTTGAGCTGGACAAAATATTTGAGTTTTGTAGTAAAAATGCCACGAAAAGAGTTATCGCTTGAAGATCGTGGAAAGATTTTGCATCTCCACACAAAGGAGCAAAAGTCGTATGCAGAGATAGCAGAAATCATGTCCAGAAGCAAGTCTACTATACAGACTGTCATTGGTAGATTCAAATATGAAGGGCGCATCAAAAACAACAAGAGATCTGGTCGGCCACCTGTACTATCCGATCGTGACAAGCGCACAATAAAGCATCTGGTGGACAAGGATCCTTTTTGTAGCGCAGTGCAGATTGCGTCAGAGCTGGGTCGAACAATTGACAAGGAAGTTCACCCGGAAACAGTCCGTAGAGCCATTAAAACCTATAACTTTAGGTCCAACACGCCTCGCAAGAAGCCTCTTGTAAATTTAACAAACAGGAGAAAGCGCTTAGAGTTTGCCAAAGCCTATGTGGACAAACCAATGGACTTCTGGCGGAAGGTTATCTTCTCGGATGAGTCTAAATATAACATTTTTGGTTCAGATGGGCGTCTCCGCGTCTGGAGGAGACCAGGAGAAGCACTGAACCCCAAAAATACAATAAAAACCGTAAAACACTGCGGCGGAGGTATTATGGTTTGGGGTTGCATAGCTGCAGCAGGAGTCGGAAATTTGGAATTCATCGACGGAGTGATGGACCAATATGTGTACATTGATATTTTTAAAAAAAATTTAAAGAGCAGCGCCGAGAAACTTGGAATTGGGTCTGATTTCTGGTTTCAACAGGACAATGACCCTAAACATAAAGCAATTAATACTAGGTTGTATCTCGCGTACAACACTCCACATCTTTTAGAGACGCCGCCACAGAGCCCGGATATCAATCCAATCAAGCATGTTTGGAATATGCTCGAAAAAAAAAACAAGAAAGAAAGCTCTAGTCGAGACTGCTCGACTACGAGATCCCCTGAACCCTACAAGCAACTGATATTTCAATAATAATTAGCAAACACACACGCATACAAACAAACACACGCACACACTCACGCATACAAACAAACACACGCACACACACACACACGCACATATACAGGCGATTGCGCTTGGGTTACGCTGCAGTGTTGGCAATATTGGGAGAACTTTTTTGTTGAATAATTTAATTTCTAGACGTACGATCGTAATGAAACTTTCAGAACGTAATCATAATGTTAAAATGTATGTGTATACCGAAGCACAAGTCTCTAGTATTTGATATACGACTTTTACAAAGATGATGGTGAGGGGGTGGATTTAGGGGTGGGGGGTAAATTTTAACAAAAACCGAAATTGTATGACATGCGTTTTAATATACATTTTAAATTTGGAGACCCTAGCTTGAAAGATGTAGGAGATATAATTTTTTAAGTGATCTTCGATAAGGTTTTTTATCGATAAAAAAGTATCGGAATGAGCTATCGTTTTTTAGTGATAAACTCGATATGCGCGTGATATATACGGACATTTTAAAAAAAAAGTTGAAGTCTCTAGCTCTTATATCTTCTGAAATCGACGCGTTCATACATACGGACGGACGGACGGACGGACGGACGGACGGACGGACAGACAGACGGACAGGGCTAAATCGACTCAGCTTGTCGCCCTGATCAAGAATATATATACTTTGTGGGGTCTGCCACGCCTCCTTCTGCCTGTTACATACTTTTAACAAAACCATTATACCCTGATTTCCCATTTTCAATGGGTTCAGGGTATAATAAGGAAGCACCAAATAAGCAACAAAAACCGCCTGCGAGAGGCATTACACCAGGAGTGGTGCGCGTTAGATCCCAAATATATCGAAAAATTGGTGCTTTCAATGCCAAATCGCCTTAGAGAAGTGATTAAGATGAAGGGTTATCCCACTAGATACTAAATTTGAAGTTTAATTGAAAAGATTGTTCCTTATAGTTAGTAATTTCTATTAGTTTGTAAGAGTACGTAGACTTTTGTTGACGCAGACATTGGAGTTCCTATTGTTATACCCTGAACCCATTGAAAATGGGAAATCAGGGTATAATGTTTTTGTGTAAAAGTATGTAACAGGCAGAAGGAATCATCGCAGACCTCATAAAGTATATATATTCTTGATCAGCACGACGAGCTGAGTCGATATAGCCCTGTCCGTCTGTCCGTCCGTCCGTCCGTCTGTCCGTATGAACGCCGAGATCTCAGAAGTTATAAGAGCTAGAGAGCTGAAATTTTTTGTGCATACTCGTGTATACCATACGCAGTACGAGTTTGCTTTATTTTTTCGATAACTCATCCGATAACTTTTTTATCGAGAATAATCGACAAATTGATTTTGTTTTTTGAGCCTCATCGGAGTACTATTAGACGTGGAGACTTCAGATTTACTGTGTATATATATAGGATGAATACAAACATTTTGTAATCAACAGATTTTGGATACCACGCCCCCTTCGCCCCCAATTCGCAAAATACGTATTTCAAGTACTAGAGACTTGTGCTTTGGAATGCACACACATTTTGACCATATAACTACGCCCTGAAAATTTCATTAAGATCGTATGTTTACAAGAGAAGTTATTCACAAAGTAAATTCTCATACTATCTCCCACACTGCAGCGCAGCCCAAGCGCAGTCGCTGTTTACTGCGCAGTTAGCAGAGCGCGGGCGCGTGAGGGTGGATGCATATGTATGCATGTGTGCGTGCATAATAGAGGTGCAGAATGATAAGTATATCAGCTTGGAGGGTTCAGGGTATCTCCTAGTCGAGCAGTCTCGACTAGAGTCTTCTTACTTTTTATACCCTGAACCCATTTAAAATGGGAAATCAGGGTATAATGGTTTTGTTAAAAGTATGTAACAGGCAGAAGGAGGCGTGGCAGACCCCACAAAGTATATATATTCTTGATCAGGACGACAAGCTGAATCGATTTGGCCCTGTCCGTCTGTCTGTCCGTCCGTCCGTCCGTCCGTATGTATGAACGCGTCGATTTCAGAAGATATAAGAGCTAGAGACTTCAACTTTTTTTTAAAATGTCCGTATATATCACGCGCAGATCGAGTTTATCACTAAAAAACGATAACTCATTCCGATATTTTTTTATCGATAAAAAACCTTATCGAAGATCACTTAAATAATTATATCTCCTACATCTTTCAAGCTAGAGTCTCCAAATTTAAAATGTATATTAAGATGAATTTTATACAATTTCGGTTTTTGTTAAAATTTACCCCCCACACCTAAATCCACCCCCTCACCCTCATCTTTGTAAAAGTCGTATATCAAATACTAGAGACTTGAGCTTCGGTATACACATACATTTTAACATTATGATTACGTTCTGAAAGTTTCATTACGATCGTACGTCTAGAAATTAAATTATTAAATAAGTTTTCATTATATTGCCAACACTCCAGCGCAACCCAAGCGCAATCGCCTGTATATGAGAGTGTGTGTGTGTATGCGTGTGTTTGTTTGTATGCGTGTGTGTGTGCGTGTATTTGTATGTATGCGTGTGTGTGTGTGTGTGTGCGTGTGTGTTTGCTAATTATTTTTGAAATATCAGTTGCTTGTAGGGTTCAGGGGATCTCGTAGTCGAGCAGTCTCGACTAGAGCTTTCTTACTTGTTTTAAATTAATATTATTATGTTAAGTTTGAAATTTCACTGTTTTTCTTTTTTAGTTTAGAAGAAAATATATTAGTTTATAATCCTGCATTAACATTTTTTAATTTAACAAAAATTTGGCCAAGTTTCAGGGTCATTCGCCCAAATACAACAAGAGTACGGTGACTTTAGTGGCACACTGTATATAGTGCATTAGGGTGACCATTGTAATTTCACATTATAAATTCGATGATATGCGATCTGGCACCTGTAATTTTATTGTTTCAATGCTATAAACAAATAATAATGTAGATATGAGCAATTAATATATACATATATGTATGTACCACTTGACTGTTTTTCAAAACATTTATTACTAACATTTATTGACTACGAACTTAAAGCTTGTCTATCAACCATTAATATGTATTGATTCAACATGCTTACTTTGATAGGGAGCTAATGAAGCTGTAATTGAAAGCCAATGAGTTCCGAAAACATTGCCCACTGTGCCTCGCGGGATCATAACCGAAAGCAAACGAAATGATTTAGGTTAAAATACTATAGATATTTATATGTATTGTTGTACGCACAGTACATATATCAATATTTTGACAACCTAGCCACATGCCACATGGCGTTGCTTTGAACTCATTTCCAGCCGGAGTCACAATCGTCGAGGGCTTTTCAAAGATATTTATTTGCATATAAATGTTGGCTAAAATGTGTGCTCTCGATACATTAGCTGTGTATCCGAGGTGACAATTTGAGAGGCAGGTGTATTTCGCAGATCACAGCAGGGCTCCATTTGGTACGGGCGGACAATCAGGCCGGGTATTGCCTTGGGAGGGTTGGGACTGAATGGGCTTCAGGCAGCCGAAATCTTAATTTAATTAACTTTTAAAGGCTTGCAGAGTGGCGCACGTGCCCCGAAGTGTGGGATGTGGTGCGATGTGCCCCACGAATGACACGGGTCAGCGATTGTATGACAGCCAAGTGCCTCGTGCCACGTGCCACATATAAGAACAAGGCATCCTGTTACATAGCTACGGTTGCTCCACAGGCTCAACAGACTCAACAGGCTTCACAGGCTCCACAGGCTCCACGGGCTGCTCAGCTAGAATGCAACGTAGACTCTTGATTTTGTTCAAAATGCCATCCCTGAGCTCCTCGAAAGGCCGCAAAAGACGCACGCCTTTCTTATCGTCGCGACCCTGAAATAGTGTCTCACCCTCGAAGTCAATGTATTTGTGCTTGCGCGCGCACAGCAGCGTACCGAGTAGTTTGTCAGAGATGTGGTCGTACATCTGTAAAGCAGACGGGTGAACTGATGGAGGAACCTTTACCACAGCTACCCACCTCAAAGAGCACGCCAAACATTATGCTAACCTCTGCGGCCTCGTCCGCCGACTGCCGCTCGCCGTTTTCGTTGATCAGCTCGCATAGCTGGAGGATCTCTTGGAGAGATAGGATCTGTGCCTGCACCGCTCGCCGCTCAGAGAGGCTGCCGGCGGGTGGGGTGCCGTACAGGTCCTTTTGAATGCTGCGCTTGGGTACATCTCGCACGTTGTAGTGTGAGAAGGGATTGACGCGCTGCCAGTTTTTGTGCTCCTCCACGTGCTGGTTAAACATGTTGATACGCGACAGGACACTTCTCTCCTTGAATCAAAGGTTAGGGTAAGCCCGAGTTAAGTGTTTGATGCCTGTACCTACCACGGTGTTTCCTTTAGCCTCCATTATATGCTTTTAAAAAGTCCACTTACAATTTTTTTTTTTTTTTTGATTTTCAAAACAAAAACTGACTGAACGTCAATATTTGTTGCCTCTCTGTCGGCCGACAGGCTGAAAAACAGAGCGCCTGCTATCTCGGGCAAATGTGGCGGACAGTTTGCCCATCCGCTGTCTAAACACATCAACACCCTATCAATGGGCAACAGACTCGACTGGGCTGATGAGCGCTAATCCTCATCAATAGCCCATGGGCTGAGCCGATGGCACGCTTTGCTGCTGCTGCTGAGGGCGGAAAGCGTAAGGTCAAAAGGTTGTCGCAGCATAACCCAATTAATCTATCCAGCAAAATGGCGTTGGGCTTAAAGCACTGTCTTGTCTTCTATCCTGCGGCAAGCATGTGGAAAATGCGGCGGAAACAGCCAGGCAACTACACCATAAATTCTGTGCCACAATGGCGCGCAAGCAGGCGGAAGTATTTGAGCTTAGTAGACCAAGAAATACAAAACAAATTTGGAGGACCGAATGCACGAACCAACAAAATTAATGAAACCAAATGGACAACAGTCCGCCAACAATGTCTTAGGTTTTTATCGTTTCTTTAATACTCTAACAGAGATTTTTTTAGTGTGTAAGTGTATTTAAAATCTGTCCATTTGGACAATGATCACTCCAAACTTACCAGTTAGGATCAGGACTGAAGGGCAAATTCAAAGGGTGTAGTATTTGTAGCCGACGAGGAAAGCCTTTCATTTGTATAAGATGAACATCAAAACATTACCAAAAATTATGCATAGACAAAAATTTGTAAATTAAATCACAATTATATTTCAATTTATATCGAATTCAAAATAAATTAAAACATTATACACATTAAATACTAAATAAAGCGGAAATGTTTTATGGACAAATTAAATAAAAATTCGTTCAGGGGAAAATGTGGTAATGAATCCCTGAAAATGAATTTATACAAAAACAAGTTAGAAAACTCTAGTCGAGACTGCTCGACTAGGTGATACCCTGAACCGTCCAATCTGATATTCTACTCACTCTACACTTCGTTTAGGCACATACATACACACGCACGTATTAGAACGCGCTCTGCTAACTGCACAGTAAGCAGCGACTGCGCTTGGGCTGCGCAGGGTATAAAAAGTGAAGCATATCAGGTGTGCAGCATTTTTTTCCAGTTGCCTTTAATATAATATTCTTAGTAGATAATTAAAATTTTATTTATTTCAGGTTTAAAATTTATCAGTCCGTGTTCACTTGCTACAATATCCATTTTGTCTTTAAGTCTTGTTTACTCTGGAAAATCAAGTCAAATACGCAGCTATAAGAGGGGTGTCCATACTAGGAACGTGTCCATTGTTTATTGTGAAGCTTAAGAATGTGACATATTTACCATTCCCCCGGCAAAGAGTATTTCCAGCGCTGGTCGACTCGGACAGACAGCGAGCGGATTTGTTGGCATAGCTAAGCAAATGTTGGGGAAATCGGGGAGCGGGAGAACGGCGCCACTTCCGCTCCGCAATAAACATTAATGCGCAATTAAAGCTGGTGTCTGGCATTTGTATCTGCAGGGCTTAGGATGGGGATTGTCTGTATTTGATTTCCAGCACTTGGGGTGATTAAAGCTGGGCACCCAGCATTAGCTTTTACTTATTTATGGTAAATGATTCGATACTTCAAGGCATTCACAGCTGCCTTTGATGTTCTATAGGAGAGGCGCTATAGAGAGGAGAGCTTATTTCGGCGTTTATCTGGGTATTTGGCATAAGTCTTAAAAATTGTCACTTAAGCTTACATAAAAGTTCATACTAATTAGCTCAAGTTTATATTAATTAAATGCTGGAATTGCACTTAGCAGAGTTTCGGCTGTGATTCGATCTGCAATATGCCAGGCATCCAGTCAGCTTATTCTTCTCTACTAAATTGAAGCAAAGTCTCTGCTTACGAAAGTCTCTGGTTCATGTAACAGATGCTGCAAGCTGGCTGACAGCCTGCATTTAAGCCCACTTGTCAAGTATGTCTGTTGTTTGCTTGTGATTGCAACAGGATTTAGTTACAACTTCTGGTTTCCGCTGGGCTCAAGAGTGGCCGAACGAGCAGCAGAGAGTGCTGGGTAAATGCCAAAGATGCAAGAGTTCTTGAACAAATCTGTGTCCCTGTGGACGCAGCTGCACGTTTCAGCTTAAATTTGTATCATGTGTCTTTAAAAAAGCATCACTGTATAATTCAATTTGGCAAAGAACAACTTTTGACACTTCATATGCTTGGTAGGAGGTCAACTGTGGTGAGGGGAGTGGTGCTCAGTGGTGTCGCGCTCGACTGATTTTTATGTGTGCTTGGCAATCGAGGCACGTCCGTCAATAAATTTGTGTGAATTCTAGATAGTATGCGTGGAATATTAGATATTGGATTTTGTAATGGCTGCTTAATTTGCACAGCAGAGCTCCATCTTTGCATTATGGACGAATCTTGTACGGCCAACACCTGTTTGCACAAAAGAATTGACTTTTACAGCCAGACTAAATCGGCTAAAAGCTCTCTGCTATATACCATTAATAATCCTGGCAACCGACAGCTGATTTATTTGCATACTTTTTTCTGCCCAAGTCGAAGTTTGACAAATGAAAGTATTTCAAATTTTGCACGTTCCCTTGCCTTCCCTGGCCAACAATGATCCGACGTTTAATGTTTGATTCCTAACAGATGCCAGATGAATTTGTTCAGCTCCATTTGGTTGACGCTAATGCTTATGCTGCTCCTGCTGCTGCTCCTGATGTTGTTTTTCCAATGTGCGCGGGCGCTGTCCACTATATAAAAAGTCACATAAATATCCCAAAACGTTGTCAAGGCGATGACCTTGAAACAGAAACTGAAAGCTGAACCTGAACCTTAAGCACGCAAACGCCAAATAAAATCAGAAAGAGAGTGCGAAATAGATATAAAGTTAGGTAATGTGTACCAAAAAAGGATACACCACATGTGTAGCTAGTTATATTTAATAAAATACCCTTTCAACGATTCACAAATATTTATTCAAAGGTCTGTGGAATGCCAATAAATGCGAATACGAAAGAGACTCTACGTCAATATGAAGAGAGAAAATTAGAAAGAATAAAAATATAACTTTAAAGTACAAATCACAGTCTCGTCGCGACTGCAGACAAGCGTACAGCTAATCCAAAGAGCGTCTTGTGATTTTTGTTAAATCGTCAAATAAAAACTGAACCAAGGCCACGTTTGTGGCAAATAACTATTGCAGTGTCTTTTTAAAGACACGGTGAACACAATAATACAAAGCACTTCGCAAATTAATTGTTAAAGTGAAACTCGTAATTTCGGCTCTGGCCGCCTGCCAGCGTCCACGTGTCAAAACAGCTGACCGCTGGTTGGTGTCCACGGAAGTGGAGCCGGCTGGTTGTTGTCCTAGGAAGGGTAACAATCAGTGATGCATACTCTTGGGCAGTCGCCCATAATGGATGGAGACTCATCGAATCAACCACAACTTAATATCAAGCAGGACAAGTTTGAGATGATGAAGAAATTAGCTGGTGCGTCGCCTGCAGAGCTGCGCATCCTACTGACCGAACAACAATTGAATAAAACTCTTGCGGCAAAAAATGTAGTGGGTTTGGTCGCTACAAGCACAAGCACCATTACGACGAGCACCCTAACTTTTTCTAATGTTAGCTGCACTGCTAGCTATTCTACTGGGAGCATATGCTCTACTACCCTTGTTTCCAGCGCTGCATCTTATTGCGCAAATGTGGCTGCTAGCCCTTCACAAAAAAAGGACTGTACTTTCCAATCTTCTAAGCTAGGTATCTGGAAAAAGCAAAAAAAAGCACACAAACTGTCAAAAACAATCCTCAAAATGAAGCCAGCCCAACTTAGCTCAAATCTTGGGAGTCTAACCAAAAGCCCTGTTTCATCCTCCTCGGCAGCTAATTATAGCAATCGCTTTGCAGCTCTGGCTGAAGAAGCTGAATCACTAATGGATATGGATGAAGAAGTTCAAGATAGGGAAAATGAAAACAACCGTCAACCTGATAGAGAGGAACAGGAAAACAAAATACCTAAGCCTCCAGCCATTTGCGTGCCGCAGGTTAATAATATGATCAAATTTGAGGCAGCATTAAACTCTGTAATCGCGGACACCGACTATGATATACGCACATCTAGAACTGGAATATCGCGTATTTATACAAAGAATTCAAACGCATTTAGATCTGTCGTTGACATATTATCCAAGCAAAATTGTCAATTTTGGCATCACCAACTGAGAGAAAATGCACCATATAGAGTGGACATTAAAGACTTACACCCCAACGTCTCAAAACAGCGAATTGAACGTACTTTTACTGATCTGAACCTCACAGTACTGAACATCTACTGTCCCAGGAAACGAGACTGGCGCAATATTGAGATCAATAAAGATGATGATGATCAATTGATAGATGCTAAAACAAGACAAAGCATGTTCTTTGTTAATTTACAAAAGACGCCAAACGTTGCAGAGGCCTTAAAAATAACTCATATCGGAACGCACAGAGTTACAGTATTAAAGGCAAAACCCAACAGAGAAATAGTACAGTGCTACAGATGTCAAGACTTCGGACACACGAAAAATTATTGCCTTAAAAGCCCAGTATGTGGTAAGTGCTCAGGTGAACATTTTACTGGCGCCGAGATTTGCCATCTTAAGTCTAGTGAGACATCCATATGTGCCAATTGTGGAGACAACCACAGTTCCAGCTTTAAAGGCTGCACAGTCAGAGTGAAGCTAAACAGAAAGCTAAAGCCTGAGGCAAGATTGCCCAAGGACGGTCTGACAAACAATAACAGCCATGCAGACATTCAGGGTTCTAGAGCTCAGTTTATTTCAAACGCCACTGTTCAGAGAGGCTTCTCTTATGCGGATAATTTTAGGCCCAAAGTAAACCAGTCAAATAATCCCAGTTCACAAGTGTCCAGGTCGAACGACAATGCCGATGACCGAGAATTCAGAAGCAAATTTAATCTTTTGGAAAAGGCAATATCTGATCTAAATGCAAGAATGGATCAAATGTTCAAACTTATCCAGGAAACAATGGAAGCAAACAAAGCCTTTCGTGACCTGGTTCAGAAGCTCATTTCAAAATGAACAATTCGATTTTAAAAATCGGATTGTGGAACGCAAGAGGATTGGTTAAAAGCAATAACGAGCTGAGACTTTTCCTTGATGCTAAATCAATTGATGTGATGTTGATCACAGAGACACACATGCGCTCAGGCCTTAAAATTTTTACACCTGGCTACGACCAATACTACGCTAATCACCCCAGTGGTACCGCGAAAGGCGGATCTGCTATCCTGATTAAATCTAACATTGTTCATGACGCCAATGAACCCATTTCAAATAACAATATTCAATCGGCTAATTTGAGTTTGATGACAAACATCGGAAGCGTCAAAATAGCATCAATCTATCTTCCTCCTAACGAGCCCTGGAGTGAAAATGACTTTAAGGTACTATTCCTTCCCTGGGAAACCGGTTCATTGCAGGAGGAGACTTTAATGCAAAACACCAATGGTGGGGTAATTTGCGGAGTTGTTGTCGTGGAAAGCGGCTGCAAGAGGCCATTGCAAGTGGTACGTGGCAAATCCTAGCAACGGGAAAACCAACTTTTTATTCATTCAACACCCTGCTTACTCCCTCTGCACTCGACTTTTTCATATTTAATGGGTTCGCTGCTAACAAGCTATCTGTCCAGCTGCATCACGAGCTTTCGTCGGATCATTTGCCGGTCGTAGCGACTTTGCACCAATCACCTCAGCTTAGACCTACGAGGCAATACATCCTTACACCTGGAACTCGCATCAATGAATTTAGGACAAACCTAGAGAGCAGAATTCATCTAAACACTCAAATAGATAGCGCGGCTGACGTAGAAGATGCTATTGCATTGTTTATGCGAAACATATCTGAGGCTGCATCACACGCGACACCAGAATATGTACGTCATGCACGACAGCACCCCCAGAATTTGCTGCCCCCAAACGCTACCGCATTACTGCGAATGAAGAGAAGGTTGAGAAAAGAGTATGTGAGAACGGGAGATATACGCGTCCACCAAATTTATAAAAGAATCTCCAATCGCGTACAAAAAGTCCTCGCTAAAATTAAGCAACGCAATATTGATCAAATGCTGGAAAATGCTGGCCCGGATGCATCTTCTAACTACTCCCTTTGGAAGCTTACAAGCCGTTTTAAAAAGATTGCAGCTCCAAAAGTACCGATTAAGGATATGACTGGTAGATGGTGCTATTCCAGCCAGCAAAAAGCTGATACATTCGCAGACAGCCTACAACAGCGATTCATGCCGTTCAACTACACAGACAATGCTACGCTGAGAACTGTTGAACTGCAGCTGGATATGCCGTTCCAGATGACGCTGCCTGTTCGGCCTGTCACACTGGAAGAGGTAACGATTATTATTAAAAATCTGAGAGTTAAAAAATCTCCTGGAGAGGATAGGCTGGATAACAGAACACTTAAGCTCTTACCCAAAAAAGCTCTCCTGTTTATAGTGCTGATTCTAAACAGTATGCTCAGGCTGGGACACTTCCCAAATATCTGGAAGACAGCGCTGATAAAAATGATCCCAAAGCCTGGAAAGAGTCTTAGTGAAGTTGATGGGTATAGGCCAATAAGTCTTCTTCCTGCCTTAGGAAAGATGGCCGAAAGAGTAATCCTCGACCGGATCCTGCAACTTGAAGCTGTCAAGCAAAAAATCCCAAACTGGCAATTTGGATTCAGGAGAGGTCATGGTACTCCGGAGCAGCTTCACCGCGTTGTAAATTTTATTCTGGATGCTTTTGAGCGCAAGAAGTATGCCGTTGCTGTCTTTATGGACATAAAGCAAGCGTTCGACCGAGTCTGGCATGACGGATTGCTTTTCAAACTTAGAAGTGTTCTCCCTCCACAACTGCACCAGATGGTCAACAGCTTTCTGATAGATAGAAGCTTTAGGGTTGACGTTGATGGTGTACAATCGTCAAAAAGGCCAATATGTGCAGGCGTGCCTCAAGGTAGCGTTCTCGGCCCTACCTTGTACACTCTGTTCACAGCCGATATGCCCTCACATAGCGACATCACAGGTGTGAACCGGAAAAATGGACTGGTAGCCACGTATGCTGATGATACAGCCATACTATTAAGTAGTAGCTGCATTAACAAGGCTACAGACTCATTGCAGCAATATGTGAGCAGTTTTGAAGCCTGGGCCCGCAGATGGAACATTGGGATTAACGGGAGCAAATGCGTAAATGTTACGTTTGCAATAAGGCGTGAAAACTGTGGTCCCATTAGAATGCTGGGTTCAACACTACCGCACAAAAGATGCCACAAATATCTGGGCGTAATGTTAGACAGAAGGCTTACGTTTAATATGCACACCACGATGGTTAAAAAGTCTGTAATGACCAAAAGCGCTAAGATGGCATGGCTACTAAAGCCGTCCAATAAATTGTCACTTTACAGTAAAGTGACAATTTATAAAGCAATTCTCAGTCCCATATGGAAATATGCGCTTCAAGTTTATGGAATTGCGGCAAAAGCAAACTTAAACAAAATAAGAGTTGTGCAAGCGAAAATCCTCCGGCAAATTTGCAATGCTCCCTGGTACATGCGCACCAGAGACATTGAAAAAGATCTCAAGATCCCCAAAGTTGGAGACGTATTGCAAAAGGTAGCTGCTAGCTACCTTGCAAGACTTGAAGGCCACCCAAACCCTTTGGCGAGAAGGCTCAACAAAGAAGCCAGGAAAAGAAGACTGAGGAAGTGCCATCCACAGGACCTCCCTGCGAGGTTCCTATAGAATAATGTTTTATAAAAAATTGAATGTGATTTAATTAACTATTTGTTACTGATATTTATGTAACTTGTTATTGTTGTTGATGTTTATGTTAATTGTTATTGTAAATTCTGTAGTGTCCTACTGTAAATAAGCGTACCTTTATGTCCAACTCGTTAAGCTGCCAACTAGGTAGTAGAAAGCCTGTTTAAATAAAATAATACATATTTTTACCAAAAAAAAAAAAAAAAAAAAAAAAAAAAAAAAAAAAAAAAGTACAAAAGCGATCAAGCAATAAATAATATAAATACAGTGAGTAATATTAATATTCCCGTAAACATATATAACATATATATATAATAAAGTTTTTAAAATATGGCAACATATATACCCCCATTTAAATAATAGATATATACAAAAAGATATAAAGTGTTTGTACAAATGTAAATGTAAATATAAATTGTAAAACATGATGAGCATGCTTTAGTTATTAAGTTAGCTTATAATTTTAATTAGAGTTAACTGTATTATGTACAAAATTGTAATTTACAAAGTGTCAATGTTAAATTTTATAACATTTTCATAGGTATATATCAAAGTATAATTTTTAATATAACCACAAAACTTTATACTTAAACAAAAAACACGAAATTTAGCATTACTTCAATGTGTGTATTTATCTAAATATGTACGTATATATTAAAAATAATAAATAATCAACAAATAGTAAAATGAGAAACAAGTAAGAAGACTCTAGTCGAGACTGCTCGACTAGGAGATACCCTGAACCCTCCAAGCTGATATACTTATCATTCTGCACCTCTATTATGCACGCACACATGCATACATATGCATCCACCCTCACGCGCCCGCGCTCTGCTAACTGCGCAGTAAGCAGCGACTGCGCTTGGGCTGCGCTGCAGTGTGGGCAATAGTATGATAAATTACCTGGTGAATAACTTCGTTTGTAAACATACGATCTTAATGAAATTTTGAGGGCGTTATTATATGGTCAAAATGGTCAAACATTCCAAAGCACAAGTCTCTAGTACTTGAAATACATTTTTTACAAATTGGTGGAAAGGGGGCGTGGTATCCAAAATCTGTTGATTACAAAATGTTTGTATTCATCATACGTATATACACAGTAAATCTAAAGTCTCCACGTCTAATAGTATTCCAATGAATGTTCAAAAAACAAAATCAATTTTTCGATTATTCTCGATAAAAAAGTTATCGGATGAATTATAGAAAAAATAAAGCAAACTCGTACTGCGTATGGTATACACGAGTATGCACACAAATTTCAGCTCTCTAGCTCTTATATCTTCTGAGATCTCGGCGTTCATACGGACAGACGGACGGACGGACGGACAGACGGACGGACGGACGGACAGACGGACGGACGGACGGACAGACGGACAGGGTTATATCAACTCAGCTCGTCATGCTGATCAAGAATATATATACTTTATGGGGTCTGCGATGATTCCTACATACTTTTTCACAAAAACATTATACCCTGATTTCCCATTTGAATGGGTTCAGGGTATCATAAAATTTGACAATATAAAATGAATACAAAATAAACAAGTAAGAAGACTCTAGTCGAGACTGCTCGACTAGGAGATACCCTGAACCCTCTAGTCTGATATTCCAATCACTCTGCACCTTTTTTAGGCACACATACGTACACACGCACGTATTAGAACGCGCTCTGCTAACTGCGCTTGGGCTGCGCTGCAGTCTGTTCAATATTAAACGAATTTATTTGTTGAATAATTTATTTTATAGACTTCCAATCCTTATGAAACTTTCAGAACATAATGTTCAAATGAATGTACATTCCAAAGCACAAGTCTCTACTACTTGAAATACGCCTTTTACAAAGGTGAGGGTGAGAGTCGAATATAGGGGTGGTGGTAAATTTTAACAAAAACCGAAATTATATAAAATAGACATGAATCTACATATAAAATTTGGAAGCTCTAGCTCTAAAGGTGTAGGCGCTATAATTAAATAACTAGCTTTCAATAAGGTTTTTAATCGATAATAAAATATCGGGAGTAGTTATCGATTTTTAGTGATAAACTTGATATGCGCGTGATATACACGGACCTAGGGAAACAAATTTCAAGTCTCTAGCTCTTATATCTTCCGAGATCGACGCGTTCATACATACGGACAGACAGACGGACAGGGCCAAATCGACTCAGCTCGTCGCCCTGATCAAGAATATATATACTTTGTGGGGTCTGCCACGCCTCCTTCTGCCTGTTACATACTTTTAACAAAACCATTATACCCATATTTCCCATTTTCAATGGGCTCAGGGTATAAATATTAAGTTAACAACATCAACTAAAATATTATTAATATTTAAACGAGTATTAAGAAACGAATTCAATACAAAATAAAATATTGCATATTCCACATAAATTAAACTACAATTTATGCTGTAAATAAGATTTTACTATATGCTATCACCTCTTTGGTCTTAAACATAAAGAAAAATATATATTTATATTTATTTATTATTAATATAAAGTTATTTCTAAGGGCATTTAATATTCTAAAAATCTCTGCTCAACTCTTAACTTATTTTTATTGCTGTTGACAAAAAATGGCGGTCGCTTAGACAACTATGCAACAGCAGGCGCATATTTCACACACAAACACAACGTGCACGAGAGTGTGTTTGTGTGTGCACAAAATGTGTGGGAAAAATGGTTGAGTGTTGGTTGTCCATTGATTTGATTGACACTTTTATTGACACACCCCTGTTACTGCTGTTGTTGTAATTGTTTTTGTTGGTGTCGAGAGTTTTATGACCTCAGCCTTCAAAGCCAAAGTTGTGTGGGCGGCCATAAGGATTGTAAAATATTCAGTTTTTTTTTTCGAATATTTAATAATGCACGAATTAAGTTGATTCGTTTGATTGTTTTGTTTGCAATAAAAAAACAGGCTTAAAATTAAAATTATTATTATTTTTATTTTATTTTTTGTTTTATATTCCTGCTTACAGTAAACAAAAAAAACACAGCAAGGAGAAAATTAAATTTCGAATTTGTGAAATTAAGTCATAAATAAATCTTACTCTACATATTTATCCATGCACATTTTTGGAGTATTGGATGTATTTTCATTAAAATTAGTTTCTTTCAGGAATATCATAAATTTAGTTATTAGTCAATTAAAAACTATGCTACAACTGCACCCATTCGTCTCGGCTGGACCTCCTAGCATATCTATAATTTGTATACTTGGGTATTTCCAGTATATATATATATATATATACACACACACATATATATATATATATATATATATATATATATGCATTTAAGGCATTTAATGTATTTACCCATCTATCAACCGCAAAAGGGCTTGCTTTTTATTGAAATTTGAGTAAATGCATTGATAAATAGAATCCAATAATAGCAAATCTGTAACACATTTCACAGAATATATTTATATTTTACACTAATTAGGCATGTGGTGTCTAATGATATTAATGCTGTGAAGACTGATTTGAATTCGTAATGTATTGCAAGTTGCCAGGAAAGTATTGCGAATAGGGCCGATTTGGCAGATTTATTCATTGTATTGGATGCTGCTCGACATTTAAGAGCTTAAGCACTTTGTTGCTGTTTGGGAATGTAATATAATTTGCAAGTTCAACTTTGCAACTTGTCTGCATTCTTCTTGTTATTTATCTTGGGCACTCTAATTGCCATTTGTTTTGGGTTGGGGCAGGTGGCGAGTGGTGAGTAGAGAGCAGCAGCAGATAATTAAATTTTGTGGCCACCAGTGGGTCGGTCTGACTGTAAAGTGGCTGCAATGAAATTTCATTGCTTGCTGGGGACACTTTGCTCTTTTCGCCCTCTTCCTCACCTCCTCCGTATCATATTTCTTTTATTATTATTATTTTTTGTTGTTGTTGTATTTTTAAATATATATTTCTTTTTGCATGCTCGTCTGTAACAATGACTTCGAAACGCACTAGTAAAATATGACATTTGTGGCCCTTTGTTAGTATTAGTATAGCGTGGCATGGGCAAAAGCAAGCTATACCACCCCCATGTGGTATAATTAATCTTGCTTCATTTTCACTTAATCGCGCCATGATTTGCACGCAATGTATACGAGTATACGTAATTTTCCTTTATTTAATTCACATTTTCATTATGCTTTCGTAACTTTTTTTTTCTGTGTCACACAGCGTGCGTGAGCTGCTAATACCACGTAGCATATTATTGCCACGTCCTTGGTCAGTTGCGTCAAATGTAAGTATTCAAATAAAAAAAGTATATGTATATATACCAATTCAAATATGCATAACATGGCGACCAACCACCATTTGAGGCTGTTGGCTCCGTTGTTCGGCCAATTCCCGGTGCCCCTTAATTACCTATTTAAATTCCAACTGTGCCCGGCTCACTGCCTGGCCAGTGGGCCAAGGGCCGAGGGCCTACGGAGGAGTCTTTGATGATTGCGCCATGTTGAGTCAAATTTATTCTTTTCGTTGGCAAAAGAAAGACAAGCTCTGGCATTATATGCAGACTTGTCACATTGCCTGCAGTCGCGCAGTAAGATTATATTCAACATCGTGTTCATACCATGAAATGATAAGCCATGCTATGTATCTATATATAATCTAGATCAAGAAGGCAAGCTGACTCGTCTTTATTGTAGCAGTCTAATAGCATTTCATTAAAGCTTGGATATACTCTAACAAAATAGAGAGATTGTTTTCTTGTTGGTTAAGCCTTGGGCTTTGACACCTACCAGTTTCCTCAAGATTATATATGTAGAACCAGATATTTATTTTAGATTTTCCGCTCTTTTGTTTATGTATTATAGTACATGAGCAATAACCGCCATGTTGAATGCCCTTTGCAAGCCAAAAAGAAAATCAGCTTTAATTTTCTTTCACGAATTCATTTGCCCTTTGATAGAAGTATCCAGGAGTTTAGCTTAACTCCCGGGGGCTAAACGTGACGTGTGTTGATTTATTAAAGTCTGCATTGTGTTACGCCCATTCAGAAAAAGTTTGGCTTATTTTTATTTCGGTTTCTCTTCTGTCTTGGGAGCAAATATTTGTTATTAGGGCAACAGCTACTGGCACATTTGAATTTATGCTAATTGTAAACCGCTTTTTCATGCTATAAATAGAAGAAAGTTAAAGGGTTTTAGCTGCTTTGAATTTCATTGGACTACATTAATTAGCTTTGCCTTTAAATTAAATGAAGTTAATTAACTTAACTGCTGGAGAGTTAAATGACTTGCCTAGAAGATTTATCTTGATGCGTTTGTCTTATTTTAACGTTTTGCTTCTGTGCTGGCCACATTGCGTATACGCAATTTATATTGAATGCATCAATTGTGATGCTATCAACCGTTAACAATAGCAAAAGTTGTCAGTATAAAACGCTTGTCTTATAAAATGGGTACTTCATAATCAGATACACAAACAAGCAAATCGACACACACACATGCACACCCACACAATGAAACACTGCGAAGCAAAGGGCTTTTACTTATTGCGTGCTGACAAGTTTTTCTTTAGCTTTTGGGAAGTATTCTTTGGATACAACTATGGACAGCATACGGAACAGTGACGTGGTCGTTGGCGCTACCACAACAATCTTAAACAGGAGCCCACACACACAAACATACACAGCCTGAAGGTCAACATACTAAAGCCCTTACGCTTTAGGTTTACGCAAGCTGAACTAGTGGAGCTTGAGTCATTTGTGTGTGTCATTGAGCTACCAATACTTGGCAACTGTTATAAAACTATGACAGTGTGAATTGAAGATTCTCCACCCTCTGCTCCCCTTTGCTGCAGATGAAACTGTGACTAAATTACATTCAAGCGCATACTGTACTCCATTGAAAATCGACAGGCGAAGGCTGATCAAAGCAGGCGACGATGCCAAGGGGAAGTATGATGAAACGACGTAAAGCTGACAGCGCGAAATCTAAGACGTCTGTTTGTCGCGGCAGAACAAGTAACTGAAACCCTCAGTCAAGCAGAAAATGTAATTACATCCCCGGAATACAAACCACTTGACCCAGTTCCGTACAAGCTCTACGCTGACTGGACCCTGCCTTGGCAATTACTTTCGCACGTTTGGCCAACAAAGTCGCCGGTCAACTGGGAAAAAGGTTGCGCCTTTCCCTTTTGTTTCTCGGCTAACCCATGAAAATTATTGCAACATTTGCCAAAATCGTACACCCCATGTCTGGCATAAAAAGAGGTCAATGTATTTATGCTCATTCACGAAATCAAAAGGGCATGATCGGCTGTCTTCTGTCTGTGGTATTTTTTCATAGATTGTCCTATATATTGTAAACATATATTTCGAATGAGAATTTGGAATGCTTAATCTTGCTGCACCTGGAACGAGTATTACGCAGTTGATTTTACTCGATTTTTAGTTGTTTCTGCTTATCTGCGACGTCTGCAACTTAGCCCACTGCTCCTCTTCTGCTTTTTGCTCGTAAAACTCGTAAGCATACGAGGCGCATGTTATTTGCAGTACGCCCTGGACCAGCCCTAGCTGCCTTTGTCGCAAACAGTCAACGCTCTAAATGGGAATTTACGTGGCTGGCACGGGTGTGGAATGCCTCAAGTCATCATAACTTCTGCTCGAGGCAACTGTTGTTGCCCCACCGACCGCTGTGCCAATATCCACAGAGCCCCACTGTCCATAAATCAAATGTCGCTTTGAAGTTCCATATTGCTCGCTCTCTCGTTGCTAAGGACATAAGAAGATAAATGAAACTATGTATATCCTGATAGGCAAAGAGCAAGAACAAAAACAAAAACAATAAAAAGGCATTCAAAACGAGAAAAAACTGTATACATTTCGCCGCGAGCTGCAAATGGCAGAATACATAATAGCTTGCTCTTCATTCTGTGCCTGAATACTTTATGCCCTGTATTCTGCTCTAAAACATATTGGCTGAGCAGAACTTTTCATAAAACAAAACATTGAATAAGCAGAAAATATCATAAATGGTATCTACATCAGGGGCTGGTTTGGTATGTTGTCCTTAACACGTATTCTACAAAATTCAATTTTGAATTGATAGACTAAAGGGCTTTAAGTAAAAAAAAAAAAAAAAAACAAATTTGTATGTGCACAATATAAATATAATGGATATGAAATCGGCAAACAGAACTTTTGGCTTTTGCTTTTATTTATACCAAAATTTTAAATAATATTTATAATATAGTTGTAAGCTGAAAAGTTGTGCTCGATTTTATTGGAAGATAAGTTGTGCAAGAACTGCATTTGAGTTGTATTGGTTTATTTATTACAGATTAGAATTAATTTCTAGTAAACTAACTATGATATTTTTTACATATTAATATTTTTAGCATATGTATAAATTTAAATAATCAAGAAATATATATGCTTCCTTTTCATTGGCTTGGCAATCAATAAGTGTTATTTATTTTCTCACTATTTTCATTTTAGGTGCTTATCCATTTAAGAAGATTTTTACTTTAAGTATTATTTATTATTCTTATTAATTCGCTTTCAGTGTTATACTCAAATTATTAAAAAGTGCTTCTATGCTTCTTCTGGGAATGTGTATAGATATAAAAGATATATAAAAGTGTATTGCATATTTATACACATTTATCCATTAGCATTTCTGAGTGAATATTTCCTAGTTCATATTGATCATTACACTTAAGTGCTAGTAATTTGTTTAGCTTCCTATGTAGAAGAAATAATCGGTTGGCCTTGTGCTTAGTGCGAATAAATCGACCCCTTTAACGGGCCTGTCTGTTGATGCTGGGTATTATAAATTGCGGTTACAACATCATGCATTCTACATGGACAAGTTCGTGGAAATTCTACAGAGCCTCGACATTACTCTTGCACGCTATTTGTTATTTGCCAGAGAATTCTTTTTAGGCTCCGCTTGGAGAATGACACCACGCAATTTGAATGGAGTGAACGAGGAAACTGTGTGGCGCCAGTTCGTAGCCTTCAAATGGAATGCGCTGCTGCTGTGCGGGGCACTACAGTCAGGGTCGATGGGGCGCATAGCCTTAAACGTGACACAGATCATATGAAAAGCTCGCTTGGAAAATGCAAATTTAATGCATAAATTATACATCTAAAGACGTCGGCGATAAGGGGGCAGCTTATAATTTGTGCTACGTTACAAGGCAATCAAAGTGGCGGCCAACTGGCACATCAGCTGTAAATTGAATTAACTCCTGCACACACTCCCACACCCACACCCACGCCTACGCCCACGCCCATACCGACCCGAAAGTGAGCATTAAGTGAATTTGAATGCGAGTAGACCCGAAGCATCCTTCACATCCTTCTGGCAGGCTTTGTCAGTTTATTTCCCTTCCGCTTGCGTGCGCAACACCCAAATGAGAATGGCAAACGGCGGATGATAAGTCAGGAATGGGACGTGTGTGTTTCTAAATGCTGGGAATGAGCATATACATATGCAAAGAAAACTGAAAGCACGTATACGACATGTGTAACACGCACAATAGATATAGCATAGTTAACTCTCTGTCTCTTATTGGGACCCGAGTTAATTGCCTTCGTCCTGCAAGCTGCACTGAGTTAATCGTCAATGTGCTCCCTATCTATTCTTGTGCTCCATCCTACCCCGCTTGCCCCCATTGCGCAGATAAGTCACGACACAAGATACAAAGCGCATTGTCATGCCCACACTCTGGCAATTTAACAATGCCACATACATACACCCGCGAGCACACACACACCCGAACTTATATGCAGAGCAGACATGCTAATGAAGCTTTCGGCAAATAAGAAATGAATACGCGACTCATTGCAACATGACGCACACAACAAGTGTCTTGGCAACATTGACTGGCTATCAACAATAATATGGCAACATTTTCGATTTTGTGTCAGCTTTTGTTGCTTTGCAACGCACATGTCTTTGCAACATACGCTCATGTTGCCGCAACATTGGCGAGTTGTCAGTTTAATTTGCTTAATTTCATATAATATACCCCGCTCTTTAAATTGAGAGAGTATGTGCGATTTTTAGCTAAGGTGAGACTAGTTATTCCAACTTGATAATTTAATAATAATGGCTATTATAATTTTATGTAATAAAGCTTTCATACAAATTTCCATCCATCCATCTATATATATACATATATAAATATATAATTATATTAAAGGTCAATTTGCAGTCGCTCATCCGACTCAGGCTTTGCCGTACCTCCTTTTTTTTTTTACCCTGAACCCATTGAAAATGGGAAATCAGGGTCTAAGGGTCTTGTAAAAAGTATGTAATGGGCAGAAGGAATCATCGCAGACCCCACAAAGTATATATATTCTTGTTCAGGACGATGAGCTGAGTCGATATAGCCCTGTCCGTCTGTCCGTCCGTCCGTCTATCCGTCTATACGCAGAACGAGTTTGCTTTATTTTTTCGAAAAATCATCCGATAACTTGTTTATCGCGAATAATCGAAAAACTGATTCTGTTTTTTGAGCCTCATTTGAACAATTTTAGACCTGGAAACTTCAGTTTTTCTGTGTATATACATATGATGAATACAATTTAAAGATATTGGATACCACGCCCCCTTCGCCACCAATTTATAAAAAACACATTTAAAATACTAGAAGCTCGTGCTTTGGAATGTACATACATTTGAACGTTATGATTACGTCCCAAAAAAAAAAAAAAAATTAAGATTGTATGTCTACAAAAGAAGTTATTCAACAAATAAATTCTCATGCTATTGCCCTATTTATGTATGTTTGCGTGCATAAAAGAAGTGCAGAATGATAAGAATATCAGCTGGGAGGGTTCAGGGTATCTCCTAGTCGAGCAGTCTCGACTAGAGCCTTCTTACTTGTTGTTTTTTTTTTTTTTGTTCTTGGCCGTAAAATATCAACGATGGTTTTGCTGGCGTCTTGCCAAGAAAACAAAAAAAAAAAAACGTTTTGGACAACATCACAATAAATCGGCAAAAATTTAACGAAAATCTCTATTCAATTTGTAGCTGGATATTATTTTCTTTTTGTTTATTTCTTAGAATCATTTCTTCTCTTGTCGTCTGCAGCAACTTTGCGTTTGTCTCAATGTCTACGTTTCTTTTATTTCCACTGCGTTACTCAATCTTATAAATAATTAGGTTCAATTAACGCTCCCTTGAGTTAGGTGAAACGTGATTTCGGTTGGTTGCCTGCGTATGACAATTACTTGGTAGAGTCTCGCTCTCTATCTCTTTAATGGCTAAAATCAAATAAACACAATTACTTTAAGCGTTATGCTTAAATATTTCTTTTACTTTTGATACCCAATTACCGTGTGAGAAGGGTATATTTATTTTGAGCAATGCTAGGAAATTGGTAATTGAAGAAGTGTCTTAAATGGCTGACCTTATCTAAAATGTACAGTGGAATGTATTGTGTACTAAAAAATTTGTAATATATATGTTTGCTACACAGGGGACAGTATCTAGAGATCGAATACATGAATTCGAAATTACCATCTAATAAATCCTTTAAACGAATTCATCTCATTATGGACCGTGAGTGAGTATTATGCAGTCGGTCATGTCCGACCACAACTTATTTGTTTTTATATACACGTTGCCATAAATGGCATGTACATTGTATTTCTGTGTGCCGACTGTCTTCTTTTTGGCATTGTTTTGCCAGCTTCCGGCCATATCAATTAACTAAAATGTGAGAGCTGTTTTTGGGGTGTTAAGTGCAGACATTTGCCTTGAATGGCTCATAAATTTAATGTTAATTGTATAAGGACATCCCTGCCAAACGATCATCTAAGAAATTTACACTAAAATATATATTTTCCCTGTCAGTAAAAGTTGGATTGCCATGTGAAGGAAAAGAGGAAATTTTGACTTTTCTAGGGAATCAATTGTAGAACAAAATTTATATATTTTTATTTATTTATTAACTAGTTTGATAACTTAATTTGGCTCAAGAAATAAAATTTGATTATTTACTTTTACAATTTAATCTCAGGCCAAAGGAGCGTTCAAACGTATGCAACGATTTTCATGCAACGCCTCATGATCCCTCAAAGTACAGCAAAAGTAAAGTTTCCTCGCAAAACTTATTGCCATGCAACTAGGTAAACTAAGTTATGCTAGGCATGTGTGCGGTGTGCAGTAACAATTTGGTGAGTGTAATTAACATAATTTGTAGATGAGAGTCTGGCCTCGGCAGCTGCACTCGATGTGGGCCGAAGTTTACTTGCCACGTGTGGCCCATGTCCAGGCAATTAATTGTGTGGGCGGGGACTGGGGGAAATTGCCATTTAATTTATGCGGTCGAATAAATGACTTGACTTGACTGATTTTCATATTAATTGGCTGCTGCTATGAGCCCACAACAAGCCGCTGATTCGAGATTCACTAAAATTGGGCATAAGCAAAACTAAATCGGATTTGTAAGCTCGGCCGACTGCATAATATTCGATCTTTTTGAAATAAGAATTCATAATCTGACGAATTAAGATATAATCGATCAAGATGTGTTCTTATCCATTTTGACTTGCCTGAAATAGATCTACTTACTGATTTTTATCAGACTGAAGAAAGCGTCTGCAGTAACTTAACTTCTTAATATGGACGAATATCTCTGAGCGTCACAGTTTTTGCCATTGACAGATTTTCTACGATCTATGAAAGTAAATAAAGGTGCCTCAGAGTATAGAATATTGTTTATAATAGTATGAAAGATAGTTTCAAAAGTCTTTAGCGCTAATGTGCAGTTTTATTAGAGTTGTGTGGACGCCAAGAAGGACATTGAATAATACCAATATGCTCTACTAAATTCATAAACGAATATATAAGAATGCTAAGGGCCATGTAAATGTGGTTAGCGGTTGCTGTGGCGTTGGCAGGCACCAATTGAGGAGTGAGCTTAGGCGTCAAGTATTTAAATTGCCAAACAAAACAAACCTCCCATACCCTCCCTCCCCACGAACACATAGAGGGGAAATGCCAAAAACATAAATCAGCCGTGGCAAGGGCGAAAAGTTTTGCGTAGCTGCCACAGCTTTTAAGGAGTGGCCGCTCCTGCCATAGCTAATGAGACGTACAAGCGAGCTGTGCGCGCTGTTGTGTATAAAATGGGAAATTAATATTCGATTATGGTCAAAGCTATTGATTGTAAGGTATGAGAGACTCCTGCGATTTATGTGCCAGATCAAGTGGCAACAACATAAATCTATCTTCTTCGCACGACGCAGCTTAACTCAACTCAACTCATCAGCAAAGCCCAGCACGTTACGCCTTCCGAATATGTATCACATGTCGTATGCGTTATGAACTGCCTGCCCCGCTTAGCTCCTGGAAAAACTATGGCGCCAGCTTGTCTTGGCCTGGACAGCAATTCACAGAGGCCGCACTCATTTTGAATAATTTAATGTGTTATATAAAATTCAATGTGCGACCGCAAATTTATAATACACAAAGTCGCATAGCCATAGCTATGCTCAGCTACTTGGCGCAGCTGATGCTGACGCTTTGCCACTTTAATGCGTTTTTAATTGTTGCCACACACATATACACAGGAAGTGTCCTTTTAATGAGTTGCAGTCAGTTTCATTTCCCTTCATTTCCCTTGCCAGCAGCTGCTACATTTTAAATGTTTCTCATTAAAGTTAGGGAAAAAAGGACCATGAAATACTCTTGTCATACATCAACACAAAATTACAAGTAAAATTAAAACACAAAAGAAATGAACAAATTTTGATGATGACATCTAATACCCTGTGAGAATTGAGATTAGATGACTCTTAATATGTGTTAATATTATTCCAAAAATATTTAATGGGTTTTTTGTAAAGAATTATTTTTTTAATGCCTTTGCTGGTGTTAGATAATGTCAGAGTTATAGTTACATGGCGAACTAGTTGTCCGATATGTATTTAAAATTTAAAATTTCAAATAGTTAAACAGATTTGGTTTAGTAGTACACTATATCTTAACTGTTGATATATTGGCTGAAGAATATTCATCATAGGGATTGAAGGAATAATATAAATATTTTCCTAAATATTACATGGGTAATACTGAAGTAACTTATCATGAGAAATGCATATACTCGTACATCAGTTGAGAGAAGAGCGCGAGAAAAAGCAAAGGCAGTTTACAGTTAAGCGAGTTAATTAATTTTAACTACGCCTCCAAAGTAGGTTGCCCGGCCGTCGCCCCCTTCCTTAAGCGAGTCTTTAGACTCAGCCACAGTGGCGGCATAAAAATTGTTGCCCATCGTGATACCCCATGAGCAAATTTTGTTTATGTATTTTCCGCGGCATATTTATATGCGTTTGCTTGAAAGACAGTTGGCAACAAAATTGGCGATAAATCAACTGATAATGTCAGCACATTTAACGACAGCGACATGGTAGCAAAGGTGGCGCGGTGCCTGGCCCCAGGGCTGGAGTTGCCGCCGTGATGGGGGTCGAGTTCATTGCGGTTGCCAACAGCAATGTTTTGATAAACTTTGTCGGGAAATACGGCCTGGCGTGTGGAATAGCCTCGGAATGGGTACAAACCAGATGGCAACTTGACAGTCGTCACAAGTTTTGGGCTCTCAGCTTTCGTCAGAGCCCCAATCAGCGACTCCACCCACTTTGTGCTTTTGCATAGCAAATGAAGGTGCTGATGAAACAAGAAAGGGAAATCGTAGGCGGGAAAGTTTTGCATACTAAATATCTACGACAAATGCTCTAATTAAAGCGAATATCTGACTGAGAATAGAAAAAGGTTTATTTATAGAATTCCGACCAAAATAAATTAAATTATTCTATGTACATCGAAGAAATTTAAACCCAAATGCAAAGGTAAATGTTTTTTGCCTTAACCAATAAAATTGTATACCTTGGAATAAGCGATTGCAAACCAAACACCTTCGTAATATTGTAAAGGCATAAACTAAACCCTTTTTGACCAGCCATTCAAGTCTTGACATCTTGATTTCGACTTTCTCTGGGGACATTTGTCTCCCATTGTTAGCATTTAGTTCGTTTGCTCCACTCTGACGGCTCTACTACTGCGCTCAATGATAGCGCATATTTGATCAAATGCCGATTCCAGGCTTTCAATAAATTTCTTGCCTTCAGCCTGATTCTTATACGAGGTCACAATAGCGCCTGCAAAATCGTTTTGAATGGAGTAGCTGTAAAAAATGGAAAAACAGTTAAAACTAGACTTGCAAATGAACAAAAGAAACGTGCGCATGTACGAACCCAACGCCGAAGCCATCCTTAACCACGGGGCCGAAGGAGCCGGCGACCACAGTGTCAGTGCCCAGCGTGGATGTGCTTATTATATTGTAGTTGATGCGTTTGTAGGCCTCAGTCTCAAATAGCGCCGGTTGCGGCAGCCCCTCCAGCTGTGCCGTGTGCCTTAAAGCAAACAAATGGCGATCAAAGCCCTGACCCATCGCGGCTTCCTTGGTAAGCTGGCCGTGTATGCGGCTGCACCTATCAATCATGGCGCGCAGCTCTCCGGCGGTGAGCTGCTTTTGTGCTGGCTGCAGCACAGCCTCACAGAAGTCTTTGGTCGCCATTGTACAGGGCCGCATTGTCTCGGTTCGGCCATGCCGAAAGGCTGAAGTGCTGCAGGACTCGTAGGTGCCCACATAGCGCTCAAATGCTTGCCGATAAGCCAGCTGAAAAGAGAGCTGTATGATGGAATCCGGACTCAAGCCGTGTTGCTTGCAGGTGCCTTTATTGAGCTGCCTGTATTGCAGATAGTTCATGTCCAGGCTATCAACGATGGTGGCGTTTTTGGCATAAGCGGCTTCTACTGCTGCCTTAGTTCGGTCGTCGATTTCAAAGTCCAGCGGACGGACATTCGTACTATCCCCTTGAGCTGGCGTATGGGGAGTGGCCTCCGAGACGAATGGCTGCCGCAGCATGTCTCTGTAGATCTCGTTGAAGTAGCGTAGCACAGCGACTCCATCGCCCCAAGAGTGTTCAAAATTTAAGGCAGTGACTCCGTCGGCGCTGATCAGAAGAGAGATGGACTTGTCAAACCAGCTGGAATATGAGGAAGATTGTGACTATAAAGCTTTATCAGGCAGTGTAAGATAAGAAATTACCGATTCGTTGCCTTGCCCGCCAGCTGATGCTTTAGCATGGGCACAGGATCAGCCTCATTAAAGAGACCATCTTCCTCAGAGTCCAGACATAGGCAGAACAGTGCCGCATCCACCTCACGCTGCAAGAGATCAGCATTCATGGGATTGCTTATTAGATGTTCTCGGGTCTGAGCCCACTCGTCACGTTGCGAGGTTGTGAGCACGCCCAACGGCACTTTGGCTGGCTCACGTTGCGAATCCGTTTCAAGAATGCTCTTTAGACGACCCAGTATAACGCTGGGGCTTTCAATGTAGCCGCTGGTGTCCAGCACATTCATGGCATACATGTTGCCGCGTCGCATGACAAGAATGTGCTTGGATTCCGGTGATTGCACCAGCTCATCCTTGCCCAGCCTTGGAATGCGACTGGTGCCAAACAGACGGCTGTATTGGCTCATGTCCAGCGGAAAGGCCTTGAAGGCATACGAAGCGTACGTGGCAAAGGCTTTAGGCGCCACGGCCATCCAACGACGATAGTTGTCCGTGTCGGTCTTTTTTGGATTCATATGATAAACCTCGGGCTCCAGATTGTTGGCTTGCAGCGATCGCCAGAAGCGAAGGGAGCTAATTATTAGATTCGTGGCACGCGTCACCTGTGGCTGGTACTCAGGTCGCGGGTCGCCACGCATTACCAGAAGCGGATTGTAGTTGAGCGGCAGTGGGGCTCGATCGGTGAGGTACATATCGAACCAGGGCTGCGAGATGTAGCTGGTATGCTTGTTGGCTGCATCGCGCTGCTTCAGCTTCGCATGCAGCTCCATGCCGATACCCTGGCGAAACTCTTCAACCACTTGTTGCGTCACTCGGTGCTCATCAGGAGTGAGTATAGGCTGCACGGAGGCCAGAAACCGTTCGCACGTCTTTTCCAGCAGCGGTATTGGCAGCCGGGGTAGAGAGCGTTGAAAGTAGAACGTTGGCAACTTTGAGTTTTGCAAGTATTGGTAATGAGTGCCATGCGTCGTAGTTGTTGTGGCATGCCGCGTCGCAGCCGCAACGGCAGAAAAATGACTTTTATTTACTTTTAAATTAAACATTATTTTTTATTAAAGCCGGTAATTGAAAACAAAGCGCGATACAAGGCAAAGTCCACTAGTTGACGAAAACAAAGCGCAACAACAACAAACTACGGAACACATATGTTTGGTAGATTTTGGTATTTTTTGGTATTTAACCAGATCACAGCTGATCGCTATTGTAATGTCTTATCGATATATCGCATGTGGACGCAATTAATCGAAGTCGTTCAAACAGAAAAGTTAAGTTGAGATTCGAAATTTAATTTAATTCTAAGTACAACATCAATTGCATTTTTTAAGTAATTATAAATGAAAGCAAGCAAATTAAATATCGATTCGTGTTTGTATTGGCTTAGTAATTCTATTTCGGACTTTCACCTTTCGCACGGTGAACCCGTGCACAAATAGCGGTTCAAGTTTGCATTTGAGCAGACGGGCGGAGTTTGTTGTTGTTGGGCTTGTCGACTTGGGCGCTGACAAACAAGTCTGTTCGGATTATTGACTTGACCGTTGCAAAAGGACGACCGACCTCAGGTGCGCTAAATAAATAAATGGGCACACAAAAATTAGAGACGAACAAGATATTTGAATTTGCATGCAAATTGTATTTTTTTTTTTTGGCGAATTTAACGAGCAACCTTTGCTTATCGATTTCGAAAACGAATAAAAAATATTTAGCCATAAAAACTTTACCCTCGATTCCTCAAATGTAAGAGCAACGCGTTTCGAGAAATGGCTTGGATGGCCACTAGTGTCTTGACTTGCACAGTTATATTAATATTTGCATAAAATTGCGAACACAGAATCCGAATGCGAATATGGAAGGGAATGTGGATGCGGATACGGATGCGAGTGCGAATGCGTTTGCGACTGTGTACGCGGATGGGTTGCAGTGTAATTGGCCAAAGTGAAATTGCGTTAATATTTAACAAGCTAACAGAAGGGCACAGCGAAGAGCATAACGAGGATCCGGCTTCAGCTAAAGTTGCCTTGGGTGAGAAAACACGAGGCGAAATGATGCGATAAACGTCGAGGGTCATGAAGAATAAAGCGGCTGAAGTTCAGCGGTTAAATTCAGGCACGGAGACTAAATGTTTGAATTATTTCATAAGGTCACGGCAAGCAAACAATTTAATTTACATTTGCGCTAATATGATTTATTCAGCCAATGGTTGTGTGATTCCTCGTTAAATGATATAATTAAATATATGTTCGACAGATGGCGAATGAGATTTTATGCATTTCGTTTTTATACCCTGAACCCATTGAAAATGGGAAATCAGGGTATAATGGTTTTGTTAAAAGTATGTAACAGGCAGAAGGAGGCGTGGCAGACCTCACAAAGTATATATAATCTTGATCAGGGCGACAAGCTAAGTCGATTTAGCCCTGTCCGTCTGTCTGTCCGTCCATCCGTCCGTACGAATGAACGCGTCGATCTCAGAAAATATAAGAGCTAGAGTTTTGAAATTTTTCCTGGGTCCGTGTTTATCGAGTTTATCACTAAAAATCGATAACAACTCCCGATATTTTATTATCGATTGAAAACCTTATCGAAAGCTAGTTATTTAATTATATCTTCTACACCTTTAGAGCTAAGACTTCCAAATTTTAAATGTAGACTTATGTGTATTTTATACAATTTCGATTTTTGTTAAAATTTACCCCCCACCCCTAAATTCACCCCTTCACCCACAGTTTTATATTTGTATTTCAAGTACTTGAGACTTGTGCTTTGGAATGTACACACATTTAAAAATTATGTTTACGTTCTGAAAGTTTCATTAAGATCGTACGTTTAGAAATTAAATTATTCAACAAATTATTTCGTATTATATTGCCAACACTGCAGCGCAGCCCAAGCGCAGTCGCTGCTTACTGCGCAGTTAGCAGAGCGCGTTCCAATACGTGCGTGTGTATGTATGTGTGCCTAAAAGAAGTGTAGAGTGAGTAGTTCAGGGTATCTCCTAGTCGAGCACTCTCGACTAGAGTCTTCTTACTTGTTAATAATTAATTCCAATAAATGTCACATGCTGTTTATTATATTTTGTATTTATTAATATCATCTATTAAGAAGAAAAGCTCGGAATTTATTTTGCTGATTAATAATATTGAATAATAACAAATTTAATTTTCGCCCCTTGATTTCTTAATGAACATAATTTATTCATGGTCTTGTTCGTCTAATTATTTATATATTTTTGAATACTTTTAACCGATTGAAAATTAACAAGTAAGAAAGCTCTAGGTGAGACTGCTCGACTACGAGATCCCCTGAACCCTTAGAGCAAATGATATTTCAATTATAATTCGCACACATAAACACACACTCACATTCACAGGCAACTGGGCTGGGTTGCGCTGCAGTGTTGGCATTATAATGAGAATTTATTTGTTGAATAATTTCTAGTCGTACGATCTTAATGAAACTTTCAGAACGTTATCATAATGTTCATATGTATGTGTATTCCGAAGCACAAGTCTCTAGTATTTGAAATACACCTTTTAGAAAGATGAGTGTGAGGGGGTGGATATAGGGGTGGGGGGTAAATTTTGACAAAAACCTAAATTGTATAAAATGCATCTGAATATACATTTTAAATTTGGAGACTCTAGCTTTAAAGATGTGGGAGATATAATTTTATAACTGATTTTCGATAGGGTTTTTTATTGATAACAAAATAACGGGATGAGTTATCGAATTTGAGTGATAAACTCGATATAAATACGGACATTAAAAAAAAAATTGAAGTCTCTAGCTCGTATATCTTCTGAAATTGACGCGTCGCCCTGATCAAGAATATATATACTTTGTGGGGTCTGCCACGCCTCTTTCTGCCTGTTACATACATTTTAACAAAACCATTATACCCTGATTTCCCATTTTCAATGGCTAAATGGGCTCAGGAGATCTCGTAGTCGAGCAGAAGAAATCTCGAGTCGAAGCTTTCTTACTTGTTATGTATGTATGTATATGTATTTATGTATATTTGATTAGAGACGATAGAAAATTCGTGTGTGAACAAAAAGAAAGAATTGAAAGTTGGTAGGAGCGAGAGAGAGAGAGAGAGAGAGAGAGAGAGAGAGAGAGAGAGAGAGAGAGAGAGAGAGAGAGAGAGAGAGAGAGAGAGAGAGAGAGAGAGAGCGAGGGAGACAGATAGCGCGAGACATATAGTGACTGACAGATGAAAACGGGAAATTAATTTAAAAAAAAACAACAAAATATTTATGAATGCTATATCAACGTTTTTTTTAAAGGTGAGCCAGCAAGCGGACAATAGAAGTATCTTTCATTTGGGTTGAAGTGGGACGCGGAATGACGTGACCATTTATCTGCTCGAAAGAAATGCCAACGAGCGCATGCAAAAGGTGAAACTGTCAGGGGATTTTGAATTGGATCTCGGACGGGACGCAAAGTGGGGACGACTGTTAGCCAATTGTTAGTTTGTGTTTGTTGAATGGTGCGAAACAAATAAAGACGATTTTCAGCTGCTCTTGACGGACTATTTAGCAGCGAAAGGAAATGGAAAGCGGCGACAGCAAGACGCTTTTGTTAAAACTCGATCAGGTGGGTCCTAAAAACACGATTTATACATTTTGATATACGCTATTTTTGCTATTCAATGATTCACATTTGTATATGCGTCAGCATAAATGATAAGGATGACGCAGCTCCAGCGAGAGCAACAATTTGCAATTTGCATATGTATGTGGAGAAGCATCATTGTCAACTCACCAGGAAGCAGAGAATGGAGATGAATACATGCCTCAGTGCACCTCAACGAGATTAAAAAGCTAAATCAAGACGAAGACAAAAATAAATTAAATATATTCAAAGCCTAACAAAACTGCCAGCCGAGGGCCTTGAGCCATGGTCTGCGGGCCGAGCGCTGCGGGCTGTGGGCATGTCCTGATGTGCGCTTTCTTTGTGGATGTTGTTGTTGCTTTTACAATTTGCACCGCAGGCATTCGAAAGTCAATTTTAATTTAATTTCTTGTTCGGGGCGTGCATGACAAATAAGAAGAGCCAGCCAACCAGGTCAACCACAGACCTACATCGGCTGCCAACAGCTAATGGTCCCCCTTTCCATTTTGGTATTGCAAACAGGCAAAACTTAATCTTCCGTCTGCATCTCTTAATTTTGATAATTCGAAATGGCAATGCTTCATAAGTCAGTTAATAATGCTCAGCAAACTCATTAATTTGATGTCCACTGAGAGAATCACACAGAATCACACACACACGCACACACACAGACATATTTGTTAATTCTGTTATTAATTTATGGTCAGCAGACAAAAACATAATTAATATGCGGCCGGAATATGTGCATAATATGAGTTGTGCAGCATCCATTACAATGATAAGAAAGACAGGGTTCAACGACATTCCACATTCCATTTTCGGCGCTATTGAAGCTAGAGACTTTAGGGGCATGGCAAATTGGAAAATGCATTTACCGAAGTACCAGAAATCATATTAGTTGAAGAGCTAGAAAGCTGAAATTCGGAATGTAGATCCGCATCGGCCACCAAAGATCACGAGCTATGGGGGATATATCTACGCCCATTGGCAAATTGGATAAAATTGTATCTCCTAGAGTTTTTGAGCTAGAACGTTAGAGCATGAGCTAATGTTTTGGTTCTATAAAGATTAAAGAAATCGGACGTGAACATATGGTGATTCTTTCAATTGTGCTATATTTTGCGGGCTGACCTCCAGAGACAAATAAGCTTTGGCAGATAAATCTCCGCACATAGGCGGCGTCGCAAACCACAAAAGCTTATATCTCTATAGTATAAGAGCTAGAAACTTCAAATTTGGATAGTTAAGTTACGAGTAACCTCTATCGATTCCCCAAATAATATTGTTACGCCTCTTTAGGAGCGTGGCATATCGAAAAATACCCTGTAATTTTCTCATTATTTGAGCGTAGGCATCAAAAATTATATTACCTTTTGTTCTATGAACTGGCCAAAACTGAAGTGTCTTCGTCCAGTAGGGGCGTGGAAAATCGAGAAAAACTCAATTTTGTACAGTATTAGCGCAAAACTTAGCTATAATAATTGGACTATAATAATTGTTTTGTCATCTTTTGGACCAATTTTCCATGTTCATAATGAGCAGAGTAATTTTGTGAACGATTCTAAAAGCCTGCTACATTTCCATGCTTCCGCCTAACAAATTGAATTGAATTTGATTTAAATGAAAAATTAGATATTTGGCTTAGCCATTAAAATTTGGCTTATACATATTTCAACAAATTACATTACAAATTGTTTCACTATGTGTGTGTGTCTGTGTGGATATTCATGCATGTGTGCGTGTTTTTGATTTTGGGCAACGTGTGAGCGCCGAATCATTTGATGAAGGCCAGACAAATTACCGCCTGCTATGTTTTGTGCTCGCTTCAGCCATGGTAGATTGCTTGAGCGTGGAAAACACAATATCATTTATCACAGAGGCAACAATAACAACAGCAACAGCAGCAGCAACAACAACAACAACATGTACAGCAACACGAGACGCATTAAATTGCTATAAAGTCATCGCGCAGATGAATACGCCATTCATGCGAGCGAGTGGGATGAGTGGAAGAGATGAAAGGAGCAAAGGACATGTAACTTTTGCTTGTTATAAATTCAATTTTTCACGACTCAAGGAGCTCTGAAGCTGCTCTGCTGTTCGGCCAGGCACATGCCTCGTAATTACACGAAATTCTGGCAGACGGGGCAGCCCGAAAGCAAATTGAATGTTTGGTTTGACTCTGGGCCGATTTCCCTTGCTTTATTTTTCTTTTTATTGTATTTTGTATTCTATTTTTATTTGAGGGTTGCGTGCTCGCGAGTTCTCTGGCCAGCTTTATGGCCAACAATTAAGATCTGAATGGCCCGCTCGGCCCGCCGCCGAAAATAGGCAACACTTTCGCACATATGCCGTGCTCTCCGCCATTAATCAAGAGAGCGTCGGCTGCTGCTGGCCAAGCCCCACCAGAGGACGTCTGTAATGACCCTTAAATTGCCTGTTACACGGCAATTGTAATGAGATTGAAAATAAATCATGCAATATACTCACTCATATATATGTATATACGATATAAACATACATATATGTATATTTTCAATAGCAAAGCCAAACAAGGATGCTTGTTTGCTCTACAAATATCAACAAATTGGACGATTGCTCATCAGCCTGAGCCATTGGCGTTGCGATTGGTATTGGGGTTCCCATTGCCATTGCCATTGCCATTGCTATTGCCATTGTGTCGCACTATAAAGAGAGAGTCGCCCGTTTGTTGGTTTCTCATTAAAATTATTGTCGCTGTTTTATGTGCATGCAGCATGCAAAAATGCGGTTTATTGAATTATTTTGCGAATTTTTCTTTCCTCTTTGTTTCGAGCCAAATTGAAAATACCAGTCGAAAGTATGTGATTGACGACAAAAGCCCGTCGAAAATAGAAACATGCTGCGTGTTTTGTTTTAGAGATTTGCGCAGACGACTTTGACGCTTACAGGACTTAGTAGTCGCTCCTCTGAGAGGCTTTGTGCAGCTGCAAATTGCAATTTGAAATTAAGCTGATCGTGAATTAATTCAAATTGAAATTCGATAGAAACAAAAAGGCAAATAGATAGTCCTTAGTTACGCGTATGTAGCTGTTTTGGGGCTTTTAGGGTATTTACAAAGAGTAAATACACATGTATTCAGATTTAAGATTATCAAGAGGCGTGGTAATTAATGTAATCTTATGAACAAGTAGAATGAAGTCGATCTACTTGTTATATATCCACATATACATATATAACTTATATAGATGCGTATGTCCGCATAATTACATTCATTTCCGATTCTATTGTACAGGAAGGTGTTTTTAAAAAATTCTGTACTCTTTCAGTACTGTCTAACATGAAATTGAAAGGGAGATCAGTATCTGTTAGTACACAGTGTTGTACAACGTTAATTGACACTAATTTAATGATGATTTGTATTACAAGTTTCGAAATAAATCCAGTGACAAATCTTAATCTCAAATATCCAGATCTCAATTATTGGGATCTTTATATTGTACTACGTTATTTAGGAGAATCCATAAATTCAATTAATGATTCAATCCGCATTACTACATATGTATATCAATCAAGTTCATAAATAAAACAAAAGTACCCATCCACTTACGGGTGGTCCTTCGTGCCAGCAGAATAACACTTCATATGCAACTTAATTTCCGCAAATTCAGTTCAAAGGCGGGCAGATGGATGCACTTCATCCGGAACCAGTTGAAAAAGTGAATTTAATAATATGGATGATTTTGATTCTATATGCCGACTCTACAATATACTCTACTTACCATGCTAGCATGGGAATACAAAATATATATGTTTGTCAAGTTGATTTCAAGTTTATTCAAGGCAATTTAAAAGAAAAACAGTTTAAATATATAAGACGAAAATCTCAGCGAGTTTCTGGGAATTACGTATTCTGTGGCGCTGTCCGGTGCCTTTGGTCAGTGCAGTCAGAGTCAGAGTCCAGAGTATTTTGGGCAGACGTGATTGCCTTTGTAATGCATTTATTTGCATATTTACCTGCTGCAGAGGCGCACAGAGCAGATGGTTTGGAATTTTTTCTTATTTAAAGTGCGGCTGCGGGTGATGGGTGAGATTGAAATGCAGCTTCGATATGAGGAATGCAAATTGAATTGCCTGACAGTTGGCAGTTGGCAAATGACAGTTAGTAGTTGGCAGTTGGCAGTTGAGCAAAGATATTCGATTCCATGGCATGTGTGTGTGTGTGTGTGTGTGCATAGTTGCAATGCAAGCCAAATGGATCGATAAGTAAATGACAATCATTTAAATTGAACAACTTAGGTGGTATTCATGCGTGCAGTGCTAGTTTGGCGTGTAATCGCATTCCGATTGCATTCTTAACGCTTTGTTATTCGACAACACTGACTGGCTGCAACGTCATCATATTCCAATTCGCAGCAGTACCTGCACTGTAGGGGTTTTGTGATAAGCAGACACCCGGATACTCGCACAGCGTGTCACAGGCTGCCGCTAAGGCCGAAGTATGAGCGTTTTATTCTGGGTATGCCATGCAAAGTTTGACGAGAGGAACGACCGCAGAGAGCTTTTAATTGGATGAAATGGGTTGGACATCGAGCAGGCTGTGGCTGACCATACAATCGGGACAAGTCTGTGACGCCGCGTGAGCGCCTGTTTTGCCAATGACGCGACGGATGAGTCGAATTTAGACCGAATGATTAGTACTGACAATAATTTGGATATCCACTTAAGCCGTTTGACTACTATGAATACCTTTGAGGTAGTCTTATGCTTGAAGTAATTTGACGAAAAGGAACTTTATATGGTATTAGGAGGTTACATTTTTTCCACCAAAATATTTGTGGAGCCAAATAAACGTATTCATAAGTGCTTTTCCAAACTTCGCACTAGGATAATTAACCGTTGAGTGGCGTGCTAATTTTCAACGAGTCGAAATGAGCAGTGAGGACGTTGCATTTGCAGTGGGCATCCCCAATTACCTGCTAAATTAACAGCAATCGCACAGAATATATAAATTATTTCAAGCAAGAAATTTCTTTTTATGCCAGTTTAACTGTTCTAAGTTATATAAATATTTCAAAAAATATGTTAATAAGATCTGTAAAGCTCAGAATTTTCATTGTACCATGTCGAACCATGCGGTGCTCGTTCGATGTCCTACAGTTTCCCTAGCATGAATAATTGAGAGTCATTTAGCATTTGCATTCATCGGACAGACACTGAGCCGCCTCACGAAGTTGTATTTGCATTAACTTCTTGTTAAAGTCAGCTTAAGAGGACAATTGTGATGTACGCCATAGTTTTTGCTGCTCGTTCCTGCTCTTGTCTGTCTTACGGTTACTTTACTCTTCTGTTTTTTTGCTGCTCATTTGCACTTAAAGTTTCGCGGCGAAAGGCAGCGCCTGCGGAGAGAATTGCTCGATTTTAGCAGCTTAGTGCTAATTCCCAAGGAACTCAAACTGTACGCAGCCAGACATAGTTACACTTCGAAAACACACAGACACACTTCCACCCACACACACACATCTCTGTATACAACTAAGGGCATAAAGTGCCATTTCGCATGAGTAACTTGAGCAAAATTAAAAAAAAAAAATTAAAAGAAAAAGAAAAGGAGCAGAAAAAGGAATGCGAATTGCAAGAAACTCGCATACAAAACATCGCGTCTTGGCTAAAGTGAAATGCTAGCAACGTCCTGGCAAAAGGATGAACCGGCAAACGCCGCAGTGGCGCCCGAAGATTAAAGTGCAGCAAATTTAATTTTACTTGTTCAGGCAACTGCGAAAACAAGTTTTTATGCCTCGCAACGCATTGCCTCTGGCTAGCTGAGTACAACGAATGGCTAAAATGTCTTCAGCCATCTAAGGAGTGCAGTGAGCTCATGCAGTGCTTTGCAAAGGGCTTAGATTGAGCTACTGCTTACTGCTGTGTACCTGTAAAGCTTACCGTATACCTTCTTATATGTTAAAAGCCCTATTTTTACATTATATATAATAATCGGAGCTATATTTATGATTTATTAAACTTGCAATTTAGGCGTTTTCAATTTAAATTGGTGTTACATTTTATTATATATACATTTGATGTTGAAAATTAAAAATACTGAAGAGATCCCGCCGTATATCTTTAAATTCAGCATCAGTTCCCGATTCGACTTCAGTAATAAAAGACACAGCGAGAAAGAGATGATCAGAATGATGAGTGGTGAATGGTGAATGGGCTATATATAAATGACATAAAGTTGTATTGTGTGGCACTGAATAGCTGTTATTTACATATATGTATATCATATACTGATTCTTAATCTAATGCCATGACATATACATATGACAAGGGTATGCATATATATTTATATAGAGTATATGGAACGCTGGATAGATTAGAAATCGGGATTGATTGGGAATTCCACAATGCTTTCCCACTGTCGATAGTCCTCATCAATGTCAGCTACAGCACTATTAAATTAATTTTGTGTTAATTCCATACAATGGGGCAGCCTGTTGGGCAACTTGCCTAGGGTATTTCTGGGCACTATAGTTGGCTGTGTGGCACTCATTTACACATTAAGCCAAGCAATTCTTGGTGAATTTGTATTTCTCTTCATTCACACAGACATTCGCTGCGCAGTTTGTTGTTTATTCAGCACAAGCATTCATTCATTTAATGGAGTGTGAATACAGCTAACAATACATATAACAATGCCATCGCCTGCTATCTATCTCCAGTGCACTTCCTTTTCGGCCATTGTTGCCATTGCTTTGCCACTCAGCTAGCTAGCTGTTGGTTAAGCAATTTTTGTATTTTATTATTTATTTTTTTTTTATTATTTTTTTGTTATTCATATTTATAGCAATTACGCTCAACTCGTCGTTTCACACACAGACATTCGCTTGCTGATAGTTTGTTTGTTATTTGAGCATATTCTTGGCAGGAAATGTGTTTAATAGTCGGGCAATTGCCAAGAGCTCATGCACTCAGTTAAGGGCACTTTTAATTGAAATCGTAGCTTCTGTTGCGTAGCTCTGAGAAGGTATCCATTCAAATAACCACCATTGAAGGTCATCTACCAAAAAACTTAAAAGCCTGCTCGCTCTATGTTAGAGAAATCTGCTTCATTAGGTTAAGAAATAAGCCAGAAGCTGGGGCCAACAAATTAAATATCAAAAGTCCTGTGGGACACTCAGCGCAGTGGTCAGTCAGCATAAAGTCAAAAGGTTAACGCACACATACATTCAAGCGCACAGCCACTCACTTACCCATCTTTGAGTTTGATCAAAGGCAGCTAGAAATATATTAGTACCATGATGGCCAAGACAATCTGGCCAAAAAGATGACAGTATAAGAAAAAAAAGAGCAGCATGGTGTGCTGTTCAAAGGGTCCTCTAATGCGACACACAGTCGGATTTGCCAACATTGCGTATACGCAACGTGCGCTTGTGTATTTATGCTTTGCTTCGCATTGTGTAAGTAGATGGACATGAATGAATTTGCCACTGATTACGCATCAAATGTCAGAGGGTCAGTAGGCTGCAATCACACACACACACACACACACACACACACACACACACACACACACACACACACACACACACACACACACACACACACACACACACACACACACACACACACACACACACACACACACACACACACACACACACACACACACACACACACACACACTCACGCATACATACGCAACGCAGACAACATAAGCAAATTTTGTTAATAAAAGTTTAACTCTGGGCTACTTGGAATTCCGTTGGGCGAGCCTTCGAAATGGGCTAAACACAAGTACACACAATATGTTTGCCATTTCCGGAACGTGAGCGATACACAAGAGAATGACTGGGGCCACACACGCGAGGCAGAGCTAACTACACATATATGTACATACGAACTCAAGTCTGTAGCAACATGTGAAAATGCAAATCAAATTTGCTTGTAATTAAGCCTGAAGTACTTCAATAGCCACAGACCAATCATTCACCTATGTTATTTTATTCGATTGAATGCGCATTGTTTGCGGCTGCCCCCATCAATGCTGCAAATTAAGCCGTTTCCACTCCCGATCTGTCCATTATCCCATTATGCTGCTGCATTCGTTGTGCTCGTTGAAGTGTTAAAGCCGCAAATAACAAATGATGCGGGCTGATGTTTGTGTAATGAAAGTTGCTGAATTATTTACATTATTTTTAATTTAATACATATCATTATCTGATGAGTGGGTCTGAGCTCTCAGAGCACTTGTCCATATGTATATTCTTTGCCCATGAATATGCAAACAAAAAAACAATGTATATAACGCGCCAAAGGTACTGAGCCTATCACACGGATGTTTCTCAATTAAAATTAAAAATTGTCAGCTGTCCGCCTCATTTATACAATATTTAGAAAATTAGACGATGCAGAATCTGGCTTCAATTTTACTGTTTTCTTTTCCTACATTGATTTAAATTTATATTCAATGAACAATTACGCTCTACTCTCATATATAATATAAGAGTATATACATGTGTATGTAATTAGTCAGTCTTTTGACAGAGACTGGCATTATACGCCGTATGATCAATGCTGTCATTTAATATTCAAAGATTGATGTCAACAAATCTCCTTTTTTCTTTGATAAAAAATAAATAAATAAATAAATATGGATCCGTCGGATATGGGCAGCCTTATAAGGTCTTATTGGAATCAGTTCAAATATGAAATGCTATCCCATATTTTAAAAGACTTGAAGCATGTAAGCTTTAAAGCGTTCGACACATGTCTTTTGAATTGCTTTTTGTAGTTGGCGTGGCTTTAGCTCCCAAAATATATGTGTTCACATGTATAATTTTCTTGATATGCAATTCTTTCACTCTTTCGCTGGCAATAAAAGCGACAGCAAACGGATGAATAATACAAGGCGTGGCTATTGTTGTGCAGCGCAAAAATGCAGAAAACATAATCATAATAATAAATCCTCAAATCTGACTGCGAGAGTGTAAGTAACACACCAACACTCACACACACAAACACACACAGACACACGCATTGATACAGTTGAGCAAGGACACAGTTACAAAAGGCTGTAAAATATTCATTCGCCTCAATAATCTGACAGGCTCGGAAAAGATGTTCTCCGCGAGAACAAAAAAGATTGAGACAAAAAGAGAGGACAGCAAAAAATAAGAAAAGCATTAGAGTGGAACGTAGAGGGAGAAAACAGCAGCCGCACAAAAGCAAAGAAAACTGCGCCAACTAACAGCAAATATGCATTAAAAATATTACAAGAAAACTCTCGGGGAGGCTAAAGCCAGCCCAGACCCCAAAAGCGCCCTTCCCTCCTTGCCCAAGCAATGGAGGCACTGCAGCAATTATCGGGCACAGTGAAAGCGCCAGCTTAAAGCATAAAGTGTTAGTCCCACCCGAGTAGTCTAGAACGTCTTCATGTGCCGCCTCGGCGGCTGCTGTCCCGGCTGAATAAACAAATAAAATTGATTGGCAAAGTGTCGGACTGTGACAGTGGGCAAAGGATGGTGCGCGGTGGATGGGGCGTGTTATCAGTGGAGCCAGTCTGTGGCAGCGTTTGCCCGACTTGTTATCAGCCAGCAATTTCATTACTTTAATGTGCTAAATGAATTATCAGCCGAGCAGTGCCTATCCGTACCGCCCATGAAAACAAATGGCATGCCCCGAGCTACAACATATATTGATTGACTGTCGATAGAGTGTTGCTATGTTGGTAACAACAGCAAGTGTTTAGCATGGGCGAAAAGAGTTTCAGAGCCGTTTCCTTAATTCTTCTGCATTAGGTTCTGCAATAGCACCGTGTATTGCCCGCTGGCGCGTATCATCTGCAATAATCAGCCATGTAAGAGCCGGAGTGGGAGGCTGGCATCGGGAGCAGGGAACACTCACCGACATCAGGGTGGGCAGCGACATTTTTGTGAACCAGGATACGTCCAGACTGAAGCTCTGATTCGCGCGCATTATCATCATTCTGATGAGCTGCCGAAATTCCCTGGATTCCTCGTACCAAGTACACTCGTAGAATGCCATTGGAATGCGCTCGCTCTGCGATAAAAAGGGTACAAACACAAGCAGTTAACCCATCAAAAGAGATCCAATGAAAAAGGACGCAGGACCTACAGCCGTTGTGAAGCGCTGCCCATTGTAGCAGTAGATGACGATTTGATAGCCACCGGCCGCCAGATACATCAGCATGCGCAGCGCTATTGTCAGGCTGGTGGCCTGAGCTCGAACAAAAAAGAAAACCGATGATTACATATTAAAAAGCAGACAAGGAACGTTGACAGCCAGTCGGGCAGGACCGACTGCATGATACTCTCTGCCCAGCCAGCAGGGGATATATTTTAGAGGGAACCGAGTATGGCAATGTGGACTCACTATGCCAATGCTGATTTGGAAAAGCACCAGACCCCAGCAGAAGAGGCTTAGAATGAACTGGATAATAATGATTTGCCGAAAGGTGTTATTCACCTCCAGTGCAAAACTACCAAAAAGAGATAGAAATCGAGATCAGAAAGAGATAACTGTAAGTATTAGTATAGAGCGTCTTTTAGTTGTTTTTTTTTACACACGCTTCGACTCGCTGATATTGATAGATGCAATGGCGCAGATATTGGACTCGTCGCTCTTGGGGAATCAGCGGCGAGGTGGCGTACTCAATCATATGGGAGAGGGAGTGCATTACACCCACGCCATGCATGCAGAAGACGATGAAGAGCACGTCGAAGCTAACGGCACCTGTTGCAAAGAAATATTCGAGCTCAGTTTTTCTCACACGCGACAGCACCTACCCATGCCGCAGATGTAGAGGTTACAGCTCTCCAGGAGAAGAGGCAGATGGTAGTAGGGAAAGGTCATGCCCTTGTCCATCCAGTTCGGGTAGAGCGAAGGCAGAGCTGTGCAGGAAACTGACTCCATTAACTAACAATAAGACTTACATATGTATGTATATGCAGTTCGACTGCACTTACGCAGCGCCACTTCGTAGTTGTTGTCGGGCTCCGTGAGGGCGTGATAGATGTTGACGACCAGCGAATTGACAAAGTAATTCAACAGGATGCCAATGCAGCACAACAGATAGAACATCAATTGCCGGCGCGTGCTGATCCAACTCTGATCCATGGTGTCGGCCACACGCTGCTTCAACGGCTGTGCCACAGGCAGATCTGCAAGAGCGAAAGATGGATACATTGCTCATGACCAGACACATCAGATTAGAGTCGGGTTAACCAGACCAGAGACAGCTGCAAACAGCTCGCACGTCTGCAGCAGCTCGTGACGACAGACGAGTCGAAGCAGCATGTAGAATCTGCGAGGCGCCATGAGATAGTAAATCATCTTCGTAATGGACATCAGGGACTGGAAAATTGTGCTAATGGACTGAAAAAATGAAAAACAATTTGATGCGCCGTTAAGAAGATTAGTTGTCTACATCTATGCTGTCTGAGCTCTAGGCAACCTCGGAAATGCGCGGAATGTCCTGCATGTAGTGCACGAACAGCTGCCAATGGCCGTAGTAAGAGAGCAGCGTGAACAGTATTAGCAGCAAGCTCCAGCTGCGAACACACAAAAGACAGATTGAGAGAGATGGACTGTCAGTTCAGGTTATGAGAATGCTGATTTGGTGACATACAACTTTAGGAGGTTGTCCCAAGGTCCGGGCTTCATAATGTTGTAGCCCATTGTATAGGTGACGCGTATCATCTCCCTAATTCGATGATAGTTGCGCTGCTCCAGCAATTTCACTTCCAGTTCCGAGTACATCTTGACTAATTACCAGCAAACTGCTTGAGCTGGGCATTTATAAACCTATTAAGGGGGCGTGGAAAAAAATTTGATTAAAAATGCAGCACTACACATACACACAGCTGAAATAATGAATATGGAAGTGTTACGCCCTATTACGTGTCGCCCTACAATTAATAATTAAGGCTATAGCTTGGGCATTCAAGCAATTAATAGATTTATGTAAGACTAAGGGGGACTTTGAATTTGAATTGGGGAGGCTATAAAGCAGTCTCAGATTTACCTATATTTTGGTTGTTTTGCCAAGGAGGATCTTAGTTAATATACTCCTATTCAATATAAATACTCGTAGTGTTTGAACAATTCAAAAATATATTTCAATTACATTAATCATTTGAGCCTTAATATTTACTTGGGGTTACAGACACATTTCACATCTTAAGCCACAATATACCCAAAAATTAATTGAATATCAGAACATCTTAAATCAATTTGAAATGTAATTACATATCCTACCTCTTGTGTATTAAGATATGTTGTTATTGATAAAATATTAATCAAGATTCTTCTAATCGAAAAGTTTTTTCGATTTATATGAAATAATAAATTTGCATTGTAAATAGAAACTAATATTGCTTCTGCTGCAATACCACGAGCAAACAAGGTTAAGTACTTGGTAGTCACACTGGACAAGAAACTGACCTATGGCCCGCACAAAAGCGAGACAGTCAAAAACTGTATGTTTAATTTTAAAAAACTTGAAGAAGCGATAGCCCATCGTCACTACGTAGCAAAAGACAAATATACAACTCCATAGTCGCACCTGTCTTCACGTATGCAATGCCGTTATGGGATCTGCTGCGAGAGCTCTCATTAATAAAGTAAAACAAAGCTTTAAGGACATGGACCGGAGGCGAATGGTTTGTGAGAAACGAAACCCTGCACACAGACCTCCAGATGTCGATAATTGCCGAGCTCATTGGCCGACACAGCACAAGGTACGCGGACAGAATATCCTTTCATGCATACCAGCTTGCAGCCAATTTAGTTACTAATACGATCAACAGAAGGCTGAAAAGATTGCACCCCTTGGATCTCAGAAGTGACTTAAATTAAAGTAACATTTGTATTCAAGCAATAAAGGCATTTAGCCACTTCATTAGCTAAGCTACACTTATAAATGCGCTATAGAGTTTAAGACAAAAGCTACAATAAACAAGTAAGGAAGCTCTTTCGCTCGACTGCGAGATCCCCTGAACCCTCCAAGCAACTGATATTTCAATAATAATTCGCACACACACAAACATACTCACATACATACATACGCACACACACACGCATACAAACAAACACGCACACACACGCGCGCATATACAGGCGATTGCGATTGCGATTGCCCCCGATCAGAGGAAAACACCCTCAAAAAAGCCGAGGCCCAATAAAGGCGCAGCGAGCCCAAAAGAACCAATGGCTCTACGGGCTACAGCTGAAAATTCAAATCAGGCAGGTGACAGACGAACCCGAACAGCTGGACAGTCGTTAAAGGACGCAAGCCCATCCAAAAACGACCCAGTAGTGACGCAATCGCGATTTCAGGCGTGGGTGGTTGCAGCTATGCGGACATGCTTCGTGTAGTCAAGACCGAACCAATTCTAAAGCATCTGAGCGGCGACGTTCAAGGCATTAGAAAGACAGCTAAGGGGGACCTTTTGTTGCAACTGGACAGAAAGCCGGAGCATATTGCTGAGGCCCTTCACGAAGCTGTAGGGAAGGCCTTGGGTGACCGAGCGGTCGTTAAAACACTTACCGAATCGGCTCAAATTGAGATTCGTGAAATAGATGAGTCAGCGAGCAAAGAGGAGATCTTGGAATGAATTAGGGCGGAGTTGAAGGATAGCTCACTCCCCATTGAGGCTATCAAGTCGCTTCGACCGGCTTTTGGTGGTCAGCAAAGAGCTACAGTTGCTCTTCCAATTAGAAAAGCCAAAACTCTGCTCGAGCTGTCCAAAATCAGAATTGGATGGATTGTATGCCGTATACGCGCCGTGGATCAGCCTAAACGCTGTTTCAAGTGCCTTGATTACGGTCATATGGCAGCAAACTGCGGCAGCGACTGTGACCTAAAGGGCGCCTGTTTCAGGTGTGGAGAGATGGGTCACAGTGCAAAAGCATGCACTAAGCCACCAAAATGTAGCCTCTGCATCCGGAAAGGTGAAAAGCAGACGGACCACTCAGGAGGCAGCTTCAAGTGCCCATCCTATCGCGAGGCTGCTCGTAAAATGAAATGTTAAGGTTCCTCCAGCTTAACTTAAATCATTGTGTTGCTGCCCAAGATCTTCTTGAGCAGACCATAAGGGAAAAATGTATAGACGTAGCATTTCTCAGTGAGCCTCACCACTGTAGAACCAGCTGCCCTAGGTCATGGGCAACAGATGCTAATGGCAAAGCGGTGTTGTGGGTATATGGCAACACAACGAATGTTCTTTCGAATGCTAAGTCATTTAATGGGTTCGTTTTAACTCATGGGCGTTAGAATGGGGTAGCCACACAACAAATGTCAGAGGCCGTATCCTACTGGAGATTTTCGCGACACTAGATGCTGCACTGCTCAACACTGGCCATGAGTTCACCTTCAGTCGGGCTGGATACGGATCTGTAATTGACATTACTTTTGTCACTTCATCTCTCGTTCGGGAAGCAACATGGAGCCACTGCGATAGCTATACGCGCAGCGATCATACGGCACTTCTGAGCCACCTGTCAGGGCGTCAACCTTGTGAAGGGAATCGTATCGGCTGGATACTTTTGATCCCGCGGCTTTTTCAGGGTCCATTCAGTCTCTGGGCACAATTGCTAATGCTGAGGCCAGAGCATGCCAAATGATGGTCCAAATACAGAGTGCCTGCAGTAGCAGCATGTTACGCCGCAAGCAGTTCACGGGACAACAAGAGCCTACGTATTAGTGGAATGCACAAATAGGTGACATTCGACGCAAATGCATTCAGGCGAGAAGAAGCTATTAACGGGGTAGGTCTACGTTTTGCGAAAAACAATTAGCTTACCAGGCAGCTAGGAGACAGTTGAAGAAGGCCATTCGGGCAAGCAAAAGAGAATGCTTTCTAGAGTTGTGCGACTCAGCCGAATATGACCCTTGGGGCAGGGCATATAAGACAGTAGTTAAAAGACTATACGCAGGTAAACAGGTGCAGCCGACGGATCGTCTGGAGCTTAAATCGATTGTGGAAACGCTCTTTCCAGATAGATTAAGCTCCATTCATGCCCCGGAGTCCGAGTCTGCAAATCAGGGCTCAACGAGCACTCAAATTGTTTTAGTTACAGACGAAGAAATCTTAGGAGTACTCAGAGGTCTTAGAACCAACACAGCTCCAGGGCCGGACGGGTTCCCAAATCGTGCGCTAAAGCTAGCCCTCGCCCTGCAAGACAAGGAACGTTCCCTAGAAAATGGAAGACCCAGAACCTGGTATTCCTACCCAAGGCTGGCAAACCACCAGACTAGCCATCTTCATACAGACCGATCTGCCTCTTAGACACCATAGGGAAGGTGTTTGACAAATTTATCTGCTCTAGACTGGAGACTGCTATTGCTAGCGCCGGAGGCCTATCACCAAATCAATTTGAATTCCGGAAGGCCCGGTCAATAACAGATGCTCCATCCAAGGCACCAGATGGAGGCACGAGACGAAGCAATACTGCATCATCGCGACTCTGGATGCTAAGAACGCCTTCAACACAGCTAGTTGGGATATGATACTGAATGCGCTGTCACGATATAATCTCCCTAAATATCTAAAAGAGATAATAAAGAGCTACTTCAGAGGAAGAACACTGGTATACAACACGAGTGAGGGTCCCCAAACTCATACAGTGTCAGCTGGACTACCCCAAGGCTCAGTGCTGGGGCCTCTCCTATGGAATATCATGTACGACGGCGTACTGCGCTTGGAAGTAGCAGCAGGTGCGCACACCATTGGCTTTGCTGATGATGTGGCTGTCGTCGCCATAGGCAAGGAGCTTAAAGATACAGAGGATATCAAGCGCATACGAAGCTGGTTAAGGAGCTGGGCTCGAGCTTGCGGCGCACAAGACGGAAGTCGTCCTAGTAAGCAGTTGCAAGAAAGTGGAGGCTGCCAATATAAGGATAGGCAGCGTCAGCATCGCGTCAAAGAGGGCGATTAAGTATCTTGGCGTTATGTTAGACACAAGATTAACTTTCCGCGAGCACTTAGAATATGTGCATAAAAAGGCAGCTGATTCTTGTAGAGCTCTCTCAAGAATTATGCTTAACACGCGGGGACCTAAACAGCAACGACGTCTTCTTCTAATGAGCGTCATTAGGTCTGTTATCCTCTATGCTGCGCCACTATGGTCAAGAGCGATGGCAACGCCGAGATACAGCCGGGACATTTGCGCGATCTACAGACTGAGCGCAATCAGAGTCAGCTGCGCTTTCAGGACTATCTCCGATGATGCGGCGCTTGTGCCACTGGAGTACCTGATCGCCGAAGCCGTGAAGCGGAATTCGCACGCGCATGTGCGACACAACGCTACCAGGGCGAACAGCATTGCACGATGGCAAAGGAAGTGGAATAGCTCAGCCCGGAGCTCGAACCATGGGTTAACCGCAAACACGGCGAGGTTAACTTCTATCTTACGCAGATCCTCTCGGGCCATGGATGCTTTCGGAGCTATTTGAAGCGTTTTGGTCACGAGGAAACTGGCGATTGCCCCTGGTGCGGGCGAGGGCATGTGGAAGACGCCAACCAGTCGTAGTCGTACGATCTCAATGAAACTTTCAGAATGTCATCATATTGTTTAAATGTGTGTATGATCCGAAACCCAAGTCTCTAGTATTTGAAATACGCCTTTTACAAAGGTGAGGGTGAAGGGGTGGATATAGGGGTGGGGGGTACATTTTAACAAAAAGCGAAATTGTATAAAATGCATCTTAATATATATTTTAAGTTTCGAAACTCTAGCTTTAAAGATGTAGGATATATAATTTTATAACTGATTTTCGATAACGTTTTTATCGATAAAAAATATCGGAATGAGTTTAAAAAGAATTTGAAGTCTCTAGCTCTTATATCTTCTTAGATTGACGCGTTCATACATACGGACAGACGGACGGGCAGACAGACGGACAGAGTCAAATCGTCTCAGTTTATCGTACTGATCAAGAATATATATACTTTGTGGGGTCTGCTACGCCTCCTTCTGCCTGTTACATACTTTTAACAAAACCACTATACCCTGATTTCCCATAAAATAAAAAATATAAATATTTTTTTTTGCATTGCTTCTCCTGCAACTGTCAAATACATTTTGGAAATAGTTTAGCTAGTTCAACAACCAATTTTAGTATATACTGGCATTTTATGGTATGCATTAATTTATATAGTATAATATGTAAATTATTTTTGTTGCTGACAGCAATGTGTGTAAATAAGATTGAGATACTCTTTTAGTACATATATTTTGTTGGCAATGCTATTGATTTCCATTTCTTGCCGCTATAACCTTCGCCACAGTACCATAAATTGGTTGTTGTACTAGCTAAAAAGTTTCCCAAATATATTTTTCAGCAACCTGACTCTTAAGAGCTTGTAAAGTCTTCCCAACAAGCATGCTGGAAAATTTAGAGGGGTTTTCTCCTAAAAGCCTATAAGAAAAACAGTTTAAATTTTGCGCAATGATTTATATATTTCCATGATATTTCGCCCAATATAATTTGTAATATATTTTAATAAATTTGTCTTTGTTTGTTCAACGATTTAAGTTTTATTTCCTTTTAATCATTTTTTTGTTGTTTTGTTTTGTGTTGTGGTATTCAGTTTCGCTGATCTCCAATCGTCACTGACCGATTACTTTAAAATGTACATATCGCGTACTAATAATTTCAATATAATAATTAATATTACATAATAACATTTTGACATTGTTGTTTATTTGCAATTTAAATTGCAGTTGCAATTACAGTTGCATTCGCAGCCTATCAATTTTAATGTTAATGTAGCTGTAGCTCTTAAAAAATAATTTAGAAAAATAGTAACAATTTTTAAACCGAAACGATTTCTTGTATAAAAAATTGCAGTGCCATTTTGTTTTTAATATATGTATGTATATTTATATTTTGTTTGTTTGCATATTTGGTTGTAAATAAAGATTATGATGCGAAACGGCGCGATTTTGAGTGTTTGTGTGAAATAAATATTTACAAAAGTTTTATTTTCATTGCTTTACTTCAAAAATTACAAATTACAAATTAGAAATTACAAATTAACTGGAATGTGGCCAGAGCTCACCAGAAATTTTGTAAAATATTCGAAAACTTTAAGCGTTTAGCTATAATGATTTCATTTTGGTTTCTTGGTAATCATATAAGCATATTCTTTAAATTGCAGTTTTTTCGGCGTTACTTTTATTAGGGTTTTCTTTACTTCTCTTAAGTTTGCATTATATCTTAGGGCCTTAAATTGAAAAAGCGGACGTTGAGACTTTTGGCTTCTCATAATAAAATTTTCTTGTGAATTTACATAGAATGTGTATGTAAGTGAAGGTGTGTGAGTGTACGTGTGTGTGAGAGAGTTCGTATTCCTTTACTGATATGTTTCTAAGAGGCTAGATTTGCATTTGACTTAGCATTAATTCATCGCTCTCTGCAGGCATTTGTATATTCCTCGTGGGGTTCCTAAGATTCGTGAAATGAATTTATCTGACAATCAATTGAACCTAACAAACAGACGTTGATATTCAGTTTATAGTTAGTTCAAAAGCGTATTAAATTTTATTAAATTTAACTGTTTTTTTTTTAATTATTTAATTAATTTACTTATATTTTGGTTTTTGTTCTTTAATTTAGTTTTTTCAATGGCCAGTGGTTCATTATATGTTAATATCTGTATCTGAGTAGTTTTTTAATATTTAATAAATGCTTGAATTTATTGGTTTAGCATAAAAATTTGCTTGCATAATACTTTCTCATTATAATTATTTGTATATTTTTATATTTATTTATTTGACTGCCGACCTCGCCCCTGCAGGCTTGCACAGAATAATATCAAATGCGAATTCAATCAATTTTACCGTAAATCTCAATGCTCTGCTCGTTCACACTCCACAATCATATCATACTATCCTCATAAATCAATGAACAATATCAATAAACACAATTTGGAATGTATTTTTTCGTTTCTCTTTTCATTTCTCAAATTGGACACAACTTAAAGGAGGGGCTCACATGGAAACACACGATCTTTTTTTTTTTATACTTGGATAATTGACTAAACATTTTCATGCGGTTAATTGGGAAATTGTTTTCTACAACTAAAACCAAACTTAATAACTCGCAAATATCGCTTATATTTTATAGTATATTGCTTATTTATAAAAGTATAGAGTAGGGGAAAAATCAACACAATCGCAGGAAAACCGTTTGCTCAATTCTATTCCTAAGTACTTATATATGGAACCAAGAGACACGACTAAATACTTAATACTTAATTACGACCTATATGACATTACGAATATTTTTTTTTTTGTAACTTTTGAAGTACTTGTTTAACTTTGAACTAACACACGGGACGCACACACATTTTAAATTTGAAGCCATTTTAAATATCACTATGCAATACCCAACAGTAAAAAAAAAAAAAAAAAAAAAAAAAAAAAAAAAACTTAAGTAAATCAAGAAAATTAAAAAACAACTAAATTCTAAGTAAATAAGGAAAACCTTTTGTAAATGTCATTTCTTGTTTACATACATCTCATAGCTATACTACGTTAGCCGTCATATATGTAGATGGTCGCAAAGCACAAATAAACATACTACGCGAATATCTTTCCAATGTTGCCAGCCTAAAAGCAGTAAAGGAAGCTGCCCATTATAAACGAACTACAAATTGAAAACTCAGTCAGTCAATCCAGCAGTTAGATGATCATCTGATTACTTTTTTCCGATTCCGGAATATACGGATGGAAACTATAACAGCCGACTGTCTGTTAGTCGGCAAAGAAGAAGGTCCCTAGAATACCTCCTCCTCTACCTGCACCTCTCATATTATATTTGGAAATAAAAAATAAGAAAGAAGCGAACTTAAGAGACTGAACCTCTCAAACAGACGGACATAGATGAGTTCACCCATGATACTTATCAACAAGATGTAAGGAAATACAGAATTAAATTGAATAGCTTCAGATCTTAAGTTTCTAATAAATTTTTAACAATCCAAGGGTTTTAGTTTCGGAGGAAAACAACACACTAAAAAGAAGCCTTACCCTGATAACACACATTCAATCCTATATAAACGAACATTTGACGTAACTATTTTAACTACTTTCTTTTATATATATATATATTTTTTTTTTTTTTCGAATTTCTTTTCATTTATCTAGCACGTATGTTTATGGTGTATATGGGTCTGCAATGTCTTAGTTGTCTTTTCTGGCGTGCTTTGAATAAAAATAGGATCATATTATATGTTAGTTAAATGTAAATATGCCACGAAATTTATGTAAGTAGTTTGCAATGGGTGTATAAGTATTTGTATGTATGTTTATATAAATATATATACATATGTGTATAAATATATACATAAATATACATATACATATACACATATACATGTTATATACACACACGTCTATATACATACATAGATATATGTATAAATTTCATTTAAAATATGAAATATGCTCTCTGTTATGGGTTTAGGTTTCTTTTTTTTTTTTTTTTTTTTTTTTTTGTTTTACTCGACGGTTTACTTTAGGCTTTTCTGGTGATTTCGTCAATATATTATTGAGTATTCTGTAAGCTGTAAATAAATATTGCTCTTGCAATAGATTAGTTTTAGCGTAGGGTTCTATTTACATGTTAAATGTATTTTTGTTAATATTTGTTTTTATATTTTTGGGCTTTGGTATGTTTATTTTAGGCTTAATTATTGGGGCTCCTTTTTCATATATATGTAGATAGATAATTATTTACTAAATTTTGTACGGCATGCGCGGCATCGCAACGATTTGCAGGTTTGTGATTCTTTTTTGTGGGTGTTTTTTTTATATTTTTACTTTAAGTAGTTTTTTTTTTAGTATTTTATGGTATTCAGTGTATTTGTGGATTCTCATACATAATTAAAGTTTTAGTTTCAGCTCGAGTTTTGTAAAAATATTCAATTTCAACGACATTCCTCTTTGAATTTCAAATTAGACTAGGATACTGTTCATTGCTTTTATATAATTCACATTCCATTTTCGCTAACTTTGCTATCACTTTGAGTTTTTCTTTGTATTGTGTTTATTATTTTTTGTTTTTGTGTATATATATATATATATATTTTTGTTTGTTAGTTTTTGTGTTGGATTTTCCAGAGGTCTTTGTAATTTTGTTTTGTTTTGTTTGTATAGTACAATAACTACTAAGCGCTTTTCGTGTGAGTGTTGACTAATTGCTACGTAGCTCCACCGCTGCCCGCGCCACCTTCACTCTTGGCCGGCTCATCTGCATTTTGCGGCTGCAGCAGCGCTCTCTGCTCGTCGTTGGCCTCGCCTTCGCCCTCGCCCGCTCCTTCCATGTCCGCTTCCGGCTCTCCAACGCCGTCGGTTTTGTCCTGCGGCCTGCTGGACGCCTCCTGCCCCTGTGGCTGCCGGGCGGGTGATGTGAAAGTCGTCTCGGAATCTGTGGATTCGTGGCAGAGAGCAGAGTGTTAATAATCGAGTCGCATAAGAGGATACATAATACAGAGGTGCTGCAGAAAATGCTGTACAACAAGCTGCGTGTGTGTAAGTGTATAGGTGTGTATGTGTGTGTAGTTTTACATATCTGGAGGCCAAATGCTACAGTTTCACATAAATATCATTGATATTGATATTATATCAATAAAGATATCTACAATATTCGCATGTGTGTGTGTTTGTGTGCTTGTGTTTGCTACGGAGCTGGTGCGGAGCTTGAGAGATCATTGGTCTACGACGAGGTGAGTACAGGTAAGTGTGCTGAAATGTTTAATTAGCTTCGAGAGGATCCGTTGCAGTGACATCTTGTAAGACTGTTGTAACTAGTTAATTTGCTCGCCTTGCCTGAGTTCATGTGTGGAGGTCCTTCAGTGTTTTTGAATAACTGTGTCTGTGAGTGGATTTAGTGTGGGTATTTCGGGCTGTTCAGAATGCAGCGTCGAAGACGGTTACTATGGAGCGAGCGGCACGGCACGTTGATGATAGAGCGATAGAGGGAATAGAACAGAATTGTTTTTGGTTTTTTTCACAGGTATTCACAGCCAAATTACTGGATTACTCAGCGACGTACTCAGTGAGAGTGATTATCAATTACAATGGGAACGTGAACCTACCCAGACTGCTATCCCTCGTCTGACTCGAATCGTAGCGCCCATCACTGGAAGCCGAGGCTGCGGCTGAGGACCGCGCGAGTACGGGCTTGACCTGACGCAGTGCCTGCTCCTCGGGATATCGGGGAGTCTGAAATTTGGTTGGTTTCGATTGCAACGTTGCTGGTCCGGACCGTTGATTCATTAGGCTGCGGTGCCTAAGGGGTGGTGGGGATATAGACTTAGCTAAAACTGAATGAGGTAATTTGTTCGGTGAGTAGTCGCTGCCAGATTCGCCCTGTAATTGATTGGTCGATGAATTGCTATAGTCACTTCACAAAGCTCTACTCTACTCACCATGACGGTGCCATTATCGGATACGCCCGACCCAGACATGTTGTCCGCCAACAGACGCTCACTCTCAGGATCAGACAGTACGCGTGAGATATCAGACTTGTTTTTCAATATCGACTTGGAGCGCCGGTGGTGCTCTAGGTTCGGTGACGCGTCGATCGAGTCTATCGATGAAGAATGCTTGCTCTCGAATTTGGCTAAAGGAAATCCCAAATACCATTAGGCAGGTTCCTGAAATCCTTCTCACCCCAATGCTCACCTTTGGCGCCCGCATTTTGAATGCCGAACAAACGCTGATTGATCAGTTTGGTGGCAGTGGCTAGGCTCTTGGTCGGCATAAATGCCGAGCGCTTCTTCTTGCTGCCAGCGGCACCCGCGGCGGAGCTGGTGCTGGATGAGGGTGGACCGGAGATGCCTCCACCGTCCAGGCGTACGTTGTCGTCGTACAGCTTTGTGTCCTCGAAGCGGGCACGCGGCTTGCTGCTGCTAGCCTGCGGGCTGGGTCGAATTGCCGTGAAGCTCTGCTGGAAACGAGTCTTGCGATGCTTTGGCACTGAGTTCTCGTTCAAGCTGACGCGGCTGCCACGCTCCTGCACATCGAAGTTTTGGTAGACATCGCCCAGTGGACTGATTCCACCCGCCGCCAGGTTCCGCAGCGCCGTGTCGCCCGAGGCGCTCTTTTTCACCTGGGCGCGCATTGACAGGCCGGAGGAGGACATGGTGGGCGGCAGGCCTACGATGAAACCCGTGGAGCTACTGATGTGGGTGCCTCGGCAGGACTCCTTCTCGAGCGGATTTATATAGAGATTGTCCATGTCGATGTCCAGCGCGCAGGCCTCGTCATTGAAGTCGGTCGTGAGATCACCCTGCGAGAGGAATGGGTGTGTCTGGCAGCTGGCGTATGTGTCCGAGCTGTCCACACTGGCAAGGTCAGCATTGTTGTTGTTGTTGATGCCGTTGCCATTGCCGTTGCCGTTGCTGCTGCTGGCACCGTAGTTTCCGTTGCCGAACAGCAGCAAGCCGTTCGCCACGCCCCCAGCGCCTACAGTCGTCGTGTTAAAGTTGTTGTTGTAGTTGTGATTAAAATTGCTCGCAATGGGCGCTCCGAAGCGCTGCGTCACCTCCAGCGGCAGAGCAATGGTCGTGGACGTGGTCGTGCCATATGAAGACGACGTCGACGATGACTGCGAAATGACGGGCACCATGGCGCTGGCGCTGGCGCTGGCACTGGCGCTGGCACTGGTGTACGCCGGGACCAGAGGCAGTGCAGCAGCAGCGGCGGGCGCCAGCAGGCCGAACTGGTTGGCCTGACGATTTGCTGCGGCTTGGCGCAGCTCCTGGCAGATGGGCTTGTGGAAGTCGGAAGTTGGAAGCGAGATAACGCCCTCCGCATCCGTGTACTCCTTAAAGTCCTGCAAGGCAAAGAGTGAGTGGACATTCCATGACAAATAATGCAAATAACACTAGGTCAAGACGTGGCCACGCCCAGTACCTTGTTTGCGGTTGTTAATGAGAAAAGAGTGGTGCACTTGAGTATTGCTGAAAGGTTTGTTGCTTTGTTGTTTCTCAAGAGTATTCAACATGCAACTAGGATGCATCGAGTTAAGTCAAACGTGCAGCGCTGAGTTTCGAATTAGGTTTGTATTAAATGTAGTTCCATAAAAATAAGAGCGAAAGTAATAATAATAAAGAAAAAAATATATCAAGATCTCCTCTTACTTACCCGAACTTCACAAGCATAACAGAGCTCATCCAGCTCTCAATTATTCATAAGGAAAAATAAAAATGGCTCTAAGTGAAATCAAAAGTCGTTTTGAAGCTTTACTAATCGAGCAATACAAACAGAATCAGGTGCCAATTGAATGTAGTGCTGGTTAAATATTGAAATCGATTATCAATTGTATTTATTTATTGCAGTTTTTTGGTTTGGTTTTGGCTTCGTTTTCTTGTTGCATAACAATAATTCAAATAATTCATTTAATTAGTTTAACATATATAGTATTTCCGTGTTTTCCATTTGGTAATATTTCTGTTATTATTTTGCTACTCATAAACGATGTTTTTAATACTAGGTCTAATAAATATGTGCTTAGTGTGTAAAAAAGAATTTGTTTAAAACTCATCTCATTGCCTTAAGCTTAAACACTTGAATAGATAATGTACACCATATATGTATGCATGTAGATAATAGATAATAGATAGTGGATAATTGATAATAGATAATAACACATGCTGCTTTCGGTTTTCGTTTTTATTTGTGTGGGTGTGTGTATGTGTGTGTGGTTGTGGAGTAAAATTAATTTAATTAAATTCTTAGAATTTCCTATGTCTTTCATTAGCTTGCTCTTCACGCACGTTTATAGCTTTAATAATATTCAATAGATTAGGTTTAGGCTTGTGTTTAAAGTAAAAGCTAATTAACTCGATTGATTTTCGTTTGCTTAAAATTTCAATATTGTGTTTCATTTTGTTTTCTGCTTCTCGCTGAGTAAAATTTTTAAGACGTATCTGTTTGTGTGTGAGAGTGTCTGTGTATTCGTCGCTATGATTGACATCAATTAGTCAAGCTCTAAATCAATAGTTTCTAAACGCTATTCGCACGCAAAGGAATACACTCGCCTTGACATCCTGGCAAACCCTTTAAGTAAAAGAAATGAAAAAAGAAACAAAGTCAACATAAAATACCATATTTTACCGCCGTGCTCTGCTTGCTGTACACACACACAAAAATCAATCCTTTCAAATTCAAAATAATAATGTAGAAAAGAAACAATAAACACAAAACACGATCTTCACGTGGACACTGGAACAGAGGGGACGGGGTGCAGGTTTTAACGTTACCATACCACATACAGAACTCGAATCGCATATCGAACTCGACATCGAAACCGAATCGATCACAGATAATAAATATCGATAGTGCCCTCCTCGATCATGCGCTTGAGTGCCAGATAGTTTTTGGGCGAGGGAGGTGGACGCGCCAGCCTCTTGATGCTATACTCCCTGTCGTGAAAGACGCAAATGCGATCCTGCAATATCACACAGTCCTCTTCAATTCAATTCGAATACGGAATAATAACTGCGGATAGCTACTTGGGATCAAGAGTACTCGATGCACTATTACGAGTTTGATTGAAATGCGCAGTACGGGGCCTATGCCAAGCACGATCTAGTTAATATGAGCTCCAATATTGGGTCTATTGATTTAGAATCTCCCATGTTCAAGATTTTATTTAGATGATGTAGCGTGTTGTTATGGGTTAAGTTGTTAGTTAAAAATAAAACAGAGTTAGAATAGGACATCAAACAGGTGCAAGTGCAGCTAAAGTAGTCTCAGGTGTTCAGAGTTTGGTGTGAGTTTGAAAGGCATGCGACATACATAAAAAGCAGAGGTTTGGAGTTACTTAGTGGTAGTGCAGCGGCAAGAGGTATTGTGTGGTCTTTCAACTGTGATTAGGTGTTCTGGGGTAGATAAATCGATTGTCTTGCTTGTCGATTTTACCTTGGTTGTGCAGAAGCAGCATTCGAATTCCACTGGCACATCCTGCTCCAGATTGTCCATTCGCTGGTTTTGCAGGTTCTCGAGCGCCACCTGGCGGCGCAGCTCGGCGACTTCCTATAAATAGGGTTCAGGGTTTTGGCAAAATGTAAATGCATAAATCCAAATACAACAAATTTGAAAAATGCTCACACAACATGCTACATACGCATTACATACATATAGCATAGTTAAACATTTAATATATATATTTACATAACATTTTTTAGATTAAGATTAAATGGAACGAAACTCTCATGCGCATGCTCGTCAAGATCAAGATCCCTGAGAAGCGAAACTTGTGCGTCGGCAGCGTTAATTAAACTCTCGAGGTGCCTCGCGAGACTTTGAGATGTTAGCTGAGTGTCGGCGTGTATATTGCTAGATATGTCTGAACTAGGTAGGGCAAGGAGACAGCTGACAGTCGAGTTTGAGTCGGCTGTCAGAGTCGAATTTGAAAATAAATGATCTTCTCTAAATGTGCTCTAAATGCGCTTAAGCAGCCTGCTTTGGATTGGTAACCTGTCTTGGCTCCATCTGAGGCTGCGTAACATTTCTCGTTCTTCTTCTAGTTGCACTGTTTACCGTCCTACGATCAGGCCACAGTCGCCAGCATCCCAAAATGTTTGGAAAGCGCGATGCAACGCGCCTGAGGCGGGGCTACGGATATGTGGACTCCAATGTGGATGACCTGAAGCTGAAGCGCCTGAGCCAGTACATCAGCAAGAACTGGGACGCTGCTGAGGACGAGAGTGGGTATTTGTATCATTGCTCACAGATAATCTGAAGCTCATTCCGTTCACATTGCAATGCTTCACAGCGCTTCAGGAGGGCATCTCGTGTGACTCGGTGCCCCAGCCCAGCCCGGAAACTACCTGCGCACCCGTTGGTACGCCCAATCCGACAACCTGCCTAACACAAAATCCCCCCGCCCAGAGTCCACCCACGCCTAGTCCAGGCAATCCCAATTGCAACATTTTGCAGCAGCAACAACAGCAGCAGCATCATCAGTATGCGCCACAGCAACAATATCCGCCGCAGCAACAGTATCCAGAGCCACAGCAGCAGGTGCCATTCGAGCCAGACGATTCTGAGCAGCGCGGTAAGGAGCTGCGCAAGCTGGTGCAGCATCTATATGTGGCGCAGGCGCGCGTCCAGCTGGAGGCAACTGAGATACACAAGGCGCAGGCGGTGGCCAGCTCGGCGCAGTCGCAGCTCGAAGACTCTGCCAATCATGTGCGCACCATCACTGCGACTCTGCACAATGCCCAGCAGGAGGTGGCAGCAGCTGCGATCCGCGCGCAGATCGCCCAATTGCAGTTGGCTGCCCACGATCAGTTGCTGTTCGCAGCTCGGCAGGACGTGGATGCGCTCTCCTCGCAGGTGGTCGGCCTGCAAGCGGCCGAGGGCATTGTGCAGCCAAAACTAACGGTCGACTTGCATGCACTGCTCGACAAGCTGCGGCAACCGCTGCAGCACTTCGATCGGCCTACGCCAGTGCCCATGATTATCACGTTGCCTCCGTTGAACGCTGCACCGCAAGGGCCAAGCACTGGCCTGGGCATGGGACCTGACATTCGTGGGGAGGATGAAACCAAGGAGCTTGCCTAAGGCATTTAGTACACATAGTTAAAGCAAACCTCTTTGAACATTTGTCGCTGTATAGTTATATTTTGTATGAATCTGCCAGTTAAGATATGTTTCCTGCAACCAGATATCTCTTTGTGTTTCTATTCTGTTTGTGGGTTCTGTTGGGTCGATAATGTGTTGCTTGAATGCATATTACTAAAAGCAGTTGCAGCGAATGAGTATAGATAGATAAGGCGAAAATAGAAATCAAATGTAGACACCCATTGAAATAACTACGTATTTAATGAAATTTTAACAAGTTAAGATCAAGTCTAACGAACTAAAAAAAAAAAATCATCCATGATCAACATATTGAGTACGTAGATAAGAGCATAGCGGCTAAAGACTATCGAGCCAGCTCTATATCTAAAGTTGTTCATTGCTCACGCTTTGGTTATCAGCTAAGGATATGCATAGACTATAAGCTAAAAGCTGAAAACAATACAAGATCAAAGACTTTAAGGCTAAAAAAAAATATATATAAATAATAAAACATAGATAGTTCTAGCAGCTGAAAGGCGTTCTTATGGAGAACTTGAAGACATTCGCAAAATGCAAATATTGGAAGATCGAATTGCACATTTTATCGTATTTTTTCTTATCGGAAAGTAAAAAAACAAGAAGGAAAAAAATGCAGCAATATGTTCAGCCTCTGAAAATGAATTTTGTGAAAATAATTAATTCTTTTCAATTTAGCACTTGTTTTGTTTTTGTTAAATTAAATAGAATTAAAGATTCTATATAGATAGTAAAGAGTAGCAGTGGCAAGTAGTATGCATTAGAGTAGAGTAGTTTGAGTTCTTTGTGTATACTTTGAATGTACCTCCTTACTGCGTCCCCGTAAAATCTAAAAGTTGAAATGTGTTGTTGTTGTTATCGAACTTGAATTCTTTTTATAAGTAGCTAGCTCTCGCTTGTGGGTAGGTATTTTATTTTAGTATTTTGGTTTGATCATAAGATAGTAAAACCAGAAAAAGAAATGAAGAATGAAGCGGAAATCAAGTCGAAAAAAAAGTAAAAAATGGCCGAAATTATTCCAACCGATTCGATACAACTGAAGAGGAACTACGGTTCATTTATGAACGGGGTGTGTCCACCCTGGGAAGCTGTTTACGACTGTGAGAACCAAATGGCGATAGAAAGTTATATGGTAAGTGTATTGTTTACAATAGTTGAACATAGTTTAGCTCCAGTTAATGGCTTCACATTTACTAATACATAGTTACGGTTTAATAACTTTGAAAACATTAAGATATTTAAGATATACGAGCACGTGGCTTGGACTATACACTTAGTCGGTAGACAATACACCCCGACCCGACACCCACACTTACCCCGGGCGTTATCATCATCTGTATTGGCAGTCCCTTCTGGTTCGACGCCAGGGTCATGTCATCCTCTCCTTGCGTGGAGACAGCAGCTGCTCCTGCCTCGCCATTCTCCTGCTCAGCACTGCCGGAGGTAGCTACGGCTGTGGCAGCACTTGAGGCAGCAACCATGGCCAAGTTGTTGGCAACACCGCCAGCTGGCATCTGCGCAGCAGGAGGCAACTTCTGCTGCTGCTGCTGGGCGAGGAGTATTGCTTGCTGCTCTCGCTTGTAGCTCTCCATGGCCATCATCGAGGTCTGTCTGGCGTTCGGATTGTCGAAGCTGTACGGTGGCACTGCATCCTGTTCAGAGCTGGAGCCACGGCGCTGCGTAAAAGTGGCGATAACAGTTAATAGGCTCCTATCAATCAGGAACAATACTTGTTTTGATATTAGCTATTAAAAACTCGGTAGTTTTCCCAATTTCATTGTTACAGCTAAAAATACATTATTATATCAGTATGGATCATAATTTGTTAAATAGTCTTAGTCTTCCAAATACCAAAAAAGTAAATCTGCAAAGATTTTTTTTTGTCGTTTTCTTACTTTACTAACAATTTCGAAGTTAACTGGCGATGAAAATAATAATTTAAATGTAAAAATAAAATAAATAATAAAAGTATAGAAAATACGAATGTTATAATAGTCATAAAATAAAATAGGGAAATATGAAATACTTAACATAAAACAAATTGTTGTGATTAAATTAGTAAATGTATCTCAATTACTTATACAAAATATGTATCTATCGGCTAAATGAGTCAGTCGATGACTGATGTCCTTAGTCATTCTAGGTCAATCAAATGAGCAATTAGTCTATTGGATAATTTATGAAACAAATAAGAAGGCTCTAGTCGAGACTGCTCGACTAGGGGAGACCCTGAACCCTCCAATCTGAAATTCTAATCATTCTGTACTTCTTTTATAAGTATACATACATACATACACATGCATCCGCACGCAAGTATAAAAATGCGTTCTGCTAACAGCGCAGTAAGCAGCGACTACGCTAGGTCTGCGCTGCAGTGTTGGCAATGCTATGAGAATTATTTGTTGAATGATTTCTAGACGTACAATCTTAATGAAACTTTCAGAACGTAATCATAATGTTCAAATGTATGTCCATTCCAAAGCACCATTCTCTAGTACTTCAAATACGTTTATTACAAATTGGGGGCAAAGGGGGCGTGGTATCCAAAATCTGTTAATTACAAAATGTTTGTATTCATCATATGTAAATCTGAAGTTTTCAGGTCTCAAATTGTTCCAATGAGGCTCAAAATACAGAATCGATAAAAAAGTTATCGGATGATTTATCGAAAAAATAAATCAAACTCGTACTGCGTATGGTAAACACGAGTGTGCATGCAAAATTGTAGCTCTCTAACTTTTGTATCCTCTGAGATCAACGCACTCATATGGACGGACGGACAGACGGACAGACGGACAGGGCTATTTCGACTCAGATCGTTGCCCTGATCAAGAATATATATACTTTGTGGGGTCTGTGATGATTCCTTCTGCCCGTTACATACTTTTTCACAAAACGATTATACCCTGATTTCCCATTTTCAATGGGTTCAGGGTATAATTAGAGATTGATATTGCAGAAATTACCTTTTATCAGAGAATTAGTTCGAATTGATTACGGAATGGAATGCAGGGTATTAGCTAGTTGGTCCTATGGGTGGAACTTACTTGATGCATGCTCGAGTTTCGCAGATTCGCTACGTGGTCGTAGTTCTTGTAGCAGCCCATGCCTGTGGTCGCCGGATTGCGGCCACTTGTCGACTCGCCCTCTGTACTATTGCCATCCACATCCGCTTGGGAGAGATTGTGTCCTGTGGGCGATCGGCGTAGCGCGTGGGTTAAACGGTGCCAATTTTTTAGCGATCTTGTGTGACTTTCGCGCTTTTCTGCATTGCGAGTGTGTATGTGTGTGTGTAAGGGTGTACATGGGTGTGTATGGGGTGTAAGTGTGTGGAGTTATCGCGGCACGTTAGTGTTGTATTCATTGTTTAGGTTGTTTGGTTGTTGTTGTTATCGTTGTTAGCACGCGTAAAAAGCCATGAATGCATTTTGTAGCAATTTTCAATAGACATTATATTATTCATTTGATATTGTCAGTTCGCATTTGTTTAGCCGCATATTAGGAATTGATTGTTGTGGTTTCATTTATGATTTTTGGGTTTCGTTTGTTTGTTTGTTGTTGTTGAGAGAGCGTAAATGAGACGAAATTCAAATTAAATGCATAAAAGGAATAAAAGAAAGAGATATGCATTTTATGAATGTTTGATTAATACGATTATGTTTGTATGCTATGGCTATTGGTTTATGCTATGATTCTTCAAACAACGACGACGACGTTGACTCTTTAATGACGACGATCAATAACTTTGACGATAACAAGTAGTAGTAGTAGTTAGTATTTAGTAGTTAGTTACATTTAAAAACAACATTGAACGGCTAACAACTGGGGGTACGGTACAAGGGTAATGCGATTATGTGGGTAAGTCAATATGTACGAGTGTATTAACAGACGTGTATAACTAGATGTATATTGATACAAACGGTAGTTGATTAGTATGTACTTGATGGGTGGGTGAATGAGTCAGTGTGTGTGAGTGTGTGTTTATGAACAACATTTACTTGAATAGTGAGACTGTAACAAGTAAAGGTGAGCTAGAGAGTGGCGCTTTGTATATAGAACGGAAATATCTTCTTAAAATGGAAAGCACCTTCATAGTATCTAATAAAAGCAAGAGTTTCTCAAATGCTTAGTTGCAAATATTTTTTCTTTTGTTAATCAGTAGATGTAATTATTAATTATATATTTAAAAGATTTTTATTCATGGTAAGTATTTAAGCGCTTTGTCGTTTCTTAAATGTCTGATCATATGAATAGGATGAGAATATGTAATATTTTAAATTTAAAAATTAAATTGAAATTTCGATGAATAGCTCCAACAAAATCGGCAAAACAAATGTACGAGAGCAAAGACTGACTCATACTTTGTAAGTTCACATATACACGAGCTATAGACTGCTGAATTGCTAAACAAAGTCACAATTCATGGTTCTTTTGCGCAATCCCATGGGCAATAAACGAAAGTACAACTTAAAGGCTCAACTCAAGAAAAGACAACAAAATCAGTAAATGTATGCCCAGTCAGGGCATATGGTATTGAAAAGATCGTTGATATTACCATTAATAATAGATTAATGTAAAACGGCTTGATTGGTAAATAGTTCAAGCCTTTCCTACACGAAAAGCTTATATTAGTTGAACGATAATTGCATTGATTACCTTTTGGCTTTTATATGGGGCAGAGTTAATAGACATAAGTTAGAGTTCAAAACTTGACAAAGGTACAATAATAAAAGCAAATATATTGATTGATCGATTAACAGATCTTAAAACTGATAGTATTCGTCAAGCATTCAACATAACTGTAAATATTGTAGAAATGCAATTCCGATAAGTAGAGTTGTGTTATAAATTGTGTTGTTAAATGAAATACAGCGTATTAGGTTTTGATTTTATTGCTAGTTCACACAGACACACAAAAGTTGACATTTTTACAAAAGACACAAATTGTTTAAGGACAGCCACAAGCACTTTGAATAAATACGATTTATATTTTGGATGTTGTTATTTTTTATTTGATAGACACTTGGCTAGGGCATTATGAAGGTAGTTAGAGCATTTCTACACCAGTAGATGTATGTAGATATATAGTTTATAAAGTTGAGATAGGAGGCATGCAGTGTTACATAACTTAAACTCTGACGCATCGAGATCGTACAGAAGTTTATATATAAATATATATATATATTCATATATATATATATATATATATATATATATATATATATATATTCATATATATATATATATATATATATATATATATATATACATGAATATACAACACATACACAGGACAAAAGTTATAAAAAACGAGTTTGGAAGTAAAAGGCACGTAAAAGGTTTTTCCCGCTAGAATTATTATAAATTAATAATTTTTTTAATATAATTGTATTCTAATCCGATTTTATATGATAGAAATATTTGAACAATACTTATACAATGAAAATTTTCTTAAAAAATTGCAAATTATTAGAAAAACTTAAATGAGATAATACAGAAAACAAGAGATGAAGAGAACACTTACAAGGAAATTGTTTTGGGTTTTATATTTCTTTAATGGGTTTTATATATAATATTTTTGTATAACTTCATTTAACTACTCGACGCGACGCGTTTTAGCTTAGATCTACAGTTGTTCAACAATTAACAAAATTTACTTGTTTTTTTCTTGTACTTCGCAATGCAACTGCAACTGCATCTGCAACTATGGTTAAATAGTCTTATGAGTATACATCGAGTGTTTTCTGTTAAAAAAAAAAACATTTTGTTGCTGCAAACTGAGCGCGTTTTGCGTTTAAATAAGGCAATTGCTTAATATATATTTCGCTTTTTATTTTTGCTATTTTTGCTGAATTCGACCTATGAATTTTTAGGAACATTCTGCCATCATTTGCTAAGTATTCGTTTATAAATATTTTGAATACTATATATATTTTGGTATATGTATTTGTTTAGCTACATACAATTTTGATGGCCATGCGTGGGCGTGGCGAGCTCACTAAATTATAAAAGCTTAGACTCTGTATTGGCTACAATAACTAATTTCATAAATAAGGCTGACGCTTGCATAAATGTGGCCAGGTCCTGCCCATGGCCAACGATCTGAGATCTTTAACTTTCATTTATTTATTTATTTTTTTAAAATTATTATTCTATTGAATTTGGAGGGATTCTCATTTTTTATGCCTCTGTAGGAAATTTTTTAAATTAAATTTTCATTTTTCAATATATTTGTAATTTGCTGCTCCGAAAGGGTATAAAAGCTTCGATTTATTCAAGTCCTTATATGTATTTTCTTATCACCTTAGACTCTTGTGCTCAACAAATGTTTGGATAGTTCGGATTCGCTAAATATTTGTGTAGTGTAAGCCTAGTTTATAGCTACTTATATAGACTAAATTAAATTGTGCATACGCGGATTGTTTTGAACATTTGTTGTAACGCGTTTGGCGTGTTGTTAGCAGTTGGAATGGGAACAGGTGCAGTTGGTCCCACACTCCCCTTAAAAAGCCACATACACACACAGAGCCGCTGCGACCCCGTGGAAGCACATATTAAACATTTCCTTTTTGGGGCTATTGAAAGTTTTGCTTAGATTATAAGTATGTCGAGCCAAAAGAAACACTGTGTGGCTAAAAAAAAAAAAAATTAAAATAAAAAAAAAGAACAAGCGGCAAATTAAGTCAAATGGAAAAGAACATCAGCAAATTTGAGCAAATGCTCCATCGAATGGGAAATGTTCAACACTTTGAGTTTTCTCTTCTATTGTTGGTTTTCGTAAGACATTCAAAGAATATTTTCAAGTGCTGATGGCATTAAGTTAAACGGTTTAAATAAACGCATTACGGCTATTAGCAAAACTTTCAATACAGCTTACAGTAGAAAGAGATCATTGAGCAAACGCGACGATGCATCTGGGTCAGCGTTGCGTATGCGCAATGTGGCAGATATTTCCTTTTTCAAGCAGCGGCGCATGTGTGTATGAGTTGAAATGTATAGTTTTGTCTTCAGTGTGTGTGTGTATGTATGAGCATTCATGACGCCTAGAAGCAGTTACATATAATCACAACATTTAATTTCAATAGCCTCGCCTTAACGGAAGAACATCAAGTAATTCATATTGATAGGGGCTTTCTTCGCCTTAAAGCAGCATATAGAAAACTGGAAGCCAATCTCTATAACCTAGCACTAACTATGAACAGTGAACAGGATACAGTATACTGGATACTGGATATTGGTTACTTGTAACTGGTTTTTGTATTTGGGTTGCTTTTCTTTTTTACTGGAAAAGTTTGTAGGAAGTACTTTGGTTGCTTGCATACGCATTTACAATAACTATTCGTTTACAGTTGTTGCTTTTGCCTAACAGTGACTTTTGTATGTGTGTGTGTGAGTGTAATTCTGTTTTTTATTTATTTTATTTTTTATTTTTTTATCTGTTTTCAATGTGGAATGTTTTTTTAGTTGGTAGATAACAAGTTGCATTGTCTAATTTACATTTACAATAACAGTTTAGCGTTTATGATACTACTTCAACTAGTTATTAGCTAGGCTTAGTGTAGTTGGGGGCTCGGAGCTCGACTTGGATCTGGTCTGCTCTGCTCTGCTCTGGTCTTATTGGGAGCGGTTGTTGTTGCTGTGGTTGCACGCTCGGGCAACTGCGCCACGCTCTAGCGACTGTCCTCGTTGTCACTCGAGCTGTTTTGCTGCTGGGCGTCGCGCTCCTCCAGCAGGCTGCGGTTTAGCTCTTGGATGCGAGCAGAGAGTGCGCGACGACGAGGTGTGCCGAATGATGGCAACGGGGGCGGCTCAATCAGCGTGTTTTTTTCGCCTGTAGGCGTGGTTCGAGTCCCGATTAGGTAAGAAAGTTGGTTTAATGGTTAGAACGGGTTTGTTTTAGTTGCGACCAAAGTGCGTGTGTGCGTGTGTGTGTGTGTGTGTGTGTGTGTGTGGGTGTGAGTGTGGTTGTTGTTGTTTGATTGGTGACATCGAACGCGTTGGGATTTGTTTTCAATTTTTTTATATTAGTAAATTTGTTCAAGTTAACATTGGGTGAAAAAGTAGAAAAAGAAGAGCAGAGAAAAGAACAAGTTGAAGGTATAAATGAAGCTTAGTTGGTTCTTCAGATTCAGTTTTACGGATAGACTTATTTTGGATTTTGAAATTATGTGTGTTGTTGTTATTTTTTTCCTTTTGGTTGATAGGTATACAAATTGTTCATTGTTGTTGTTTACTTTGTTTTAGATATTGTTAAATAACTCTATCCGAAGGCTTGACTTGCTATAGCTAAGAACTACGATCGTCTAAGAGGATGAGTATATAATATGCATGTAAATATGATTTATGTAATCAGCACTTGAAAATTTTCTAAAATGTACTTAAAAATGTTTGATATAAATTTATTTTTTGCTTTTGGTTTTTTTTTTGTTTTTTGTATATACTGTAATAAAATTCGAAATTTACAACTCTATATTGAACATTCAAATTTGCTATGTATATTTTGATAATAATAGTTTATGTAACTATGAAAATCAAGCTTAGCTTTGAAATGATTTCAATCGTTTGGGCGAACAATCGAACTTATAAACAATTTGGTTTCAGCGGCATAAAACTAATTGATCAAAGCAAATTTTACACTTAATGCAAACTTAAATTAACAACGCAACCAATTGTTGAGCATATGAAATAATATATCTTTGAAGGGTTTTCGGTATAGTAACATACATTTGATATCTCTGAAAATATTGTATTATTCAGATTTAGATTCAGATTCAGATTCCCAACTAAAGAATTCTCGAATAAGCCCCAGTATATTTACAGTCTAAGTGAATATCTGAAGATTATCTTGAGTATATTTGAGTATAGATAAATACCTGTGCATTGCGGTAGTATATACAAGGATGCTTAGTATAGATATACAGAACTGATATATGTATAAAAGTGATTCTAAAAGAGAAGTTATTTATTGGATTATAATTGCTAAAGCTTGTGTTCTTTTTTAACTGAGTTGGCAATCGGCATTGGCTAAGTCTTACGTAAGCGCTAGAGGTAAGTTTCAAGGACTACAACTTGTAAGTAGTTGAGTTGGATTATGTTAGGTGATTAATTGCTGGATTAATTGCTTGTTATACGCTACGTATACGCAATGTTAGTCACCTGGAGCGCTTTGTACGTCAAGGGTTTGCCTGCCTATATTGGGGGTGCTTTGTCTTTTACCTTTAGGATGTACAACATTTGTTTGCTTGCCTAAAATTAGATACGAGGGCGGAGTTGGACGTAAATATTAGACGTATCCACAGTAAAGAAATAGTAAATTGCCAACTTGCAGGCGTGTGTGTGTGTGTGAGTGTTCGTGACAGTGTGTTTTTATGTGTTTAGGGTAAGCGCGCTTTGGAGCTTTGTACCAGTAAAATCCCCACTAATTTCTTGTTTAAGCGCGCTAAGTATAAAAGCATTTGTCTAATTGACCATTGTGGCAATGCAACTGTGTGTGTGTGTGTGTGTGTTTAAGGGCTTGGTTGTGTTGTCATTAAAGCCGACGGCATTCCGCGTCCGCTTGGGCTTAACGCGGCTGCATTGTTGAGCAGGTGTCAATTAAAGGCAAAGGCCTAAGGGCTACAGAAACTTAAAAGTAATTCAATTTGCTTAACAAACTAACAATTGTTTTCAGATACCATAAAGCTTACTTAGATTAACAAAGTTTTTGATTTGCCCGAAAATTTCTATCATCTTACGGCAGACTATATTAATAATTTATTAAATCGACTATTTACACGCCTTCGTTTGTCAGTTGAAAATCATATTGAAATCGAAATAAATATGATAAGCTGACAAAAAACATGCGACAGGAAATGGAAGCGTCTAATAAAAAACAAAACACTAAAAAACTTAATGAATGTATACACAAATAAATAAAAAAAAGGGTAAATATCGAGAAAATCGAGTTAAAATAGAGCAGAGAACTTATAAACCTAAATAGCAAAGCGAAGCATACATCTACAAGTCGTGGATAACTTGGTATTAAACAGGCAAATGCTTACAGGGAGAAATATACATAAAGAGAGAGAGAGAGAGAGAAAGAGAGCGAGAGAGACAGACAGAGATATTTAGAGTTTTCTGCTCGACTTACCTGTGTCGACAATCACATCGATGAGATCCATTGATTTGGCGAACGCATCTTTTAGATTGATATGATGGAAGGAGACAATGCTGCCCTCGCGCTTGGCACGGTCGAGTGCCTCACGACGCTTGAGGGCCTTCTCGCGCCGCATCTGATTCTTATAAAATTCAGCAAAATTGTTAACGATGATGGGAATAGGCAAAGCGATTACCAGAACACCGCATATGCAACACACAGTACCAATAACCTTTCCCAGTGCAGTTGTGGGATAGATGTCCCCGTAGCCAACAGTTGTCATTGTAATACCCGCCCACCAAAATGTTTCCGGTATTGAAACGAATTTTGTATCCTTTTCATCCTTTTCGGCAAAATATGCCAGCGAAGAAAATATGAGAACGCCCATGGCCAGGAACAGCATTAGTAGACCGAGTTCCTTATATGAGTTACGCAGCGTAAAGCCTAACGACTGCAGGCCCGTTGAGTGACGGGCCAGCTTAAGGATTCGCAGGATGCGCATGATGCGGAATACTTGCACCACCCGGCGCACATCCTGGAACTGGTCCGTTGCATTCTTATTCGTTTCCAATAAAAATAACGAAACAAAGTATGGGAGTATTGCCAATAGATCGATTATGTTAAGGCCGCCCTTAAAGAACTTCCACTTGTCCGGTGAGGCGCTAAACCTAAGTATGTACTCTAGGGTAAACCACGTGATACACACGGCCTCAACCATTGCCAATTGCGGATTATCCTGTGGTGTACCATTGTCAATGTGTTGTAGTTGTGGTAGGGTGTTCAACGTCAGGGCTATGGTAGACAGGACTATGAATAGTATGGATATCACTGCGATAACCTGTGAACGGTAAAGAACAATCGAAACTTTGTCGAGACGATCATCAACAACAACATCACAACGATTATAAATGATTCTTTTTTTTTTTTAATTAATCAAACACACAGAGTTACAACAATTAGCGCTTGCTTCCACTTCTTTTTCATATTTTTTGGTTTTTTTTTTTTTTTTGGATTGTATATCGTATATACAATTTTCACTGGTTAAATTTTGTTTGGGATAATTCTCCATGTTATCAATCAGTTTGAAGCAAACATTTGGTTAGCTGAGCGCAAAACGTTTAGTTTTTCTGTATTCGGGAAGGGGAATTGGAAGCTCGATTTGAGAACCGTTTCAAAGATGTTGTTGATCGTTGTATAACTGACAGAAGCCTCATGCTTCATGCCTGATGTCTGATGTCTGATCCCCTATATCATTCAGATGCGTACACGCAGAGCTGGGTCTTATGTTGGGTCAATGTATTTCTTTGCCCTGGTATTATTCAAAGGCTGCTGTACTATATGTGAAGTATATCATTTGTAATCCTTCTTGCTTATCACACAAACTGAACAAAAAACTCAAAATTAAAAAATTATAAAATAAAATGAAGATTTATATATATCGATTTAATATATATGTATACCTTTAAAAGTAAAATAATAAACTCAAACTCAAACTCTTCAATTCAGGGGGTTAGTAATATTTTGTGTAAGTATTTCGGGGGCCTAGTTATGTCACGTTGAATAAGAACTTGACTAACGTCTCTAAATGTGTCTTTTAAGTGACTGTGATTGTGGGCGTGGCTTGTGGCTTTGGTAATCTGTGGGTGAGTGCGGCTCGTTTGATTGAATAGTGTCTTGGGTGTGAGCTAGTTTCTCTAGGTGTTTGTGAATCTCTGTGTGTGTGATTGTATGTGTAGCTGTATCTGTGTACTGGACGAAGGACATGACGTAGCACAAGAGTGTAGGACATTGGACGCAATTACTAACTACGCATGACGAAGGGGGTGTTGGGACGTTGCCTACGATACAATAAATAAGACACGCTACCATCGGGTCTGCAGTCGACATTTGTATAATCAATTTCTCATAATAATGAATGGACAAAACGCTTTGTTCTACATTGTGTTCTGTTCGTTTCGCTGTCTGTGTTTTGATTGTTATTATTTCTTATTGTAATTCTTTGTTTTGTTTTCTGTGTTTGGAATCGGAGTTGTAGATAACGATATGTGTAAACTGAGCAAATCGGAAATTACGAATACACATATTATGTATAATGGAGCTATAGTAGTTCAAATGAAACGTACGTACTAGCATTTTACAAAAATATTTAATGCATAATAACTTTTCGAGCTAGAAATTACGAATACTTATACTAATTGTAAACGAGTCGAAACTAATTAAATTATAAGTCAAGCCATCAAATAATTGCAGTTATCCAAGCCAAGAATGCATATCTAATATACTTCTGGTCAAAAGTGTAATTTGCAATTATTTTGATGCCATCTATAAATGAATGCATGACAATAGGAAACTCATAAAGATTGTTTTGTAAATAATTGATGCAATTTACTAAGAACTGCGAGCTGTAAATGGTTTTTGTTTTTTGTTTATTAGGTTTTGGCTTTTGCTTTTAAAGGTCTAATGGGAGGTCGGGGTCTGCATATTGAAGTGGCCAAATGCCAAATTGTTTTGACAGTAACAAGTGCATTTTGAATATCAATGCCAGCAAGAGCAGATCATATGAATAGAGGGAGACAGACAAAACGGGTAAGAACGAAAGGTGAAAGAGATAGAAAGAGAGAGAGAGAGAGAGAGAGAGAGAGAGAGAGAGAGGGAGAGACAGAAAGAGAAATATAGACAAAGCTAAGAGGAATTCTGATTGCCACAAGTTGACACAATTCCTAAAGTATAAATGCATGTGTGTTTGTGTGTAAGTGTGAATGTGTGTGTGTGTACATGTCGGTATATGCACTGACAGTTGACTTGACAACAAAAGGCAGCCGGGGGCTAAGGCGTTAGTGCACTGAACACAACATTAAACATTGGAAAACCTTTTAAAGCGATTGGGAAAATTTCGCTTATGGCTTATTTAAGATGTGGCCTGTCTCTTGTATCAAAAAGATCTATAAGGCTGCATGATTGCGAAAATATATGTATAAATATATAAAAATATATACTTATATATATCGCGTGTACACTCATGTATATATATTTGAGTGTGTATGTGTGTGTGTGGACATGTGTGTGTGAGTCGTTATGTGTATGTGTGGCACAAATAAGTTTGTGTCCAGATCTACCATAGTAGGCCACTGTACGCAACCACGCATTTCTCTTTACTTTAGCCTTGTGGCGGGTATTACAAGTAAATGAATATAATTTTGCATGGCTCGAGGCGGTTTAAATTTCTTGTTCTGTTTTATTTATATTTTTGGGGTAGGGACTTGATGGTTCTTGGTTGGGAATAAGGCTAGATAGTGAAGATTGAGTTCGCTTTTGTTAAATGTAAAAAAAATGATATGCCTTAGTTAATAGTTAGAGATATAGATATATATCAATATATTAAGAGAATCATACGTAGGGTACTAGTAGAGAAAAATTATTAGAGTAACGTAACCAAAAAAATTATGAAAAGAAAATCAAAGTGTAAGAAAAAAAATTCAGATATACAGAGAGAGATATCATAACAGAGAATAAAGTCAAACTAAAATATAGAAGAAAAATCGTGCTTTTATTTAGCAACTTTCAAGCGTTCGATAGAGTTGAATGGGAGAAATAGTACTAAGATACAAAATATACTTTTTCTACATATAAGAGAGTCGAAGTTGGGCATAGAGAGGATACAAAGAGAGAGATATAGAGTGAGAGAAAGGGAGAGATATAGACGGGTACCTGTTGTCATTGCTTTAGATACTTATATACACTGTGGCCACATCGATTGCAATTTAAGTGTGGTTCGATCGACTATCAAACTTCGGGAAAGTTAATCAAATTTGAAAAAAATTGGGGCGGAGGTCATGGGGGTCATGAGCGCGGGAAGTACTGGGTACAACTCACTACTTAATGTGATTTGGAATGCATGATTTATACTTTGAGCTCAATTCACATTTTTTATCTTTTGTTTAATTATATTTTTTGTCGATTGAATAGAATGCATTGGAGATGTTGAAAACAATAAGCTAATTGTACGTGTTCGGGTTGTGCGAATTTTGGAACTGCTACCACTGCTGCTCAGTCATGATTGAGGGGGTTTCTTTTGAGGGAGTTGAAAGTAAAAATGATATTGCATTACGCATACTTAAGTTGAGCGCAGCTTGGAGACGCATTACGGCTAATTTGCTATACACTGGACTAAGTACGTGGTAAGAGGTTAATGAAGACATTGGATTTTCACTAAACAAAAAGCAAACAACTAGAAGCACAGCCCATGCTCAAATGGTGAGCATTAAATAGATTGACAAAAGCTTTGCCTTACTTAAAAGAAAATTAAAAACAGTCTACAATCCATTGAAAGCAAGTACAAATGGTTTGAATGAAAAGCGACTTTCAAAGAAAATTAAGCACATTATATAGATTATGATACAGGTGTAAATTTGAATTAACTTCCCTGTAGTCTTGGTTAATCCACTTGAATTACAAAACAGGTCGAGCTTATGAAACAAAAAGAAGAAAATATAACAAAAAGGTAAACTGGGAAAATGTGGCAACAAAACACCAGGTTAGAGACAAAAAGATAAACTAATCTTTATTTATATACATCGAAAATTGAATAAAGACATGCGGCAAGAAGTTCGGGAACAAAGAAAAATTATATACATACATACATAAATATCATAAGAATATATGCAAGACATTTCATATATGAAATGTATACAACTATTTGCTATACAAGAAAATTTACATACACATATAAAATTTATACAACTTTGGATGATCAAATGTAAACACATTCAATTTGTGGGTTCTTATTGGAAAGTGCGCATACGCCACGTTGGCATAAATTTGAAATCGTTTGTGTGTATGTGAAAGGTTGGTGTGTGTGTTGTCGTGTTTGTGTGCAGGTGCAAGATTGTGAATCGTAGTACAAAAATGAGCAAGGGCCAAAGTAACGCATCGTCTTGCACTACAAAACTAGCTGAGTAAATATTTGACCAGGATTGTTACGATTGGTTCCATCGGGTTTGCGGTTGGGAGTGTTTCTTGTCACCTACTTTGTGGCTTATTACTCGGGACTTTCGATTTTTTTTTTTTTTTTTTTTTTTTAAGTTTTGTGTGATTTCTATATTCTAGTATATGATGTGGGTTTCGAGGGGTGCACGATTTAGTTCGCATACTTTGTTCGACTCACTAAAAAACAAACAAAATTCGATACAAACTGGCTATAGAATTCAGTATGGCCGACTACGTCATTCTATACTAGGCATTCAAATGCAGCAAATTTGGTGGGTTAATATTTCAAGTTTGGGTTATCTATTCGATACACATACATATACTATATGTTTTTAGACTGTTATCTAATAAACTAAAAAGGGAATAAAAAAAAAAGACTCAAAATTCTGTCTGTATCAGCTTTATATCTATTTGCGTATCTATTTATGTTTCCATTTTATTTAGGTTCTCGTTAATTGGTTCTCATGTGTGTATAAATGGGTGTGTTTGTTTGTCTGTTTGGGTGTGATTCAAGTTTCTCAGTTGATTCGATTGGAGGTACTTAGTAGTAGTAGTTTACGAAGCCAATAGACCAATGGGTTACAACAGTCAATACCAAAGATAAGATACGTTAAAACACAACAAAGAGTTAAGAAAATTTTCGGTATGCAATAGATAACAAGACATCAAATACGAGTATCGATTATATATACGATTATATATACGATAGATGGGCTAGTATGTATATATATCGTGCCGCCAAAAGGAACACAAAAGGTAAATCAAAAGGATATACACAATTTAAAAACATCGAGTTCAATTTTGTTGTACAAATTAAGTATATATAATACATATATATGTGTGCGTGTGTAAGATTGTTGTATATTGGTATTTGTTGGTAATTCATTTAGTATTAATGACAAATGTTTGTCGTGTGAGCGCGTTTTCCTTGCCAACAGATTGGTAAATATTTCACCAATGGGTTAAAATGGACTAAAATCTTTCAACGTAGATAACAACTGAGAGTAGCTTGGAGTACTTCGACTCTACAGTTTAGTTTTTACTTTTTACTGTCTTTTGTTTTGGTTCTCATATTTATCTTGTTCGTATAAAAAAGGATGTGTTTAGGCGAGGTATTAAAAAAAACTAAAAACATACACAAATAAAAACGTTGTTTTTTTTTTTCTTCTCTGACTTTGTTAGTAGCTGAAGAAAAACAAAATAAAAATTTTAAGAGAACAACTGGCAAAGAGCTCTGGAAATTTTTCATTACCTTTCTAAAAATGACAAACCAAAAATTGTGGTAATTGTTATTTTCGCCTAATTCTACGCAACGAAATTGTATTGGCTAATAATATTAAATTTTGCTTGAATTCTTTTAAAGTGCCAATCGTAAATTAGGATTAATTTAAATTTAAAATTTACAATATTACAATGATTTGATATTCATCAGCTCTTCATTTGCATTTTCAAAAGCTTTTCGAATTGAAAAAATATATATTTTTGGATTTTGCGTAGCCAATACAAAATGTTTATTGCACCTGTAAATTTGTTCAGTTAGTTTTAACGAAAAAATACATAATATAAATAAAAAGAAAATTAAAATCGAATGAAAAATTATTGGAGATGCGCCCAAATATGTTGTAATTATTTCCATTTTCGGCCATTGCCTTAAGCTAAAGCTAACAGAACTTGAGATATTGGCAAATAATCGGCTGTTATTTACAAGCTGAAGCCAAACTGTGTGAGTGCTGAGATATATTTATAGGTGGTTGTGGGTGGGTTATGATCAGGGTCAATTATGGCAAGAGCAGGCGGGGCGGGCATGGCCTCTGAGAGCACAGCGACTGCGAAGCGTCATCGGGCACGCTTGAAGAGTTGCTGAGTAGAGAGAGAGCTGTGCTGCCAGGCCAAAGCTACACATTAATAGTCGGGGCTTTGATCTAACCTCTATGGAAAATGGAAATGTATTACAACACGACTTTAGCCGCTTCTCCCCAGAGGTCTTTCTCTTTACAATATTTTCGAGGATTTCTACAGCACACCTGCCGCCTGGTCATATCGCTTATTGCCCATTCCCAAACATTGTTACAAGGGTTGTTTTTTGTTTAGGAGTAAGATTGGAGATAAATAGAAAGAGATTACTTCACCATCATCATCAACAATTAAGAGATTAAATTATGTAATATATATATATATAGAGAGAGAGAGTATAGTTTGTATAAATTTATAAATATATGTAGTTGATTATATATATACTGTGTGTAATAAAAAAACGGTTAGATTAGAAAACGATTAGTAAATCAATTTGGTTAACTTTTCCATTGATTGCACTTGATGCTAATAAGTAAAATGATGTAAATGAGGTTGATCGATTCTAGCGACAGACGGGGTGTCGGTGTCACGGCGTCGCATGGTTAGTGACAGATAGATACTTAAGTCGGATTACAAAACAAAACAATAATAAAACCAAATCGGTGTTTACTATAAGAACACTAAAGGTGGGGGCAAAGGTTAAGAGTAACGCAAAATGATATTAAGGAATATAACGCAAGGAGCGGCACTCCCCTCGATTTCAGGTGCCAAATTCTTAAAGATTTGTAAGCTAGCTGGAAGGAGCCTATACTGAGGGAAAGTCCTGTGCGAGCAGGCCCTGCAGGTCCTTTGTACTTTGTCTGCTGCCCTTGAATGTGACGCTGTTTTTGGGCACAACACAAAAGCAATCGAATACACTGAGCGAACTCATGAGCTGTGTTACTTGGCATAAGGAGGCGTATATATTAATTGATAGACATAAATGCATGTATATATTGTTGTATATATACATAAATATGTGGTTGTTAGGTATATATTGTACATACAGTCACAGTCACTACACTGAAACAGGGCCAAAGCTTGGCTTTCATCTTGCACAGCAGGATGCCAGACATATTTACAGCGGCGGCAGCAAGAGGAGGAGGAGCAGCAAAGCGGCCAGCTTAGCTTGAAGTTAAACAGCAAATTAAGCAAAACAGAATATATAAATCGATAGGAAAACCTATCGAAGAATTGAAATCTGGCATGTTCGAATATATTTATGAAGTATATGAGGGCTATGAACTTCAGTTAGTTTTGTGCAAGCTTTTTTTAACGCAAGGCAAACGCAAACGGCGTCAACTTTCAGCATATATGTATATATGCATAAATATATAATTATATGTATATATTAGAGTGGTTGTGAATAGATTCATACTTATATTGAGGCGATATATGGTACAGCAGGGTTCATCTTATTTTTACACTATTTTCGATGCGCTTGGCAGTGAATTTTGTATTTACAGAGTGCTGTAAATGCCGCACTAAATGCAATTGAATAGTGTAAAAATAATATTCGGATTCATACGGAACTAAAAAGTCGCAGAGACAAAACGAAAATCGAATTGAACAGAAACCAAAATCCACATAACTCAAGATCAGAATTATAGAAAAGACGAAAGTATATTTAGATACATATATGTTGATTGATTTCTTATATATTATTACTTTTTCGCTTACGCTGGACAGTTGACATTGACACATACGGATAACGGATAATGAATACGGTTACGTTTATATATATGGTATATATAGTTATATGATGTTAGGTACGTAAACACAGTACGAATAGGGTAGATGATTCAGCTGGTAACTGATTGGACTTACCCGAGCCGCGAAGCTGGTGTTGGGCTTTTCAAGCAGCTCCCAGAGATACTTTTGGTACTCCGCGCATTTACCTTCGCCGAACTCCTCCTCATCCCGCTGCCGAAGCGACTCGGCCTCCTTGCGCATCTCCTCGTGCACGTTCTCCTTGCGCTGATGGTACTTGTGCTGGCAACAAGACTCCAGATACAGTTCGTCCACGCCCCAGTACTCCAGATCATCACTAAACGCAAGCACGCACATCTCATCCACGATGTGCAGTTTCCCGGTGCGATAGAAATTCAAAATGGAGCTGAAGCTCTTCGGATGACGATCGAAGAAGTACTCGTTGTCAACCAGCGAGTAATCATCGCACAGCTCTATGATGGCCTCGTGGGTGGTGCACTCCCTTAGCCTGCCCAGCCGCGTGTGGGGCAGGCGCTCCAATGTGCGCCACAGCACCTCGTGCTTGACTCCGCCCACATTGATGGAGACGCGGCTGTTCATCTGCTTCGACTGCGCTATCATGAACGGCTCCGGTGGCGGTATGGAGGACATGGATCTGGAATGGGTCCGCTGCAGGGCGCCGGTTGTATTGCTATGGCTGATGCCGGCATGCGAGCCACCACCGGGCGGTAGCATAACAACGCCGACGCCGACGCCAACACCACCCAGCCCGCCCACACCGCCACCGAGGCTGCTGCTAGCGGGGCCACCAATGCTGCCACCAGCAATGCCGCTGCCGGCTCCACTACCACCACCTCCGCCGCCGCCTGCCCCACCACCAAGTGCCATTTGCTGCTGGTGCTGCAGCTGCTGCGCAAGAGTCTGCTGGGAAGTTGTGGGATTTGAATGCGTTGGTGATGTAACTGGGAATGGAGCGTAACGAACTTCCTTGCCAATGGCCCCGGTGCTGCTACCGACAGCCCCCCCGGTGCCTGTGACCGGCCCCGCTGCAACGTTCCCGCCTCCACCAGCAGCTCCCAGGTCGAGAGTAGCAGCTGCTGCGTGCGCTGCTGCTGGTGCGGGGGATGGGCCAGCAATGCCGATGCCATCAGCATAATCCAAGTGCCGATTGTTGGCGACAACAGCGCCGCTGGCAACAGTTGGCCCACTGTTATAAGTACCGCCGCCAGCTGCTGTGACAGCTCCACCGACGCAACCATATGAACTAGCTCCACCGGTTCCCATCGCTCTCTCCCAATCGACATTACCGCTTGTATCGTAATAGGACTGATTATCGCCGCCGTCGGCTGTTCCCGCAAGCTGCAGTCCACGCGCAGCTGCCTCGTGTTGCTGATAAAACAGCTCCGGATGCTGTTGTTGATGTTGTTGTTGTTGTTGTTGTTGCTGTTTCTGTTGAAGTTTCTGCTGTTTTGACTGTTGTTGTTGACTTTGTTGTTGCTGTTGCTGCTGTTGGCTAGCAGCCTGTCCACCATGCAATTGCCCGACCATTTGTAACACTCCATTATTGTTTTGAAGCGGTGTTGTTTCACCCGTTGCCCAGCGTACCGCCTCACGGTCTCTGTCGCGTTCGCCGACCATAAGTCTGCTGCAAATGGCAAATGCCACAAATTACCGTTAGCAGATGTATGTATGTGATTGACCCCGCTCCTGCTACTTACCGCTACATCGCGTCAATTGTTGTCATTACAGCCACCTCCGTCTTTCCGCCATCGTTCCTCTTTTTCCCTAGTCCTTTGGATAAATTGGTTTTCCTACTGCTGCTGATGCTGCTGTTCCTGCTGCTGGTGCGCAATTGATTTCAATTTACTGTTATCTGATATATCTGGAGATCTATAAATTCAGCAATTGGGCAGCAATTACGTTCTCTAGCTGGCTAGGACTCTGGCTCTGGTACACTGTTCGCTTGGCATCCGACTGCTTCTGGGTGGGTGTCTGTCTCACTTCCTGGCAGCTGTCCTTCATGTCTTTGTGCGTGTGGCGTTGTTGTGTTAGTTTATGCTGGTTGCTGGTCGTTGTTCTTGTTGTTTCTCAAGGTGTTATTGTGGCGTGTTTAGGCTATGATCACAGATTATTTCTAGGTTTTGGGCTAAATTGGGCTTTGATTCGAGCTTCGACTGGCTCAGGCGAAGATTGGCAGCATTTTGTGGAGCTCTAATAAGCAGTGGGTTGTTGTTTAACGGGATATAGCTGCAAGAGATAAAGGGCGGTTAGCAAATAAATTATAATACAGTTACGAGTTGGCTGGAAAAGCTGATTAAATATCTAATGTCGAAATGCCTGAGCCACAGCAATACCACTCCCTTGCATTTATTCGACAATATTTATTGACAATATAAGCTGATAAGATAAGCAATGAGAGGAGCAAGAATGCTCCAGTTGGGACTGCCCGACTAGGAGATACCCTCAACTCTTTGAATATACAATATACGAGATCGCTAGACGGACAATAGGGGAACAGACGGAGTTGGCAATTTTAACCCAACTTGTCACCTGATAAAGATTATTTATCCCTTTTGAGTTCTGTCAGGGCTCATTCTGCCTCTTACATACGATCCCAGAGACCAATATGACTGGGAATTCCGTATTCAATGGGTGCAGGGTATTTACGAAGCAACGGTTTTTATAAAGCATACTTATTGGGGAAGCAGCTCCGTTGGCTTGCATTGTAACACAATTATGGGCAGCTAGGAATTTATTTAATACGATAACAGCTATGAAATGATACGGGTCTGTAGTTGTCAGCTCAAATGTTGGCTTGCCCATTGAGAATATGGGTATGGGTATACAAATAACATACATACGATCTTCTGGACTAGAAGATGTGATAGCTCAGTTAATCAAAAAAAGAGTGGAGTATAGTCTGAGCTCAATTCACACTAATACATGTGTTTGTGCAAGAGTTTGTCATTAATTCGATTTGATAGTTAAAGACAAAAACATTCGAGTTCCAGTTCACCGATTTCGTCGCCCATTTATTATAGTTAATTTGCAAGAGCCGAAGGCTGCGCACAAATGTTCGCATTTAAATATTGCCAAGCAATCGTGAAAGCTGCCCGCCTTTGATGGATCAACATTCGCCATGGCGCATACCACGCACACACGCACACGTACACATACTCACACATATACAACAAATATATATATAACGGCAGGAAATACGTGATGGGTTGAAAAATATGCGCTGCCCATTTCGGCCTGGGCAAATGCGAATGTTTCAAATTGCATTTGTGCTTGGCCTTTGCCTAAATTGCAATTTCTGCCGCATTGCAATCAAATTTGAATTTTTATGCCAAGCGGAAACGCATTGTAATAAGCGCAGGGCTGCGTTTTTGCAAATTATGCACCCTACCTATTGGCCATAAAATGTTAATTAAACTGCACACTGCCCTAGATAAAAGCCACGCCGCAATAGCCTTGACTGCCTTTTCTTTATTAATGGAATAGCTATTTATATTTGGATAATGTGTGGGCTGCAGTTGTAATCTATCAAGTTCGCAAGGAATTTGACTATTTTTAGTATTTTTTGAAATGCTTTAGAAATTATTACGCTAAATATTTGGCTATATAGTTTGAAATAATTAATAATTTATAAATTCATATTAATAGATAATTTAATGTTTTAAGATTATATGTATACAGACATACAACATACAACATAAATAAACCTTCTGAATAATCACTGATGTAGAAAGTTATAGATATAAAAAGATAGATAGAAATTCAATTCAAGGAAAATACGTTTGGTAGGCTTCGTATAAACCAAATACGAGATTTTATTTTCAACTACTGGAAAGGTACATATTCCATTCAGACAAGTGCACAGATGCTTAGAGGCCGTATTTAGATTGTTTTGAGAGTGGTCTAGGTACAGGTTACATTTATAATAGCCACTGCGTTTGTCGCTGCAACTAAGGGTTGAGTTTGCCTCATATAAGACGTAGACTATCGCGCAGTATTAGTGACGGTTCACCATATGTAAAACAATAATCGATTATTTTTATATATTGCACTGGCGGCTTAATTGTCGCGCAAAGCGAGTTACAATTCATTGAAACCATAAATTATGTTGAATTTTGTTTCGGTCTCTAGAGAATTTTCGCTAAACATTACAATTCTTTAAAAAAAAATAATATTAATAATAACGAAATAATAAATACATAGTAAATTAATACAATAAAAATAAAGATACCATTGACAAGCTTTGACAGATAGTAATTAATATTACTATAAAATATGCACCTGTTTACGACTGCATTAACCTGACTTCAAACACTGCTTCGCATAAGTAGGTTCACCCATGTCTATAAATCTCTTCTCAATTGCTGCAACTCATTTCCGTTTCCGTTTATATTTTGCATTATGTCTAGTTCTGATGCTTTAAATTTTAGGGTATTTGATTGCTCCATATAAGAAATCGCATGTGCTGAGCGCTGAGGGTTTTATTCAGTGATGCCCAAGGCGCCCGTCACATTTCTGACTATTTCACTTGGATTTGGCGTGCAAGGCCGAAATTATAGTTGTATACGAAGTCATATACACACATATACACATATGTGTACATACATATGTTCATATGCTCGCTAGTATGGCAAATATACGGTTTTGCTTGAATTTAGTCCGGTTAAATTGCTATTTATTAGAGAGGGTTGCTTCTTACAAATGGCAATGGCAAAGCGAGCGCGATTTTTGACAACATTGTTGGCGTTTTTGTATTTAGATTGCTCTTCGAGTCGCGTGCTCTGCACTCAACTTTATGCAATTATTTGTGGCGCAAAATGAAAATAAGTTGCATGCAAAGCGTAAAGCACTCCATCGTTCTGCCATATGCAACACGTTTGCTCGTGCATGTGTGTAAGTGTATGCGTCAAGTGGGCAACAACACCTTGATACCTGTTGAATTGCCTTGACGTCTGACACCAGACTAAAAGTTAAATTGCAATTAATTCCGTGCTGTAATAATGCGAGACGGGGCCTCGTTCGCTGCACGTTATATAATTTCATTTGACAGCCCGGTTCTTGTCGTAAAATGTGAGAGAATAGCGCCAAAATTTATGACAGCACACACACACACACAGAAAAAGACAGAGAGAGATAGAGAGAGCGAGAGAGCCAGCAGACTGTACCCAATAAATCTTAGACATAATTTGCCTACACGTATGCACAATTATAAAATGAATACTGAATTGGCCATAAATAGTTTGATAACGCCCCGAGGGAGCCTTCAGCTCTGCACATGTGTTGTTGTGTATGTGTGTGTGTGTGTGTGTGTGTGTGTGTGTGTGTGTGTGTGTGTGTGTGTGTGTGTGTGTGTGTGTGTGTGTGTGTGTGTGTGTGTGTGTGTGTGTGTGTGTGTGTGTGTGTATGGAGTGTGTCTCAGGTTACGGTCAGGGTCATTTCTTGAATACATCCCTAATGGAGCTGTGTCGGGGCGCGATGAGTGATATATAAGCACGAGCAACAAAATGGACAGCTATTAAAAATTAGCCTACTAGCCATTTAACGCTTAGCCAATGTTGGATGACATGGCTGAAAGTTGCCGCGAGCGGACGGAGGTTGTGATTAATGATTTCTTTGACTTGGCCACTAATTGAAAATGGAGAAGCACACTCATGCACCCATATTCACCCACACAGGCACCCTTACGAAGAAAGGTAATTAGCCAATAGATGAAATAGAGGAGTCTTTAGCAACACGTTTTCAGAGATATATATAGATAGAAGAGACGCAAGACTAATGTATATTGGGGGTAAGGTTATAAATGTAAAATTCAAATAATGCTTGAATTCTAGCATGCGAGCATAGCTCATATCAAAATGATCAGTTCTTGCTCACTTGTCGTTTGCATCGAACATGCATTGTGATAAGCTTATACCAATCTGTTTAAGTGTCAACTAAAACGAAACGCGAGCTATTTTTACCCACCGCTGAGCGGTGGCGGCTGCAGACTACGGTAACTTACAGTAAAGGGAGAGACTTTAGCGGTGTTTTGCTTGCCCCTCGCCCTGCGCTCCGCGCTAGCGAGAGGTCGACACCCTTTTGCCTTGCGCATACATATTTATTGAACTGCTGAAGCTATTTACTATTGCCTATTTAACTATTTAAATAATAGCAATTGTAATAATGGATGAGGACTTCTCGTCTTGCTCGCTTCTTAGTGAGAGAAGTTTGAAGACAGAGATGATGAGGAAGATATCGTACGCTGACCCTGCTACCATGCGTTCACAATTACGCTCACAGCTTACAAGTAATGGGATGCCAAAAAACAGTCATGTTGATAATTTGGCAAACAAAACAAACATTTCGTTCTCATCGCTAACAACGAGTTGCCATACAAGTTACACATGCACTGTAACTATGACCCAAGCAAGCTGTGCTCCCACTTCCACTTACACTGTGGCGGCCACTGAAGGGCCTAACATGTCCTTAACAATGTTGGCGGGCAACAAGTCACTGAACGACACCCTGGCACGTATAGCTACGCAAAATGTCAAAAGCCCATTCCAACACTGCGTAAGCAGGAAGCGAAACGGTGGAGCGCAAACCAATTTAATTCGTAAGGCAAAGGTGCAAGCTACTGCCCACCAAAGCAGAGTCTACAAGCAGTGCACTAAGCAGCACTCGCTACGCAGCTCTTGCTGAGGAAGCAGATTCTATTATGGACCTGGAAGAAGAAAGCCAGAACGAACAAGCTTGTGAGACTGCCAGAGACCAGCAAATAAGCAGAGCACCCAAACCTCCAGCTATATGCGTGCCTCAAGTGAACAAAATGGATAAGCTAGAAGAAAAAATCAATGCTGTAGTCTAAGCCGACGAGTATGACATTCGTGCATCCAGATCGGGAGTGTCGCGCATATACGCTAAACATTCAGAAAGCTTTCGCGCAATTGTTAGAATGCTGACGGCGAAAAATTGTGAGTTTTGGCACCATCAGCTGAGAGAGGATAACCCATACAGGGTAATTGTAAGAGGTATTCATCCTAATGTGCCTAAACAACTAATCGAACGCACGTTCACGGAAAAAGGCTATACAGTCAAGAACATCTATTGCCCCAGGAAGCCGGACTGGCGTAATATAGAAGTTAACCCAGGGGATGACGAAGACGTAATAAACCTAAAAACTAGACAGAGTTTGTTTTACGTTAACTTAAAGAAGAGTCAAAATGTTGGTGAGGCACTTAATATTACGCAAATCGGACGGCATAGGGTGTCAGTTACTAAGGCAAAGTTTAGAAAAGACTTGGTGCAATGCTTCGTATGCCAATACTTTGGACATTGCCTTAAAAAAACAGTCTGTGGTAAATGCTCAGGCAATCATCTCACAGGGTCAGATTCGTGCGGCCTCAGGCTAGACAGCGAATCGATATGCGCTAACTGCGGAGGCGATCACTTATCTAGCTACAAAAACTTTTCAGTCAGAATTGAGCTGAGCGAAAAACTTAAGCCGGCAGCAAGATTGCCTCAAGAAGGAATTCTAAACGGCAGCAAAAGTAAAAAACCATCGGTCAAAACGCAATTCATTCCTGATGCTACAGTTAGAGGTGGATTCTCCCATGTGTATTCTGCACACCAAAGCAAATCTAAGAGCCAACATATTCTACCTCGAGGTTCATGTGTAGAAGTTTTTCAAACTGAACTGGCATGCAAAGCCAACCTCGACATGGAAATAAACAGTCCGGATGATATTGAAGATGCAATCTAAATCTTCATGAGAAACGTTTCCTTAGCTGCATCTTCTGCTACTCCAGTAACCCAATGCTCACATATACAACATCGAAGAGATATTCTCCCCCCATATGTTGACGCGCTTATAAGGCTTAAAAGAAGGGTAAGAAGAGAGTACTCAAGAACTGGGGATACTCGAGTCCACCAGATCTACACTAGGCTATCCAATCGGCTGCAAACGGTCCTTGCAAAAGTCAAACAGAAGAAAATTGATGGAATACTAGAAAGTGCGGGCCCCGATGCACCTTTCAATTACTCACTCTGGGAACTTACAAGTCGGTTTAAAAGGGTCGCCATACCGAAAATGCCAATTAAAAATCCATCGGGTGGCTGGTGTTATTCCAGTCAACAGAAAGCCGAAGTCTTTGCAGACAGCTTAGAGGAATGATTTAAGCCATTTAATCTTACTTCCGATAGGACAAGAAGAGACGTTGAGCTAAGTTTGGATACGCCCTTTCAGATGTGCACTGCCTGCAACTCCCGTCACTCTCCAAGAGATTGTGCAGCAAATTAAGAAACTGAAAACCAAAAAATCTCCTGGAGACGAATTGCTGGATAATAGAACTTTAAAACTACTGCCCAAAAGAGCGCTACTGTTTATTGTCCTAATCCTCAACAGCGTGCTTAGACTGAGACACTTCCCAACCTGCTGGAAGATGGCGTTGATCACGATGGTACCGAAACCTGAGAAGATGGCAGAGAGAGTGATCCTTGATCGTATCATACAGAGCGAGCCTGTAAAGCAAAAAATATTGAATTGGCAGTTCGGATTTAGTCAACTTCTCCCTCGACACTATGGAACAAAAAATGCATGCGGCTGCTGTTTTTATGGACATCCGACAAGCTTTTGACAGAGTGTGGCACGATGGTTTCCGATTTGAACTGAAGGACATCTTACTACCTCAGCTATTACAGCTTGAGATACTTCAGAGTCGTTGTGAATGGAGAAAAGTCCTCGAAACGCTCAGTTTGCGCAGGCTAACTGCCAAGCCGAGGAAGAAATGCCTCAAAAAGTGCCACTTAACAGACCTACCCAAAAGAATAATAATGTAAATATATATAAAAATAAAATGTTTCAATAAAAACAAGAATGAAAGCTCTAGTCGAGACTGCTCGACTACGAGATCCCCTGAACCCTACAAGCAACTGATATTTCAATAATAGTTAGCACACACACACGCACACGCACACACACACACGCATACAAACAAATACACGCACACACATACACATACAAACAAACACACGCGCGCACACACACTCACATACATACATACATACACATACATATACAGCCAATTGCGCTTGGGTTGCGCTGCAGTGTTGGCGATATTATGAGAACTTATTTGTTGAATAATTTAATTTCTAGACGTACGATCGTAATGAAACTTTCAGAACGTAATTATAATGTTAAAATGTATGTGTATACCGAAGCACAAGTCTCTAGTATTTGATATACGATTTTACAAAGATGAGGGTAAGGGGGTGGATTTAGGGGTGGGGGGTAAATTTTAACAAAAACCGAAATTGTATGACATGCGTCTTAATATACGTTTTCAATTTGGAGACTCTAGCTTGAAAGATGTAGGAGATATAATTTTTTAACTGATCTTCGATAAGGTTTTTTATCGATAAAAAAGTATCGGAATGAGTTATCGTTTTTTAGTGATAAACTCGATATGCGCGTGATATATACGGACATTTTAAAAAAAAGTTGAAGTCTCTAGCTCTTATATCTTCTGAAATGACGCGTTCATACATACGGACGGACGGACGGACGGACGGACGGACGGACAGACAGACGGACAGGGCCAAATCGATTCAGCTTGTCGCCCTGATCAAGAATATATATACTTTGTGGGGTCTGCCACGCCTCCTTCTGCCTGTTACATACTTTTAACAAAACCATTATACCCTGATTTCCCATTTTCAATGGGTTCAGGGTATAAAAACTATATTAATAGAATAATAATAGTCATAATATAGTAATATTAACACACATAAATATGTTATCTAAGTTTAGATCTTAGATTGTTTGTTATTATCTTTAATGTAAAACTAGATGTTAATGTTAAAAAGAAAAAAAATATCTATATATCAAAATGATCGAGCTTATGGACATCAAATATAAATGAGTTCCTTGTGCAGTCCTAAAGTCACCAGGGAAAAGGAGAAGAGTCTTAAGAATGGGTGTGGCATAGATCTTTAAAAGTCATTCGTTTTTACTTGTGATTATAAAAAGCTTTACTATAAATAGCCCTAGAAGCAATAGCTGTAGCACAAGCTTTATTTGGCTGTTAAAAAATGCGCAAAGGAAAAGTACAAATAATTATATAAGTAAATATCTATGGTTCCGGCACTCGATAGCTCTACATTTGCACTTGCTATCGGAGTGCATAAATCGCATTGGGTCCTTTGAGAATTTCTGGAATGAATTCAGCTTGAAGGGTTGTATTTCATCCATTGAGTCCTTGAAATTAGCTTTGAGTAGATCTTCTATAGAAGATAGACTTGCATCTAAAAGCTTTAAGTTTTAAATTAAAAATATATTTTTCAAGTATATTTTCAAGTATCAATTGAGCTACTCCAATCTATTTTGCGATCAGATACTCGTGCCTCAATTGACACGTAGCTCAAAGTCTAAAGCTTTTGCAGTGAAGTGTCTATCGTATATTAGAGGCACTCTAATCTAATTTGAAGGACTCGCCTCCTTGCAGTTCTATTTATAAGCTGGGAAAACGCATCAATTCAAGTGCACAGAATGGGAAATTGTAAATGGCTCAAGTGCCAAAATTCCACTTAGAGTTCGCATAACTGATGGGGCCCCGATTGCCTGCTGTAATAAAAACAATAGCAACAACAACAATAGCAATAGCAATTGCAACAACAAATGCAAATTTGCTGCAGTTGGAATGGCATGGAAAAGCGTGTCAGCGTTGTTTGGCGAATGGAAAACATTTATTGCTGACTTTTAAGGGCCGCTATTGTCGACGTTGACTAAATTTATGGTCGCCATTTTGTTGTTATGCTGTTTGGCCCGTGCGGCAAACAAATATTTCGAGTCAAGTGCATTTATATATTAAAGTGTTGTTGTTGCTGCCATTGTCTTGGTGTTGGCTGTAAATGCGTCAGCACTAACCTCAACACTTAAGCCGGTGCTGTTGGTCATGTGCCTTGTTTGCCTTCAGCACACGCCTATCTCAACTAGCCCCTTACAGCACCGAGCCATTTCCGGTCTCACTCCACATCCGCAGCCGTCGACGACGCCGACGCCGACGCTGCCGTCGCCATTTTCACAGTAGCTGGCGCTGACCCTTGGCTGCTCTAATTTAGTTAGCGTCCACGAGCGAAACTCAAACAAATTTAGAAAGTCACACACACAGGCACACACACACTTGCACATACTATGAACGTTTTTGCACACTTTCCATTTTCACAAAATGAAAAGAAAAGAAAATTGAAGCAAGCAACTCCAATTTTAATGTGGCTTTTGTTTTGGTTTTTGCGTGCGAGCCCGACTTATTGGCCATTGGCATGCAAGCATCTTGACCAACTTGGGCCCAACTTGGCCTTGGCTAATGGGCGCACTTTCTAGACTAATGTCGGAGTGGGCGTGACTTGGTCCGTGAGTGTGAATTTGGGTGTATTGTGTCTGCTAAATGCCAGCTTTCTCTCGCGTCCACGCTTTCGGCCTTTTGGTCTACGCGATTGTTGCGCCTGACAACTGTATCATATTTGACAAGGTTCCTCTGCGGGCTCAGCTATTTATTCAGTTACTCAGCGGCTTTAGCGGTTTTACGACTCCCCTGCCGCATGTCCTCGCCATGGCGTCATCCATTGAGCGATAATCGCTGCCATTGACGACACTTAACTAAATGCATAGCAGAGGCGAGCACAAGACTAAAAGCTCCATTAATAAGTTACTCATCTAGTATATATCGCTGAATAGAATGTCACATAGCTATACCTATAATAGAACTTAGGAATCTCAAAGTTATTAAAAAGCCAGAAACAATTTGCGGTTTTAGTTAATATGGGAAATTTTACAGTCAGCCGACATAGTTGGATAATTTTAGTTAGATTTAAATATTTATGTGAAAGGTTCTTGTGTTTGGATCTAAACATAACAAAGCCAAAATCTTTGTGAATGACATATCATAGTAGTATATAGATACATATATTTAAATAGTATGATTGAAAGTCAATTTTATACCCTGAACCCATTGAAAATGGGAAATCAGGGTATAATGGTGTTCAGGCGTGAATATATGAATATACGATGATCGTATACATGCCTCCGACGAACTCAGCGACTAGCAGGTAGTGCGCTGTGATAGCGATAAGGGCCACATGTACGGACTGCATAAATAGACAAATGAAGACCAACCCTTGCAACCCCAGAGTCAGATTACGAAGGAGACGAGCGCTGAACCTTACAAACTCTGCGATAGGATAAGAATAGCTAATAGACCAACGCGGAGTCTTACACACTCAGCGATAAGATAAGAATATGTAATAGCCCAATGCTGAGCCTTACACACTCAGCAATAGATACATTAGATTTAAGGGTTGAAATTATACATGAGTCTGGGTATATAAACCCAGGCTCAGAATAATAAAGATCAATACGAAACTAAACACCATCTTAGTCAAGTGTATTCATTCAAATGGTTTTGTTGAAATGTATGTAACAGGCAGAAGGAGGCGTGTCAGACCCCACAAAGTATATTTATTCTTGATCAGGATGACGAGCTGAGTCGATTTGGCCCTGTCCGTCTGTCTGTCCGTCCGTCCGTTCATTCATACATACGAAAGCGTCGATCTCAGAAGATATAAGAGCTAGAGACTTGAAATTTGTTTCCCTAGGTCGGTATATATCGCGCGCATATCGAGTTTATCACTAAAAAACGATAACTCATTCCAATACTTTTTTATCGATAAAAAACCTTATCGAAGATCACTTAAAAAATTATATCTCCTACATCTTTCAAGCTAGAGTCTCCAAATGTATATTAAGATGCATTTTATACAATTTCGGTTTTTGTTAAAATTTACCCCCCCACCCCTTAATCCACCCCCTCATCCTCATCTTTGTAAAAGTCGTATATCAAATACTAGAGACTTGTGCTTCGGTACACACATACATTTAAACATCATGATTACGTTCTAAAAGTTTCATTGATCGTACGTCTAGAAATTAAATTATTCAACAAATAAGTTCTCATAATATTGCGCACACTGCAGCGCAGCACAAGCGCAGTCGATGCTTACTGCACAATTAGCAGAGCGCGGGCTTATGCGTGCGTGTGGATGTGTATATATGTATATGTACATAAAAGAAGTAGATAATGATTAGAATATTACCTTGGAGGGTTCAGGGTATCTCCTAGTCGAGCAGTCTCGACTAGAGCTTTCTTACTTGTTTTTATATAGGAAGACAAAAATAAAGTAAGAAATGTTATCTGGATATCTAGCAATCAAGTGTGACGTCTGTTAGGATAGCAATCCTATAATTCAGAGTCTCGTGAGCTTTCAGAAGGTTACATTTTGTATTATTTTGTTTCGTTATTTGCATCTTAATGAAAGAACAACTTAGACAGTTTAAGCATAAATTATGTTCAATCTAAGGCAGTGAAGCACTAATTATTTTATACTTTTTAATTTCTCACAAATTCATTTTGGCTGTATTTAAATGAAATATTTTAGTTCTGCAATGGTGTTATTAGCCCTTTTTGCGTTTCGTTTGGCGCACAAATAGAAATAACGCTTGTTGCTTGCAGTGGAACAAATTCATGTTGTGGTCAAAATGAAATGGAGCGCCTTGGCTCATGCTACGTTTTGCGTAGCGTGGCGACCCGACATTTTGTTGTCCTTAACAACGGCAAAGTTATCGAATGAACCAAATGAACTATTCATAATCGATGTGTCTTGGCAGGCCATTGGCCGTTGCTAGTTGTTATTGAATGTTCTTGTTGCTGTTGCTGGTTGTTTCACTTTAACCGTTAGTTGTTAGCCGTAATTCATATACGGCTTATTGATTTTCGATTATGGTCATTGCTCTCTCGATGTCTCGGTGTCTCTGCCTATCTGCGTATCTGTGTATCCGTCTGCGTTTTGTGGTGTGCCAACCTGTTCGCTATGCGTGTATGGTATAATAGGTATTACACACGCATACAAGGCCACACCCAGCACACACACAGCCGACCAACACACACGCACACACCCATCCAATGGACACACAGACAGCTTAATAGGTACACATCGTATGAGGATCCATTGTGTTGAATACAATATTAAAAATGCAACTGAATTGGCTTTTGTTATTCCGAATTATTTGCTCATTGTTTTATTTATTTATCCACTGGCTACATACAGCTAAATGTCCCTTAAGTACATTAATCAAATGGCCTTACATCGATCTCTTCCACACTCCCTCTTCCTGTCCGCGTTGTGTGAAACACCTCATACATTTGATGTCGCATAAAATGTTTCAGCTGCCAGCCTCTGATGATGATAAATGGCCATCAGCACGAGGCAATCTCTCCTCCGCCTCGCGAGAAACATATGTAAGCTAAGCCGAGGCATTTATTTTTGGGCCAACCACATCTATGAATGTAAAATGTGGATTTATTTATTTATCTACGTTTCTATTGCGGCCCGTTCGATATGAAATGAAAATAAATAATGACCTGACCCAGCGGCAGCAAATCACTTAAAATTCCTAACATTTCGCTGGTTCTCCCTCCTCCTTCTATAACAAAAAATAATATACATATATATATATTCAATAAATAAAAACAGCTCAAAGATTAATTGACGAACTAAAAATAGTTCTCAACGAATATTTTGCTTTGCTATCAACCGAAAGCCAAAAGCCAAAGGTCGTTTAGATTATTCGCGTGTTTGCTCTCAATTAAAGTCGCGAAGTTAAGCTAGATGTTATTGCTCCAGTTTTTATTGTTGTTGGTTGCCACGTGTTTAGTAGGCGCATATGGTTTGCAAATATTTATGTAAACAACCCATTTTTTTGCAACAGCATCTCGAATAATCAGAAATATTATAATTGAACCGAAAACTTTATAAGCAATTAGCTGCGTTAATCGCACTTTTAGCATTTGAATACATACGCCATTCGCTTTTATACTTTGCTGGTACACCCTATAATCGCAACTGAATGTTCCCAATGCATGCTAAAATATGAGACTTTACTTTATAAATGATAATATTATGTCATGTTGGCGATTATAGCTATGCAAAAGCTTTTTAAGATCACGAGGGTCTTGCATAAGTGAAATTTAATAGCGCATAGCAGCCGACAAGCTAGTCTCGACCTTAATGAATGCATATAAAGCTCCATAGCTTAGCCTAGACCTCATATCATCCAACAAGCTCATCTTGGCCTTAGTGAATGCATATATCCGAAGCTCCATTCATATTTATCCTTTTCATTGCTTTGTATATTGAGAAATCTCAATCAGATTCGGATTTGAATTCGTATTCTCTTAGCATTCCAATTTGTTTTCACCTATTTCGTATTCCATATTTTGCACTGTTTTGCCTTTTTGCTGCTGTGCGACCAACAAATTACGCCATTAATTTTCTTCGATATCTGGCATGCGAGTACGAATATGAATACGGATACAAATACATTTGAGTACATATTTGCAAAAATATTCGCCGGAATTTGTTGTTGGCCGTGTGCAGGAATGCGGCACGAAGTAAATCTTTAAACTCATAAAAATCGATGAGCGCACGCAGCCAATTTGTTTACCCAACAAATACAAATAGTCTGCCCATCCAACGAAGACGTCTTCGTTGTGATCTTCCAGCTGTGACGTCATCCCCACAACGGCAAAGACTCTCTGTCTTTCACTCTCTACGCCTATGTCTATCTATTTCTATGTCTGTCCATTCAGTCTATTTGGCGCTTTTGTTTTACTTTGGAGCAGAATTATTCGGTGCGGTCGCACAATGTGTATCCGAATCAGGCGGGGACGCGGGTTTTGCATACTTTTGGCCTTTTGGCATTCGGCCAGCAATAAAAACAACTTGAAACAATTGCAAAAGATTGCCTACCCTAGGCTGGGATGTGGGATATGGCTTGGCACTCTGATTTGGCTATGGTTGAGCGATTTCCCTGTGCGTGAGTCCCCAGAACAAGGCAACATTGAACTGCGCCAGCCTTTGTTTTAATTTTAACTCAAATACAACAATCCCCAGAAGAGGAGGATTTTTTAGTCGGTAAGCAGTCATGCAGTCCGACACACCGGTCACGGTGCATAAAGCAGTTTTCCTATTATTATTATTATTATTATTATTATTATTATTATTATTATTATTATTATTATTATTATTATTATTATTATTATTATTATTATTATTATTATTATTATTATTATTATTATTATTATTATTATTATTATTATTATTATTATTATTATTATTATTATTATTAATAGTATTATTATTATTATTATTATTATTATTATTATTATTATTATTATTATTATTATTATTATTATTATTATTATTATTATTATTATTATTATTATTATTATTATTATTATTATTATTATTATTACTATTATTATTATTATTAATATTTTTATAATTCTTATTGTTTCACCTTTATAAACTCAACTCTTAAACTATGGTATTGGCGAGTCGTACATATTCATGTTGAATACGTTTACACACATTTTGAATTAAATAAATGTGTTTGAAGCTTATTGCATGTCGTAAGGAAGTAGGAAATTGAAACCAAATCAAACTAAAATCCCATTTTGTTTAAAATACGTATCACGTATACGCAGCGTCTACGGCTCGGGAAAGTATACACAAAATCCATACACTCACACACGCATACGCTCTCGCACACACACATGCATATGTAGCTACGTGCGACAGAAGGCAAGCGGAGGCGTAAAAAGTGTTGTGCATATTTAGGAGCTTTAATTTCCTGCAGCGGCCTTGAGACAACAAATTGAAATTCATAACAATAATGATGAGGGACAAGAGCCCAAAAACGCTTGACTAACTGCCATGAGGATACCTTCGTCATTTGTTTGGGGCTTATTAGGGCCCTTGGCGCAGATCCTTAGCCAAGTGAATCGAATGGAAGACAAATGAGCTAATACAGCTGTTTGCTTTAAATGAGTATGCAAAACAAATATTTAATTATATTAATTTATTATGTCTTTATATATTTGGTATAATGTAAGCAAACTGAAAATTTGTCGATAAATATATAAATGCGGAATTCCACATATTATTGCCAAATCTACAATAAACAACTTGCTATTGTTTCGTATACGCAATAAACCAAAAATTTTTCGAATAATTAAAGAGGAACACTCTCTATTGAATATTATAATGTGACCTGCGTGGGTGTAATGCTAATTTGCATGTAAATGAAATTAGAGTGATTTGCAAATAGCTAAGGCACATAAATGAATGGCGACTGTAACAGCGTTTTTCAGATTAGTTAGGCTCGAATGAAAATTAAATCCGTTTCATAAAAATAATGCAGATATTCTTTTGGCCTTAATTAAGGATTAGAAAACTTACAGAGTAGACCCTTGGATACTAGAGTCCTTCAGGTATTTTGTTGCTTGTCACATCTCACACACACACGTAGACACACTCACACAGTCATTTATAAAAATAGGTACTCATTATCAAGCAATGTGACTGTCTCTGTCTATGGAATTTCGAAAGTAGATACGTGTGCCTTGCCAACAAAACTAAATGAATTCAACGCACAGATATGAGCAGCAATAAAAGTGAATAATAATAATAATGCGTAGAGCGGTACGCACCGACTCCGGCTTCCTGCCTGGTGCCTGCTGCCCTACGCTCCAACAAGCAGCTCTCTTTCGCTACTCCAGAAAGCTCTCTCAATTCTATTGCCTAATGCCATTTTACTTCGTTGCTTTTGTTATTTCTGTTGTTGTTCTGACTTCGTTTGGTCGAGTTTTTCCAGAAAACACATTGACACTGAAAACGACGCCGACGCCGAGCGGCCAAGCTCTTTCTCTCGCTTCCACTCTCTCTCTCTCTCTCTGATGTTGGCTCTCTCGCTCTCAGCGTGCGCAAGGGCTTCCAGGACGAGCACCTTTTTGGGGCCTGTAGCTGATTTGTGCGAAAACCTGTCGATCTAACGGCTCTGATAATCAATTGATAAATGCCAAATCTTTTTTGGCATTTTGAGGTCAGCTACTTGGCATTTGAAGGACCGACTCGCTGCCGACCAGACAGTCAGCCTCAAAGCCGGAAGTGTGCGGGGGTCACATCACTCAAGAGGAGGACGCTGGTGCTGCGCAGCTCTAGTGGCACGAACGAGCAGGCAAAGCGCAAAGCTCAACCAATGACGTCATCAGTTGCCATACGTACACCTCGTAATGAGGTTGTTAGAAGTGGTACGACAACGGACGACCTACTTTGCCAGTTTAACGAACATCGCTTCGTGCTTCGTGCGCAAGGGAAGTTTTTTTCTTCTTCTTGTTGGGTACTGAATGAAAATATGATACAGAATACAATACGCTTTTTTCTGTGTAGTTTTTGTTGCTGTTTTTTGTGTTTGTTGTCAATTTGTACGTTTTGTTTGTGTGGCATGTTGCACGGTTCGTTCCACTGCCGCACAGCGGTACGCCTGCACCAAGCTCGTATTGTGGTGTTGTGAAGGTGGTGCTCTGCTGAGGCCACCACCAGCTGATGCTGCTGAAACACCGAATCCAGCTTCCTCCTCTGCTCAGCTTGAGACTGAGTGTCATACGTACGCACCAACAATGGCAGCGTGTCGTGAAATATCGTACCACCGATAGCAGCACGAGTTATTTTTGAGGAAGCGGAGTAGACCAAATCCTCTATATATCTTTGTCAAAGGAAATAGAGTTGCTAGATTGGTCCATCGAATATGGACAATTACTGTATATATTTTACTATTTTTATAAATATATACATATACATTTCTTTCGTGAGTAATATCAAAGCGATTTCTCATCTCTATTGTCGCAGTTTCTGCTGTGCGGGCCAATACAAGGAATTGGAACAAAGATTTACAGTGCGCAGTGCGAGAGGTTTCCCCTCATTGTGTCCATTGGGACTTGTGGATGCCCTTGTACTAGTCCAGTCTAGCCCAGGTTTCGTTTTGCCTCACGTATACCCTGCAGGTGCGCGTTGAAGTTCGGTTGGGCGCACTTTGCTGCCTGGTTTCTGTCCAGTTTCTGGTTACATCAGCACGCACATAACTTCAAATTAGCATGTAGCATGCGGCATGCGGCATGTGGCATGTACTGCAATCTCTTTGTTATGTCCAAGAGCTGATTGCTTTTCGTTGGGCCAACAAACACGGTCACAGGCATGGAAAAGCCTGTTGGCTGGATTAATTAGGCAAGCAGATCTCATTGCCAGGATTGTCATTTAGTTCAATTTTTACTATTGTTTGTATGCTTCGCTTTGTTTTTAAATTCGCCTGTTTCGTTAATTGCTTTTTTGATTCTGAGGACGTCAACTTGCCTTGACTTTGTGGCATCCATTCTATTATTTCAGTATCGGCCCAGATTTCACTTCGCCATTGTTATCTTTTATTAATTTGGCCAACAGCAATAATAATAACTACAACATTGTGAATGATACAACTCAATGGTTTTTATTGAATTCGAATTCGAATTCTCATTCCCATTGCCGTTCCCGTTCTCATTTCCTCTGCCGTCTCGGCGCCCCGTGTTCCGCTCTAACCGAAAAATCTAATATCTATTGCTATTTTTGGCAACAAGCCGAACAGCTTGGGGAGCCAACGCCAATAACAACAACAACAACAACAATAACAATAACAATATTAATGCTGACCCCAGTCAAATGGGAAATTTCTTTGTAATCATTCTTCCCTTATTTTTTTTTTTATTATATATTACTTTAATTTGTTGTTGGTTTGCGCTTTTTGTTGATTTAACACTTTGATTTTCATTAAAATTGCTTTTAATTGCTTTTCGGGCTAGGCTCAACCAATGACGCCAGTGAGTATGACGAAATCAGTCGTAGATTGTTGTAAGAGAAATGAAATATGAACAGTTCTTGGTAGTCGTATTATTTGTACATGAGCTTCAAGTAAAAATCAATGATGTATTCCGTCATATAATATGCATGGAATAGTTTATGTGTACATTTAAATATTGATATATATAGTTTGCGACTATTGTGAACTGCTGCTGCTCATGACACACCTAATTTTCCAGCTTACACGTATCTACATGTCTCTGCCCATGCTTTTCACACTCTGTTCGTTTTCCAGTTCCTGTGACATGTAACAACAACATAGACAACCAAATTTACTGGGCCAATTGCCAAAGTGAAGACCAAAATTTTTCTTAATTTGTTCATTACCAGATGCTGGTTGTCTTATTTTTTCTTGATTTTCTTTTTTTGACAAGTCGACTGACAACATAAATGCGCCAACATTTATGTCCCCTTCGTTCTCTTTCGAATGCCAAAAACATTCGTATACCCTCATAGACTTTCAAGATTTCTAGTACTGACTGGACGCAGAAGTTTGGATATAGAAAATATACCCTTTCTATTGCTAATCAGTCTCTTTAAGTCATGTAGTCTAAACTAAATCGTAAAACAATTTAATATATGCATTATAGATACATATGTTTCCAATTTTTATATACAATATATTTTTTATAGTTGATTATTGTATACATTTGCTAGCAAGTGTATTGAATCTTCGGTGTGATAACAATATAATTTGTTGCTGAATAATTTGTTCTGAAGTGCCTTCAAATTAACGTGGCTGCGTTTTTCAGCTAAGGGCGGTGAGGCAGCCGAGAGCTCACGGAAGACATAGTCACATGCCAGTGAATATTTAATGATAAACTGCCGAAATCTCTTAGAAATATTTTAAACTAATGTGAAAAATGCACTTGAGAACAATTATGTACAGTCGCAAGATACCCTGTAAATAAATAAATTCATGATCTGGCAATTCTTTGGCATGTAACTTAATGGCAATGCTTTGCCTAGCAGTTAGGAGAATATCTATGTTAATCAAGTTCAGCTCACTGAGACAGTCAAACGTTTTTGTTCTTTGAATATTAATATGTATATATGTATCTTTATCCATAATACTGTACTCTATTTCGATTTATTATATTCGATTTTATAATGCCTGGTTATTTATTGAACAGAGAATGAAATGGATCATATATGAATCAACTCGTCTGTATTTTTTTGTTCCGTTGCTTTTCAATCAAAGCTGAAGCGCAGCAATGTTACGGTATAAACTATATATGCGAGTATCCAACTATATATACGGATTTGTTATTTGTTGTGCGGGGTACGTGTGAAAAACCAAAAGTTTTGCTAAATTATTTTGTATTCGAAAGCCACATTGTAGCAAATGTGCACAGAACTGAAATCGCTTTTCGTGTTGTGTTCGTGGAAAACTGTATAGTTTTGCGGCATTGATAAAAGTGGATAAGCAAGAAGGAAAAAAAAAAGACAAGTAAGAAGGCTCCAGTCGAGACTGCTCGACTAGGAGATACCCTGAACCCTTCAAGGTGATATTCTAATCATTATCTACTTCTTTTATGCACATATACATATATACACATCCACACGCACGCATAAGCCCGCGCTCTGCTAACTGTGCAGTAAGCAGTATAAAAAAAAGACACATTCACTGTTTACATCGATTGCTGTATATGGGTCAGTTTATGACTAACAGCAAAAACTGTCCTAGACAACAACGCACAAGAGGCACTCAAAGTACGACTTCCATTTGTCCATTTATTCGTTTATCCATTTGTCCAATTACATTTACGATTTCACTCACGCGCTCTGGGGTGGGGGAGAAGCCATTTCAAGGTCGCCAAATAATGGGCCCAAATGATGGCTACATAAACTAATTGCATACTCGTATAATTCGATGCTAGCACAAATTGTTTATACTTATGTCGGCGATTCAAAATAAACAATAAAAGCAGCAACAGTAACATCAGCCACATGGAAAAGTGCGCACTTCTCCTTAATGAGAGAGCCAAGAAGTGACTTTCGTAGGCAGAGATGTAATCAAAAAGTAAAGGTGCTGGCTACAGCTGAAATGTGTCGCTGGCTGTTATTTGCAGACCTTCGCAACACCCTTCAATAGTTCTCTGGCATGAGTTCAAGCAGCAACGTCAAGGTGGCCTTTCAGTAATGAACCAAATTCTGTGTTATTTTTACATTTTTCTTTCTATTTTTTTGTTTTTGCTCGGCTTGGTATATTAACGGCCGCGTCCGTGTAGGCAGAAATGCTTTATGGACCAGCTGACATTTCGTACATGTGATTGTCTGTGTGTGTGCGTGTCATTTTCTGTCTTGCCACTCCCACGCGCAAGCATACACCCCATCCGCCCTCGCCGCTTCCCTTTGAAGTGCGCGTGCATTTCAGCGCATGAATTTAATTGGCTTTCAACGAGCATCAACAATTGTTTATGGACAAGCGTTGCTGTTGGCCTTTATCACAGGCCAGCAGCTGATACGAAAGCGTATAACCTTTGTGCAAATATGTAATGCTCGAAGCGTATATAAATTGGTTGGTTGTTATGTCTTACCACTTACTAATAACAAATAATATTTGGTTAGAATTATTTATTATTTTCTATAACAAAATATCACCTAAAAAGTACCTAAAAGTAAGTTTGGTAAGACCACTAACCAAATAGAAAATAATAAATAATTCTTTTGCCAAAATGAATTAAAGTATATAAATTATATATGTATGTATAAAGAAATAAGTCGAGGTTGCTTGACTTTGAGATCCCCTGAATCATAAAAATAGTCTACAACTCTACAAAAGAAACATGAATCTATATTTAAAATTTGAGGACTGTCTTTACAGTCTGACTTTAAAGATACTTATAGATTTTCGGTATGAGTTTTATCGCTAAAACCGGGGGCAGTTATCGATTTTTCCAAAGAACCCCAAGTTGTGTGCTCTATTTAAGATCCCTGGGAATATATTAGGAATGTATGCCACGCGTGTTTCTGGCTTTTGCATACATTTAATAAATTGATTATACCCTGATTTCCGGATATTCTACTCCATATTCAACATATTCAACGACAGAGCACAAAATTGCTCAACAATCATATAAAAGGCAATGCGGTGTATCATTTTTGTCATTCAAATTACATCTTCCGTATGTACAATGCAAAATATAGTTTTCCATTCAATTAAATCTTAAGTTTGTTGTCATAATTGGTAAGTTAAAAAAAAAAATATAAAGGTAATGCGTATTGAACTATTACTCAATGCTCATAGTTGGCTTACGTATAATAGATGTTATGCCTGTGAGCACTCTGAGTTACTGTTTGCTACCACAGCTGGCAGCCACTCGGGCTGAGATTTATAAGGGTTTGCGTCAAGTGCAAATGACTTTAATTATATCTGTAAATCGCAAGAATTAAATTCAATTATGGCTTTTCGTTGCACTCTTGAGAGAGTTGACGGTATTTTAAATGTTATTCACAGGGCCAATCGCATACAGCCTTTGCATATGCATTGTCATGACTTTTGAGATTAATTGAATACACTTGGCAGCTTTAATTGCGCATTACCCGGCAAACAGGCAATAAATTAGTGTAGTTGAAGCCATAAATGACATTTTTACAGCCACTTTTTATTATTGGCCTGTAACGGGTCCCAGGCCTATTCACATTCCCAGCCTCGTCCCCAACATTGCGTCGGCCTCGTTGCATGCATCGAACTTTGCTTGTTGGTATTGCTTATATACTCATTACATGGCGAAAGCAGGGGTATATTGCGATGACCTCGAACATAAAATCTTGAGTCAAAGTTGAGTGAGCTCATAATAGATGGGGATGCTATCCACATCCTTAATGAGTAAGTTTTGTTGCAATGCAACTGATAAGTGTAGAGCATCGGGCAGTCTGCAACATCCGATTGCTGCCTTTTTGCCTCACACACATTTTGTTTATGTTGTGTGTTTGCGGTCGTTCGCCATTTGCCTTCGGCCTCTATCCATGGGCATGCAAGAGGCCCGAGTGCGATCCACAGAGTGATGTCGAGCAAGGGGTGAGCGGAACCAAGGGGCTACGACACACAACCTCAATCCGCAAATTTATGCAAAGGCATGAAATGCTCGATAGCTGCGCTGTGTGCACAGTTTGTTAACGTGCTCGGAACAATGTGCAATACATAATTAAGCCCTTTTAGTTAGCATGGGCTTAAAGCTGTCAGCGTAAGGGAGAGTTGCAGCATGAATATTTTGCATGGGCTGTGCAGAAAACGTTCTTGATTTACACTATCTGAACATGTGCAACTTCAAAGCCCCAGGCACTAGTGAAAGGAAGATTCACTATGCAATAATTAACAATTAATTTTAAATTAAGTTTGTATACTATTAATATTGATGGAATTTGCACCAGGAGAGGAGCAGGAGCAAAATTTAAGTTGAATTCTTGATTATTTTGTAATTCATTTAAATTTATTTTTTACTTAAACGAGTTACTTCATTTTTATTTAACCTGAAGACAAATAGAGTTGAGCTCTGAATTAGCTTTGTGTGTGAATTTTTTTTTTTAATGTTTATTTTTTCCAATTTAAATTTATCCAAATGAGTTTCAGCAGTTTAATAACTAATAACGATAATGATGAAAGTTGAATATTTAATGAAATTTTATAAAATTGTTAAGTTATAATATGTGGAACGTTTATTATATTCTATCTAATTTTGTATTATATTTCTTAAATCAATGTGAGTTACACTTAGAGCATTTCCAACAAATATGCCAAACCGTTATATAAGATTTTATGACTAAAAACTTCTATTGTTTTTTCTACATTATATGCTTAATGTTAATTTTAGCATTTGAGTATTAAAAAGATTAAACTTAAGAAAATTTAGCAGAAGGACGTCTTTTTAAAGCTATGCCAAATGTATATAATATACAAAAAATAGAATAGATAATTATAATTTCAGCTAATCAAATTTTCCCAGTCAAGTATTATCTAAAATGAGGTCTCATATATTACTAAACTTTCTCTTTTATTTATATAATTTACATATTTTCGATTCATCTATAATATAAATATATATTTTGTAACTCTCGTAATTAATTATTTAATATAAATTCATTTAAATATTGCTGTGCCACATTCACTGCGAGGGGCGTCATATTTATGTAACACTTTGCGGTTCTAAATCAGAAATCAATAAAGCCACAACAATGCCTAAGCCACAGGCAGGTGTCAGCCGGCAAGAGACCCGTAAGCTTCTTCGCTCTGAGCTGCAGTTGCACTGACATAATTTACGACCCAGAAAACTAGCTTGAAACGCCAGCCGGCCTAAGCAACAACAATGGCCAGCCCAACACTACTAATAAAGTCTCATAAAACTAATTTATGAGCTGCATTTGGGTTGCTCTTAAGGCAGCCGGCGCGAAGTGCAGCGCGCTAGCAGACATTGCGTTCGAAGTAGTGCGGGCGTTGCGTATACGCAGCGTGCGCTAAAATTACCAACATGACACAATCAAAACGGAAATAAATTCGCATTCGTGCAGCAAGTGCAAATCGCTCTGGAGATGCAGGCGGAGGCGCAAGAGGAGGCGCTGGTGCTGGCGCTGGCGCAGTCTTAAAATAAGTGCAACTAATAAACATAATGACCTTCTGTGGCGGTTGGCTGGCATCCATGGGAACTGAGGTAATGCTGCCGTAGCAGCCACAATGCTAATGGCACAAAACTTTCCTCGTTGGGGCATGTCCGACCATGGCTGGGGTCTTATCAGTTGCTGATGCCGATGCCGCTGTTGCTGCTGCTGCTTCCTTTGGCGGGCAGGCGGAAGGCGCAGTTTTTGAACTGATGACGGCATTGCCGGGGCAAATGCAACCGCCGAGCGCCAAGAGTGGACTTTGTGCACTTAGATGCTGTTGGCTGCCATTTATTGTTGTTGGGATATTGTGAAAACGTGAAAATGAGCTCTTGCCACTTGGCAAACGGCGAAATTAAATTTTTATCTGAAAATATACGTGGGCATCAGTGCAATGGGCTAGTGAAATGCGAATATCGTTTGCTAGCAAATTTCCAATCGATCTGAACATATGTAGGCCATAAACGACTTTCATTGTGCTATGGAAAGTAACAACCACACACACACGCACACATTGGAAGAGAGCTGATGTTTGTAAACAAATTCTATGCGAAAGCCATGGTTGTTTATACTCAAGTGCTGTTGGCGCCTGCCACACAGGGAAAACAATAACAATCATGGAATGGCCCAAGAGTAGCCAGATAAACAAACAGACGCATATTACGCATTCGCCGCGTTGACACATGAGGCGCACAGGTCGCCGTGCGAGTAGCGCCACAAATATACTAGCATATCGCGCGAGGAATTATAAATCTTAAGCGTATTAATAGATGATTGTTGTAAACTAATTAAAAACAGAAACGAAGGCAACACACACAACCCACATGAGTAAGAGGTTATTTTTGTGTGCAGCGTTTCTTGAATTTTGCTAAATTTAAAATAAAATTCACACACAAAGCGCATACACTCGCATCGTGAGAGTGTGGAGGAGAGGTAGAGAGAGAGAGAGAGAGAGAGAGAGAGAAAGAGAGAGAGAAAGAGATAGGAGTGGATCCATGCTGCAGTCGCAGTTGCCGGCTATTTCAGTTGGCCCACATACCCGCCTAGCACACGCAGCCTTGCACGTCATCTCGCTCTCTCTCACACTCTCTCGCGCTCTCTTTATACCTCTCTTTGGCTCTCATTGAAAACAGACTCTATTTTAAGGCGTTTGGGAAAACCACCTGATAAACGAATAAATGGATTCGTTCAAGTACCTAGAACACAGTCCCAGCAGCAACCAGACCAAATCAGACCTGCCAGATATGTATATACAAATACGTCTGTATATATAGGTATATTCCGCTCGCCCCGCTAATATATTATTTGTTTTGTATTCAGAGAGCGCTGCATGTTTACCTATTTATTTAATAAATGCCTAAAATAAATTAATTGCATAAATGCTGGCACAGCTGTTAGGACTTAGCCAACTGCCTCAACCGAATGCACCTGTAAAGTGGCTTTTGTTGATACAGCTCCGGCAGCTCCATGCGCTTATTATTGAATACAAAACATACCTGAACATCCATTTCCTGTCTGTGCGTCGGCTGAAAAATCCATTTATTTATTATAGACGAAGGAGCGAAAAGCTTTCGGCATTTCTTAATTGTTTTTTAATGCGAGTATTTTATGGTTGATCATAAATACTTTTCAGCAATTCTTTAATACGTCTTCAGATATTCTTGCTTTGATATTGCTCTTTTAATAACCCAATGGACTGAGTCCCACAAAAATGCTATTATACATTTAATTGGCATAATTAAATTACTAAATGAACTCGAACTTCCGTCTTTTGTAATCAACAAAATAAATCAAATACACTTTCAGATTAAGGTTCACATAAAGCAAATAGAAAATCTCTGATAGATCTGAATATCGAGCATTCAAATAGATGACTTGCCCCATATATATAGTTCGCATTCAGTACACCTGCCTTGACAAATGTCGGATTCCTGAGGGTAGTTCGATTAAAAATTGCTTTTATTTGCTTAAGACAGAAGAATTTTCTTACGATAGAAGATAACTCAGAAATGCTTTGTTTCGTTTACAAACACAAATTGCGCGGCAAGAAATTTCATTTTTCCATTTGGGATCTGAGTTCGTTTGTTATTTACATGCGGAAAGTGCTGCTGTTAGATCTCGATGGGGCTGAGTGCGTGGAGTGTTTCTTAATTTGAAGTACCTCGGGTTGTTTCTGTCAGATGCAGATACTCATATAACTGGTCGTTGCTCGCCCCTCGCCCTACACACGCCCTTCTCTTAACGGCACAAGCTCCACAATTTAGCGTAAGCTTTGTGCAGCTCAATGAGTGGAACAAAGGCGCGGCACGAGGCAGCCCCGCCCTACGAACGTGAATGAGAATGGGCTGGCGAGCACAATGACTTGTGTCATTGCGAATGTCAAGATGTTGCTGCTCCACTGGCGCACTACAGTGCAGCTGCAACGCGCTCTAAACGTGTCTAGAACAATAGGCAGTCAAGCTGCAGTCAGGCTGCCAGCCTGCAGGCGAACGACAACGGATTCATTCATGCATGCCACACACATGGCACCCTTGCACACACTCGCACGCATACAGTCGCACTCTCTTAATTGTTTTTCGCCTTTTGCTTGGCTGCACCCTTTGACAGCGTCCCCGTGCAGCGTAACGAGATAATCTTCTCAGATTGCCGAGCTGAGCTGAGCTAAGCTGAGCAGAGAGGAGAAGAGCTGGGCTGAGCGTGATTGGGCCTGAGCTGAGCAGCAGCTGCTTGTCGCAGAGTCCCCAGAGACGCGCCAGAGTGCTGCCTACTTGCAGGCGCAAATTATAATGGCATTGCGAGCGTCGATATGGGAGAGGCTTGTGCGTATGCAAATACTCACGGTGCATATAACTATGGTCTGTTGACGCTGCATGCAACAAATTATAGACGCTTTTGTGGCTCAATTCAATTACACTTACGGCCACCCACTGTGGGCTATCCAGTCGGCCATGTCAACAGCGCGACATCGCTCGCAGCGCCGTGTCCTGCCAGGGGCTAATCGATACATCGCCCGGCGGGTCGCCTGTTTGCAATGTGCCACAAAATGCCGCAATTGTCAATCAATTGCATGGAAATTATGTCAACCAGCAACACGGGCCGTAGATCGACTTAGGTCTACGGTTTACGTGGCTCCCACACGAAGCCACTCCCCATACACTGGCCATACCATTGGCACAGTGTTTGTGCGTTGATGTCGCCTGTCAGAGGCAGTCGCCAAAAAGGAATTGAAAAATCGACGCAAAATGTGTTTGCACACTCACATACACACACGAGCATCGGCACTCTCCTATACTACATATATATATATTCGAGTTGAGTAAACAAATTTGCGATAATCTCTACTTGAGCGTAAAGTGCTCCACACTAGACAAAAAAATTGAGGAAACCACATACATCACGGTGCAAAGTTGATGATAATGCTGATGTTGATGTGATGTGATAAGTGCGATTATACAGCCAATGCTTAACGCTTCAAGAGTGCTTATGATAACAACAACAACTATTACGATTTCTATATAAGCTCACACACACACAGAGCGAGGCTTTTGCACATATTTGTATGCTCGTTTGAGCAAATACGTTGCCTCAGAAACACACAAACACACGCACATGCACATAACTACAAATCAGGCCCACAAAGCATATACGAAATAGCTAAGCCTGATTACGAAAAGTTTATTGAATGACTGTATATGGCCTGGCAAACAGTTACGACACAGAGAATTTACCCAATGAGCTTAAAATATTTGTTTACGCAGCACAATAAATAGTTTCGGATTATCTATTTAAAATCTCAACGGCATCTGAAAGATCCATTACTGAATGTTCAAAAACATCAAAAGGAATTATCATTGAACAAAATTGAAGTGAATTGAAAATCACATGGGATACACTCTTAACTGTAGCCAATTTAAGCTCTAACTGTTTATAGAAGAGTAAGCCTGAGTGAAGTTAAAGTCAGTAAATGAGAAAATAAAAGTAAAAATAAATAAAAATTAAAATAAAATGAAATAAATACATGCAGAAATACAAGTGAACTATATGAATGTACAGAGGGATTTATCTATTTTAGTTATATTTCACAAATGCAAAGCAAACAAATCATCGAGAACAGAAAAAACGCAAGAAATATGGTAAGGCCAAGCGGAAGTATTTCATCATTGAAGTGACTCGACAAGAGAATTTTCAGCGCAGCCCTAATAAAATGTTGAGTTCTAAAAGAATTGATATGGATCAGGTGAATTGAAAAGATTTCAAATATAAAATATCACATCATATTGAATGTGAATATTCATTTAATTGCAGTACACCAAAAAAATTGTATATTGCTTTAGATTATATTTTGAATAATAAAAGGAATAACAACAATATAAGAAAATAGTACAGTCGCAATACAACAAATATAAACAAGCATGGCGAAAAATACTCTCAAGAGATGATTAGTGTAATATTAATGAATGTTATAATTTAGTGAAAAGAGCTGCAAGAGTTAATGTCCATCTGCTTAGGAGCAAGTATATATTTGATTTATCCTGTGCAAGCAGACAAATTGAGTGGTATCTCTTAGTCAGGTCCGAGGCGCGACTTGATGATCATGACTAGTGTTGTTGTTCAGGTCTTTCGCATGCCCAAGGAACATAATTTCATAATTTTTATGACAAGTGCTGTCAGGCAGATGCCTTATGGCAGTACTGCGCGCTTCTGAGAGGCAGCGCACATAAAAATTGATTTGTATATTTATGCAGCAAATAAACTTTGCAATTTTATTGATTTGTTTGTGATTTTTGACTGCTGCTAAAGGGATTTTTTTGCTGATTTTTTTATACCCTGAACCCATTGAAAATGGGAAATCAGGGTATAATGTTTTTGTGTAAAAGTATGTAACAGGCAGAAGGAATCATCGCAGACCCCACAAAGTATATATATTCTTGATCAGCACGATGAGCTGAGTCGATATAGCCCTGTCCGTCTGTCCGTCCGTCCGTCCGTCTGTCCGTCCGTCCGTCCGTCCGTCTGTCCGTATGAACGCCGAGATCTCAGAAGATATAAGAGCTAGAGAGCTGAAATTTTTGTGCATACTCGTGTATACCATACGCAGTACGAGTTTGCTTTATTTTTTCGATAACTCATCCGATAACTTTTTTATCGAGAATAATCGAAAAATTGATTTTGTTTTTTGAGCCTCATTGGAGTACTATTAGACATAGAGACTTCAGATTTACTGTGTATATATATATGATGAATACAAACATTTTGTAATCAACAGATTTTGGATACCACGCCCCCTTCGCCCCCAATTTGCAAAAAACGTATTTCAAGTACTAGAGACTTGTGCTTTAGAATATACACACATTTTGACCATATGATTACGCTCTGAAAATTTCATTAAGATTGCATGTCTACAAAAAAAGTTATTCATCAAATAAATTCTCATACTATTGCCCACACTGCAGCGCAGCCCAAGCGCAGTCGCTGCTTACTGCGCAGTTAGCAGAGCGCGGGCGCGTGAGGGTGGATGCATGTGTATGTATGTGTGCGTGCATAAAAGAAGTGCAGAATGATAAGAATATCAGCTTGGAGGGTTCAGGGTATCTCCTAGTCGAGCAGTCTCGACTAGAGTCTTCTTACTTGTTTATAATGAACTTTTACCATTTGATTATCAGGGCATTTCAATTGAATTTCGTTTTGTAATATAAGTTATATTTGGAAATGAGGCAACGATTCATTTTGAACTTATGAAATGATAAACTTTTTACCTTTCGTTGAGTCCAGAAAGTGAGCTGGCCTAAGCCAATGGGATAGGTCTATATACTCATATAAATCGGAAGACTACTGTGAAAGCGGCCAGGTATTATTAATTATTTGAAGAGCAATTTTCGTGAGCAGGAGCAGCTCCTTCCTTTTGAGCGGCTAACGACACAGAGCCCAGCAGGCCATTCACTGGGCAGAAGGAGCAACGCGCTTCCGACTCCGTCTCCTGCTGCGTGCACTGTCAGCTCTCAGGTAAATATTTTCAATATAAATGTATATAGTGTTGGCTCACGTCCACCCCAGTACATGTTGTTCTTAGTGCAACACACACACATACACACGCATACTAACACTCCCGCTTAACTACATGCAGGCAGCCTGTGCTCAATTCCTTTTAGTATTTCACGTAAAATGTAGCCATATGTTGGGTACGTGTCTCCTACCAGAAGGAGGTACAGTCAAGCCTTGGGCACGGAGCTAGACTGTAGTACCGTGGAATGCATTAATAATAAAGTGAACGACACAGCCAACGGAGCAGAGAAATGCCTTGAAAGCTTTCAGCCATGTTTTGGTGCATGTGGTTAGCTATAGATCTCGCTTTATGTTTGCAGCACTCTCTCTCTCTCTCTCTCTCTATCACTCTCTGTGCACAGGTCTCTGTGCTGGTCGGAATTCGTTTGGTTCTCATAGTCAACTCCATCTACAGCCGATTTAATGCACATCCTCGCGGGCGCAGCAGCATCTGTGACATAAATAAACAAACAGTGCCACATGCTTCGCTTGCAACGTGGCGCCGTCCGCTGCTTGCAGCCAAATGGGGCAACAAAGGCAGAGCCAGATAAAGCCACTGACGTAAAGCCCCGGTGGCCATTACTGAGCCCGAGCAGTCCGCCGAGAGGAGAGGAGAGGCACTGTTTTAACACGAAACTTTAAAGCTGACGCGAATCGTTTGGGCTCTGACCTCGTCTCTCGTCTCTGTCTCGCACCTCTCGTCTGTCGTCTAACATCTATCGTCTGGCACGTTTTGTTTTTGTATTTAGTATTTTGCCCGTTTTACATTTTATTCACCGCGTGCAAAAATTTTATTTTTCAATTTCCTTAGAAGCTTTGATCTGATCCAGCACGACATGCCTCGCTCTTCGGGGCAAAGGATGTGCCTGCCGCCTGTTTGCGCCTGGTACTCGCAAAGCAGGCAAAACTTTGCGACAAGCTGTCCCACTCCCAGTGGTCCCGCCCATTTATGCTCGTGTGCAACTGACAGTAACAAGTTCAACAAAAGAGCCAGCGCTTTTAACTTTATTAAGATATCACAAACACACGCGTCTGTCCATCTTCCCATCTGCCCATCAGCCACGCCCTCAGCGACGCTTGAACAGTCTTCTCATATAATTTACAGCAGTGACAAGAAGGGGTTTTCTTAATTGAGTTTCAACGCCATTAAAAAAAAATTATGCCAGGCTGTTGTGAGATAAATCCAGAGACGCGACTCGACAGCTCTGAGTTGCGAGTGGCGAGTGGTGAATTGGTTGCCACAGAGTTGCTTAGATAATTGAAATTATCACAGTCTCATTTATGAAGTTCCATTATAGTTACTCTTCCTAATGCTGATGACGCTAATGGCGGCTGCAGCGGCCTTGAAGCTGCCAGCAATTAGCGCTGCCTCGCAGAATGGAGCGCAGAGCAACCGCCAATGCTTTGTAGTTGGCCGAGTCAGGGGTCACTGCTGATGCTGATGACGGGTTGAGCTCCGACAGCTTGAGCTCCGTCGAGCACGGTTTTTTCTACAGAAGCACGCTGTTTACTACGCAGGTCTACAAGCTTTAACATAATGTAGTAAGCGACTAACAAGAATCTTTGACCGTGCGGACCCATTGAAAATGGGAAAACAGGGTATTATGGCTTTGTGAAAAAGTATGTAACGGACAGAAGGACCCCATAAAGTATATATATTCCTGTTCAGGGCAACGAGCTGAGTCGATAAAGCCATGTCCGTCTATCCGTCCGTCCGTCCGTATGAGTGCGTCGATCTCAGAAGGTACAAAAGCTAGAGAGCTGAAATTTGGCATGCATACAAATTTGTAAGTACTAGAGACTTGTGCTTCAGAATGCATACACATTTTAACCATATGATTACGCTCTGAAAGTTTAATTAAAATTGTATTTCTACAAAAGAAGTTATTCAACAATAAATTCTCATACTATTGCCCACGCTACAGCGCAGCCCAAGCGCTATCGCTGCTTACTGCGCAGTTAGCAGAGCGTGTTCTTATACGTGCGTTGGAATATCAGTATCGAGGGTTCAAGGTATATCCTAGTTGAGCTGTATCGACTAGACCCTTCTTACTTGTTAATTATACACCAAGAGAGCATTATAAAAATTAATTTATTATTTTAAAAATTATTATCAGAAAAGTGTTACTACTATGATCAATAGCTTGCTATAGGGTTTTCTTGAGCTTAAACACAAATTATTTAAGAGACTAAAATCGAATATCAGATTCACACATTCCTGATCGCTTTCAACGATCAGATACAGTTCCGTTGTGTCTGTTATTCATCTTTCGCAAATTATATTTAAATTTTTGCCTGCGCGTTCTCCGTTTTGCATTTTGCATTTTGCGTTTTGAGTGGGGCTCTTGCAGCAGTACTACAGCCACAGTCAAAAGGCTCACATGACCGAGTAGAGGAATTTGTTGCCAGTAGCTGTTGGAGTTGCTGTTGTTGTTGCCACACACAATTTGCTGGCTGGCATTTAGAATAAACGGCTGACACTTACGGGCTGCTTCCGTCAAAGTGGCCAAATCAACGGAACTCGCATTCATACAGCCGGAGGGGCGACGGAACGCCTAGACCGTGACGCGCACAGCAAAAGATAAGCAGATAATTAATTTTTTGCCCTCGCTAGCTCGTCCATAATGAGGCGAAAGATAAATTACGTTGCGTTAGGGCCACGGTTTGGATCGAGGCGTGAGCAATCGACACTTAATTCATTCAAATCTCAATGTTCGCACTCTCAGTGGGAGGTTCGCATATGTGAGTCTGCATAAATGAGTGAATTTAAAGCTGGATGGGTATTCATAATACATAAGCAGGCAGAGGGCTGACAGAGGCGAGGACAGGCCTGAAGGACAATAAGAGCGGCTCCAGAAGTCTGTGACAAGGCACATCCAAGACACACGCCGAAACGAATGGACGACGACGTGGGGCGTGGCGGCGGAGCGACGGAGCGACGGGTTTGCCGCTCCAATTGCCCAATTGAAAGAGAAATTTGTGGTGCGCAGCCCCATCTTGGCAGCCATTTCGTGACAACAAGCGCTAAAGGGGCACACGGCACGAAAGTTTTGACGGTTTCTGCCTGCCAGCCAGCTCGTCTGTCCGCGCTTTAAGCCAGACCGGTAACGCCCTCGTACATGTATCTTGCATATTTTTGGTCTCCTTCTGTGCGGCATGTGCACCTGCAGCCAGCAGAATGCAGAATGTAGAATGGCGAGTGCAGTAGACGGCCTGCTCATGTCTAGCAAGGACCTGGGCATGGAGCTCCCACGTGGCACGAGCACGTGGCATGTGTGCCAAAAACCGAAAATTTGCTCAAACCAATCAAGTACGAAACGCAACGCGGTAGCTGCTCGGAGTCGTTGCGATTGATTTTTATCGCTGACGCTTGTACATAACATAAAAAGCAAAAGAAAAAGAAACATAAAAAGAAACAGAAAAAGGGGAACGAGAAGGCGAAACATTAAAGTGAACAATATATAAGTAGTACAAAGTCGATGGCAAAGATACTAAGCCGACTACAGCTCCAGATATGACAACCTTGAAGAAAACGTCTGCAAATTGTCATATAACATACGAATGGAGTGGTAGAGGACTAGATACAATTAACCCAGTTGGAAATCATATTGTGGATCGTGATATTGGCATATAAAAAGGAAGAGAGTTTTGACTGGGAAATGAGGGTTTACCTACTTGAAACACTATATGTTGCCCATACCCATTCAAATTTATTTTGCTTATAACAATTTCATTATACGATTACTTCTACTGTAATACTAGGGCATACCATGGGAGACTGCTAAGGAACAAAACAAGAAAACGTTCAACATTTCGTTGCAAATCATTGGGAGTGCACTCAGATGCGGAAACGAGTGCACACATAACTCAATAGCCTGTATGCCCTGACAGTCACACACATGGACACAAATATAGGTATATGTGGCGTATCGTGTAGTTTCTCGGCGAGCTGACTCTTTGTCATATGCAGACTCGGCGCATTGCCAAATATTGATTATGCCTTCAAAAAATGAATGGAAATTCGCTTCGCTGAATCGGGTTGAAGGCAAAGGGAGCCGCGCTGCAGATAAAGCTGCCAACGTATGCGCGTCATCAGGCAAAGGACATCCGGGATGGCTAATGCACAGAAGACGGTGGAGGAACTACAACAAGGCTTGTCGTAGTATGTCAATTGACCTGGCGTAAATGGCATCAAATTTACGCTGGCCCCATTACAAGTTAACTACTTTAATGGACCAACTAAGCGTTTCTTTAAATATACATGTATAATATATGTATATATATGTATTCCAATACAAATATATATTATAGGAATGTCAGGCAAATGGCGCGACTATCAGCCAATGGCAAAACTTTTACTGCCCAAAATCGCGTGACGCTTAACAAATATTCGCACTCTCGCCGAGTTTACAAAATAATCTCAACTTTTCGCATTGGCTCATTACTCTAATGTGTCAATCCCGAGAGCTGAGTTAGCACCTATCACAAGAGACGAATAACTAGTTCTGGACAAGTCAATGCTAACGTAAGTAAGTAAGCTAGTAAAGCTTATATTCTGTTCATGCCGAATGCATTCATGTAGCAGGCATCGAATTTTTACACAATTTACCCAATTTATACCCTGAATACATTGAGAATGGAAAATCAGGGTATAATATATTAATATATATAATATATGTGTAAAGGTGCATGAGTAGTTTGATGGAGAACCCATGTACCACTCTGCTTAAACAATGTCTAAAAGATAACAACACAACTTTAATAAAAACACAGTTTTAGAAGAAGTCTGATAATGCAAAAGATTAAAAGATGCTTAGATAATCACAGTGCTTCGAAGTTATTTTTCATAGTTTTCATGGATTTTTTTGCTATATATTGCTTTAGGTTTTACTAAATTCTTTAAGTAAATAAAAATATAAAGAAAGAATTTGGACTTGTTATAATTCGAGAATTATTCAACGGAATATATATATGTATGCTCGTATGCTGACACATTGCATTATACATTCCGTTAATACATATAACATTAAAAAAGAAAAAACAAGCAAAAAGACTCTAGTCGAGACTGCTCAACTAGAAGATACCCTGAACCCTCCAATCTGATATTCTTCTAATCTTTCTGTACTTTTTTCATGCACATATATGTACATACATACACATGCATCCGCACGCACGTATAAAAACACGCTCTATTAACTGCGCAGTAAGCAGCAACTGCGCTTGGGCTGCGCTGCAGTATTTGCAATATTATAAAAATTCATTTGTTTTAGAATTTCATTTCTAGAAGTACAATCTTACTGAAACTTTCAGAACGTAACCATAATGTGTAAATGTTTATATACCGAAACACAAGTCTCTAGTATTTGAAACACGCTTTTTACAAATATGATAGTGAGGCGGTGTTTATAGGGGTGGGGGGTAAATTCTAATAAGAATCGGATTTGTATAAAATGCATCTTTATATATATTAAAAATTTTGGAACTTTAGCTTTAAATATGTAGGAGATATAATTTTATAACTGATTTTAGATAAAGTTTTTTATCGATTAAAATGATGGGTTATCGTTTTTTAGTGATAAACTCTATATCCGCGATATATATGGACATTCTAAGAACATTCAAGTCTCTAGCTCTTAAATCTTCTTAGATCGATGCATTCCAACATACGGACAGACAGACGGACAGGGCCAAATCGACTCAGCTCTTCGCCCTGATCAAGAATACATATATACTTTGTGGAGTCTGCCACGCCTCCTTCTTACATACTATTAGACCTGGAGATTTCAGATTTACTGAGTATATACATATGATGAATACCAATATTTTGTAAATTGCAGATTTTGGATACCACGCCCCCTTTGCAACAAATTAAAAAAAAAAAAACAAGAAAGAAAGCTCTAGTCGAGACTGCTCGACTACGAGATCCCCTGAACTCTACAAGCAACTGATATTTCAATAATAAATAGCACAGACACACACACACACACACGAATACAAACAAACAAACGCACACACATACACATACAAATAAACACACGCATACACACACACTCACATATACAGGCGATTACGCTTGGGTTGCGCTGCAGTGGTGGCAATATTATGAGAACTTATTTGTTGAATAATTTAATTTCTAGGCGTACGATCGTAATGAAACTTTCAGAACGTAATCATAATGTTAAAATGTATGTGTATACCGAAGCACAAGTCTCTAGTATTTGATGATACTACAAATCGACTCAGCTTGTCGCCCTGATCAAGAATATATATACTTTGTGGGGTCTGCCACGCCTCCTTCTGCCTGTTACATACTTTTAACAAAACCATTATACCCTGATTTCCCATTTTCAATGGGTTCAGGGTATAATAACGTATTTCAAGTACTAGAGACTTGTGCATTGCAATGCACGCACACTCAGTGAACATCTAGTGAGCATGGGTATCTCTTAGTTGGGCAGCCCAACTATAATTTTCTGGCTTGTTCTATTGTAAATTGCTTAGAACACGTTTGACCTCCCGTGCTGACAATGGAATTGGCAAAGCCATTAAGGGACCTGCACTCCTCCTGTCCCCCATTTGCTGACACTCGTGGCCCATTGTTTGTGTGCTCTTTTATCACCTGCGAGCTGACTGGGACATTGGGCTTTGATGGAATCGACGCCCGCTTACTTACTCACAAGTTGTCAAAACTCATAAATTAAGACAACACACCCTGCTGCTTATCACTTGACTTATCAAGCGTTCAAAATATTTATGTATATGAATATATAAATATATCTAAACATAAATGTCTTCATACCAAAAAATCTTTCTACTTGTATATACTTATATATTGTATAATACCAGAACAGCCCTAATGCTATTTGACAATTCGGAAATGTGTTTGCTCAGCGTGTTTCGTTATCGATAAACGAACTCTGAAGAAATTGTACTGCCTCAACGAGTCGAGTTGAGCGGAGTGAAGTGAAGTTGGTAAAGTACGTAAAGTAGCATGTCAAATTAGAACGCTAATTGACTCATAACTGGGGGCACTCGACCGCAGCTGGTGGCAGGCAGGAGGCCGGGCGCAGCAATATGCAAAGCTGCCTAAATTAGTCAAAATATCGATCGAATTAATATAATTTCATAGTGTGTACGCCCCCAGGCGAACTAAAAATTAATAATCATATTCGACTACGCAGATGTGAGTTTTTAATTTGCAAGTCAACTAGATGATGAGGAGTCAGTTAGCCCCGTTTTACTTACCTCGCTAGAAGTACACGCACAGTTAGAAGTAGAGCTGGGTGCTTAGATTGCAGATATATTTATATAGACTTGAGTTATAAAGACATTTTGTATAGTTGTAGTAGTTACAGAGAGAGAGAGAGTTTTTTAGAGTTGGAAACGTCGTCGCTCGCTTTCCGCTTTGCTCACTTTGGAGCCTACGCACTGAGAGGCCTTTTCTGCTCAAGCTGCGGCGACTTACATTTTCCGCCTCGAATGGCCACCGAATTTGTCACAGCCACACGCGTTTTCTGCGAGGCAACATACATATTTAAAAAATATACATATATAAAATATACGCTCCACTTGGCTCATTTATTGCACACACACAGAGACAAACAACAATTTGCATTGAAAATACCCCCAACAAACAACAACAACATTTTTTGTTTTTTTTTTTTTTCTAGATCTATTAAACAGCGGAAAATACAAGCACACAGGAGAGACAAACAAATGCGGAGTCAGAGGCAAATAAAAACTTATTCGGTTGTCATTTATGATAATGCGTATACGCCGTGCTGGCCACGGGCTTCTATGAAATTTACAGAAGTCGCAGCTCGGTTATTTCGTTATATTTGTCCTCGCGTTTGCGTCGTCCGTTTGTCTGCACTGCTTTTCGCCTATCTGTCTACGCTTTGCTTGCCTACCCTCTTCCTGTACGCACATACAAGTGAGTGCGTAAGTCTGTGTGTGTGTGTGTTGGCTCTAATGTTGTTCTGGGTACACGCCTTACTTCAAAAGCATATTCACTCGCACAATTATTCAGTTGTTTTGCTTTTTCGTCTCGTCTTGTCTTCTTCTTGCCTTCTTCTTGTTCTACTAAGTCCACTTTGGCTCGACACTCACGGCACAGTTGCCAAATTGATATATTTGTGTTGTTTCTTATGCAGATTGTTTAATTATTAAGTTTCAATTTGCATTCACATGCCAACGCTGGCGGGTTCTATCCGCTTGCAACAATTTCCAGCACAACACGCTCCAAAGCTTAGCCACGAACTGAGTCAGCCAAGGCGAAACTTCACATCAAGAAGCGAAAGCCCGAAAACGAGAACCGAACAACAAGCAAAGGGAAAAGGAAAGCAAAGCCGAAACGAGAGGCTTCCCTTCCAATGCCTGCGTACAATCCTTTGTGCGAGAATGAACCAGCACGGCCGAGGCACGTACCATGCGGAATGTGTTATTTTGGAAGCACGCTCAAGGTGTTTGTTGTTGCCTGGAAGTCTCTACAAGTCTCTCTAATTCACACGCGCTCTCTCTGCCTCTCGCTCGCGCTCTCCATTTGCCTCTCCTCCTCCCTCTCTAATGCTCTCTGTTAAATGCGGACTGTGCGTGTCTTGCGCTCTTTGCTGTGTGTCTGCATACCACAGTCGCACTTTAGTTACTGTTACACACACACACACATACACCGACTTCTGCATGTGTTAAATTAGTTTTGATACCAAGTTGGATTACCGACTTTTAGCCACTTAATGCTTGTAAACAATTGCATTGCTGTCTTTTAGCTGCGAATCTTGCGATTGAAGAATATTTTTCGTTGATTCCCTGATGTTTTTTGTGTGTTCTTTTTTTTGTGGTTTTTGTTTTCTATACTGAAAAGTTTTCGAACATTTATTGGCCGTGCTTATGCTATTTGTGCGGGCGCACAAAAAATTGTTATAAATAGCTGCCGGAGGCCTCGTCAGCAGCGGCGACGACAGCCGCGACAACATCAAGTTCAGCCCACGGGGAATGAGCTGAGGCTAGGAGAGGAAAGGCAAGGTGAAAGGAGGACGGCCGAGATGAGGTGAGGTGTGTGTAGGAAGTTGAAACTTTTGACCTTAGTCAAGTTAAAACGTGACTATATGTCTTCATCATGTTTTCACTCTCTCACACGCACCCTCTCTCTCGCTCACTCGCTCTCTCTCTCTCGTTGTTTAGCTGTGTGTGTCTATCATTCAGTAAACAGTTTATGCGCCTAATTGGCGTACCCTTTGGGGCTGCCGATGCGGCCTTTAGCTAAAGTCGCCTGCCGAATAATTAATGCAACTGCAAGTTGGCCCTAGCCGCAGCTACTAACGGCTAATTGCCAACAACTGACTGCTAGTTAATTACTGCTGCTGCATTAATAATAAGTTACAAGGGCTAGCAGACGACGCCGCACCCAGTTTGTTTGACGCATACTCATGAATTTATGAATTCACAGCCCACACATCCCGCACACCCCACTCTGACCCCTCTCGGATCCCTCGACACTCATCCTTCGCCTGCTGCTCAACGCTTTTATGATTATTGCGACGCCGCGTCTGCGTCTGGCCCGTGTTTTTGTTCCCCAAACTGACGCCAAGCCCCGCCCCCTACGCCCACAACCCCTACGAATGTTGTCAATCAAAAGCCCAGCCCTGTGGACCAGATTCTCTGTTGGGCTCTCTAGTTGTAGTTATTGTTGCTGCTGCTGTTTGGCAATTTGTTTTGTTGTTTGCCTAGTTTTCGATTTTTGTGCCATTTATCTGTTGTAAGTGGCTGGAGAGGGTGAAGGAGCGAACAAAGGAGAGGGAGGCGGAGAAGAGTGCTCTGTGAATGCGGTGGGCATTATTAATGTGCGGACATTTGAATGTGTGGAGCCCCGTTCGCCAGCTAGAATTAGACATTTCAGGATCATAGTGTCCTTTTGGCAGGCCAAAAGGCAGCTGCCTCTTCAGCCCAGCTGAAGAAAAATCAATGGATTGACTTTGGCTGCTGTGTGGCGGCCGCTATTTTCTGCACTTTAAACGCGTCACTAGCCATTTTGCAGACATTTCTCAGCTGTATATGTGTGCGAATACTAAAGGCATTTTTTTCTTTTGTGTAGAGTCACTAGATTTATTTGACGCTTTTCAGTTTAGTCTCTGTTATTTGTTTGTGCGTATTTTTTTTTTCATTTGATTTTTGGTTTTTAGCATTTGCCGAACATATTTCATGAATTTGCTTAGCATTTCGCTTGGTTTCTGCCACAATTTGTCGCAGCACTTTTAATTGCACTTACACGCATCGAATCGTATCGCAACGCATCGGAAATGGCATCGGAGACCGCAGCGATTCGGTTTTCAAGGTAAGCACTACCGATGCGTTCACATTAATGCACTGGGCTTACTTTTATTTTTATTTTACTCAATTTATTTTATTTTTTTACACGCGCTTTTCACACTCGCTTTGTATTCGTTTAGTTGAATTTCTTGTATTTGCTTTTCTGTTGCTCTCCTCTTCTTCCTCTTCGTGTTCCTCTTGTTCTTTTTGTGTACAATTTGTGTTGTTGTCAGCCCTTGGGCGCACTCGGACACACCAAAGTCGAAAACTTTCGATAGACTGAAGGCGACTGACTCAACGATTCGACGACTCGACGACTCAACGCGTCACGTCACAACACGTCCGTATTCAGCTGTGGCCGTTACTCCACTGAACTGATGATGGCGTTGGCAATGGCGACCATGTCAAGTTTTTCACAATGGGAAAACTTTTTCACTCGCCTCGCTCGCTCGCGCTCATTTCATATCTCTCGCATATTATACCACGCGCCTCTCTGCCTCGCACTCTCATTCTCGCTCTCTTTTTATCGCTCGCTGGCATAACTTTTGGTTTTGTTGTTGCTGCTGAATGATAAAGCACAAGCGGCCCAGACCCATAGAACGCGTTAATTTTCGCTATTTTCCTTCTGTTGGCTGGCTAACTTTTTCTTCATTTTCCTGTTATTTTTGCGAACGTTTTCATTCATTGTCAACTTGCGGCAATTTCTTTCTCTTTCTCTCCCTGTCTCTCCCGACCTTCGCTGTTGTTTTCGGACTGCTATCAGTTATTAAGAGTTTTTCTCTTTCTATCTTCATTTGGACATTTCCTTTGGACTTTATTATTTATGGTCACTTAGTTAGGGCACGTGACAGTTCATTATGCATAAATTTGAAACATATGGATTTGCTGCTCATTTTTTTATTTATTTTTTTATTTTGTTTTATCGCTTATTTTACGGGTGAGTCTATTTGTGTATTTGGATTTTGTCAGCTAGAGAACTTTTCTGCTTTTCGCGGCAATGAATATAAATTACCAATTGGCACCGACAAGCAACACTCCAATTCTATACATCTAGTCAGTTAGGTATTTTTTCTGTTCTTGTAGTTACAAAGAATGTTTGTTTTAATTTTTAATGCTCGTATTATATGAAAATATCCAGCTAATATAAACAGAAAACTAACAGAAACAATAATTTTCAAGTAAACTGATTATTAACAGACCAACTATTTATGAAAATATATGCATAATGTTTATTTACGATAATAATATATTTTAAATTTCAATAATTGTTCTTAAATTTTCAACCAGGTAATAATAATATAGATATAATAAAAATTACTATTATTTAAGGCAATTATCAAATCATTTTGTATTTTCACTAATTTTTAATTTTTTCGTTCATTTAGTAAAAGTTTTTTAATTTTAATATTACACCGTCATTAAATTACGAAGCGTTTTCAAAATTGAGCGAGCTGCGTGCGTTACATAGCCATTAGCTTTTGTCATGCACAGCTCGCAGCAGAAAACACAACCGAAAAGGCAAACATGCAGCTATCTCGCTCACTCTGTTCGAGCAACAAACCGCGCACGATTTACACGCGTTTCCCGCGCGGGTTTCCTGCAGTTAACTGGAATAAGACTTGAATAAAAACATAAGATAAATTATTGTTAGCGCAACGTTAAAGAAACACTTGATAGATCAATGTCGAGAGGCAGTGCCTCAGAGACTATATTGGCAGCAAATTAAAGCATATCAAACTCTATCGACAGACGCCAAGAGCAACAAGTTGATGTTTTCATTAGCCAACGACGCCGACACATTTGACTAAGACGACTCCGACGACCACGCAATAGGCCAGCAAGTCAGTTAGCCATCTCGGCAAATCAGCCAACATCTAATTAACAATTTCGTAATTGAAACCGAGCCCTGCTTGACGGCAGCTGGTGAGCAGTTGCAGGAAGAGGAGGGGGCCGGACAATAAGTTACGTCTCTAGCAAGCGGTCCCGATACTTCGATACATGGCGCAGGGCTTTTGATTAATGGGCAGCTTAAGTGATACCGGGCAGCTGCGCCGGCTGAGCATTCAGCCAAGAAGAGAGACAAGCCCTGAGCTGATGAAGTCACTAATTTGACTTAAAAACGCATTAAAAACCATTTTCGTTAAAAAGCACCAAATAACCGAGCGAAGATCGCGTGAGCCATCTAACTGCCAGGGTTTTTCCGTATTTCTCGATACAGCCGTAGACGCACACACAGCCTAGTTCAACGTCCATTGCTCTATCTAGTCTTCGTATAAGTTGTATCAAAACAATAAAATTGTAAAAAACTGTAAATTGACGTGCAAATATATTAACTAACAAGTGAACAAAAAATAATTCTTAAAGTTTAAATTAAATTGCCAAATGAATATTTTCAATATTTATATATTCAGAATAAGAAGAAATTTTCAATGCAGTTAATTTGAATGGAATGAAATATATATTTTCGTTGTGGCCTCATGATTAATTTGTTTATACATATATATACGATTATATTATATTAAAATTTAACCTGACTCAAAAAATCAATCTTGGAATTCTCGGCAATCGCTTAAATATATCTAGCTAATTAAATTAGTTCATTTAAAACTAAGAGAGAGTATTCGAAGCCAATATTGGAAATTAATAAACACTTTTTATGTAAGAAAAGGTATCGATTTAAATTGGTCGTTGTGCTATTTCAATAACTGTAGCTTTGTTTAGGCCTCCCACAATAACGCGTTTTGCGTTTGTATAGAGAAGAAGGCTTGGGCCTGACTTGATAAGCCGATGTTTGCATTTAAAGACCTATTTGCCAAAAAGTCAGAAAACTAGCAAACAGCCAATGAACAAACAACACACACATCACACACGCACAACACATATACACATAGAGAGACATGCACACAGCAGACATGCATAAAAGCCAAAATAACCTTCATTGGCCATAAAAATCAAAAGCAAAAGCTAACAATGAATTGTGTCTATGGACAGCCAACAACAAAGGCAGTCAGCAAAAAAAAATAAATAAATAAATAAAAATAAAAAAGAAGAAAAACAAAATATAACAAAATGAATACAAAAAAAAACCAACAATAAAAATTTATTTAAATAAATTCACTTTATTACAGCTTCGCATATTCGCGACAATGTAAAACAAATAATAAAAATTGACAATAAATAAAATAAAGTCGGTTTATTGTTTGAATGACTGGATGGGCAGCTAACGAACTTCCGGTCTTTAGCTCAGATGAAGCTGGACCTGGAGCTGAGATTGGTTGGCCAACTTGATGAAGCATTATGAATCACTTGGCCAAAAAGTTCAGAGATTGAGCGATCGATCAGCTAAAGTTGATCCGTACATGCGCCTACAGCAATGACCTCTCTTTCACTCTTACTCGCTCTCTCTCTCTCTCTCTCTCCATCCTCTCTCTCCTCTCTCCCTTTCTCTCACATTCTCTCACTTTAGGCATTGCGGCTGCTAGCGCTGCCGGCGTCATAGACTCAATGTTGGGCTCTGCTCTGGTCGGCTGTTATAGCCAAGTTTGGTACGCGCGCTCAGTTGGCAACGAGCTGCAGCCACGATTGGGCTGGTCGCGAGATACGGAAACCGAAACTGAAACTGAAACCGAAATTGAAATTGAAATTGAAATCGAGCTGAAACTGAATTCGAAATTGAAACTGAAATTGAATTAGAAATTTTGAATACAAAAGAAAATTGAAATATTTTACTGGCGTCTGCCTTTCTACGCTCGAGCGTGCGAAGTTTTTGTAATTAGTCTCATTTTGAATAACATCGTTGAGTCGTTTGCCGCAACACTAAATAAAGTCACAATCAATTCAAAACAACAACAAATAGCCAGAGAGAAAACAACAAAAACACAAGAGCTCAAATAGATTTCAAGCAGCTCGAGTGCAGTGCGAATTTGAAAATTTTTTGTGTGGAAAGTCGATTTAATTTGTTAAGTCCAAATATTCTGATTAACTAAAGCTTCATAATAAGTTTTGTTTTGATGAGCGCAAGCATTGAATTCATTTTTATTTATAAATAAGAAGAGGTGAGTAATTAATGAATGATTTTTTGCTTTCGTTTTTATTTGTTGTACATATGTATTAATGTATGTAGATTCTATTGCCTCGTGCCTGCCGCCAGAACAATCCGAAAACTGTATAAAAACTCGTCTAAGATAGAAAGCAACAAAAATAAACAGATTTATTGATTGAGCTTTTTTCAGTTTAAGTGTTATGGAAAGTTTGAAGCACTTGCTTCAAAAGTTGAATGAAAACAAAAATAAAAAAAACAACAAAAAAAGATCAACGCAAATTAAATAAAATGAAGTCAATGAAACCAAAAAAAATCAGACAAGAGTAACACATACAAAAATAACAACAAGAAACCAAAAAAAAAAAAAAAAAAAAAAAAAAAAACTATCAACAGCCTTGAAAAGTCGTGCTTAATTTCTCAGTTATACTCAAGTATAAAATATATGCTTAAAAAATTATAATGAAGCGATCTTTTAGTATTGGTATCTGGTATTTGGTATTTGGTATTCGGAGTTTGATATTTGCTATTTGGTATGTGGTCTTTATATCACTCCATTGTCTCTGCCAACTACCACGGGTAGCACCTCCTCGGAATCACTACCAAATTAGTGTCAAATGAAGCTAAATCAGTTTTATTAAGATCTAAATTGGTCTAGGTGAAAGCAAAACAAATTGAGTTGAATTTCAATATCACGACGGAGCGAGATGTGGGCGTGGGACTGGACCCAAACCCAAATATGTCGTAAATGCACCCAAAATACGGTTGCACTGATTTGACTATGTCACAAATTGAATACTGTTCGCCATCAAAAGATCTTCAGATTGTCAAAACAGACAAACAGAGCTTCAATTTTCCCTCTACAAGGGCATAAAGACGTCAGCAATCAATCGTGTGTATTTTTTCCCCAAGTTTTATGTGGTTTTTATTGCGATTTTAACCCATTGAAAATGGGAAATCAGGGTATAATGGTATAATTGTTAAAAGTATGTAACAGGTAGAATGAGGCGTGGCAGACGCCACAAAAAATATATATTCTTGATCAGGGTGACGAGCTGAGTGGATTGGGCCTGTCCGTCTGTCTGTGCGTCCGTCCCATTGAAAATGGGAAATCAGAGTATATCCCGGTTTTAATGGGTTCAGCGTATAAAGTCGATAACTACTCCCGATAGTTTATTATCGATTAAAACCCCTATCGAAAGCTAGTTACTTAATTATATCTCCTACACCTTAAGAGCTAGAGCTTCCAAATTTTAAATGTAGACTTATGAGTATTTGCTGTAATTTAACCGCACCCCTATATTCAACTTCCTCACCCTAACCTTTGTAAAAGGCGTATTTCAAGTATTAGAAGAGACTTGTGCTTTGGAATGTGTATACAGTTGAACATTATGATTAAGTTCTGAAAGTTTCATCAAGATCGTAAGTCTAGAAATTAAATTATTCAACAAATAAATTCTTAAAATATTGCGCAGTCGCTGTTTACTGTGCATAGTGCGTTCTAATACGTGCGTGTGTATGTATGTGTGCCTAAAAATAGTTCAGAGTAATTAGAATATCAAATTGAAGCGTTCAGGGAATCTCCTAGTCGAGCAGTCTCGACTCGAGTCTTCTTACTTGTTTGATTTGTTGGATTTGAGTCTCAGCTTAGCAAATGAATCAGGCTAGATATATATATATATATATATATATATGTCTGTTCAGCCAAAATGCTGTATTATATTTCCAGAATGCCCTTATACGAGATTTTAAAATGATAATTGAAAAATCCATTTGTATAATTTATTGTAAAACTATTGCAAATACTTCTTTATTTTTATCCAATTCAACTTCAAGCTATATACATTCATATTAAACAAGTAAGAAAACTCTAGTCGAGAGTGCTCGACTAGATACTTCCCTGAACCAAACTAATAAAAACGCACATTTAGTTTGGCTAAAATTTCAATTTCGATTTTTATAAAAAATATGAGAGAAATAGAAAACTCATTTAATTAAATATATACAAATTTGAAACAATTAAAAGAAACTTCGACGCGCCCTAGATTTGAACAGGAGACTTCCCGATCGAGCGCCACGCCTTCTATCACGACGCCACCTCACTGCCTGAAATTGTAATGGCAAAACTGAAATAGATTCACTGCTGCAGCGTCATCCAGCAAATCTAAGCAAAACTAACTGCTGATGTGATCTAAGAATGTGCTAGAATATTTTCTTATTTTTTAACGGACTTAACCGAATTTAATGAAACTTTCAGCATATGATCTACATATTCTATTGAATAATTGACAAATTTGAAAATAATTAAAAATCATTGAAAATTAGCGACAGTGGCATCTGCCTTGATTGATAATGTTTTTAATCGAACAGACCGACAGACAGACAGACGGACAGGGCTAAATCGACTCAGCTCGTCGCCCTGATGAAGAATATATATACTTTGTGGGGTCTGCCACGCCTCCTTCTGCCTGTTACATACATTTTAACAAAACCATTATACCCTGATTTCCCATTTTCAATGGGTTCAGGGTATACAAATGAATTTAAGTTCATTCATTTAATATTTTTTTTATCCTTATCTCCAATGCAGAAGCAAAATATCGTCTATCTTAGCCTGGCGTCAATGAATAAGTCAATCTGTCCGGCTTCATTCTCTGCTCTGAGCGTGCATTTGGCTGCTTTTCAATGCGTAAATCTTGAAAACTATAAAAAAAAAAAATAAATAAATAAAAAGCTTTGAATTGAAATTCAAATTAAACATAGTCTTTTTTGATGCACAGAGGAACTCTGTCTTTTGTTCAATAGCTTCCTCGATTTGCTTTATATTGACAAATTCAAATTTTTGAAACAATGTTTTTTAAGGCGAATATACAGATCTTGATAGAGTTGTCAACCGATACCTAGACTTAAGTTGAATGAAACTAATCAATAAATATTAATTGTATTCGATTTTGCATATATACATATAATAGAGATCAATTAACTGAATCGTAAGCCATCTTTTTTATTTTAATTAGTTAGCAATAATAAATTTATTGAAAGCAATTTTAAACACATTGCAACAAAACTGAATGCCTTTGACAATTGAGCGATTCGTAATCAGCTAATTGTCAGCGACAATGTTTTCTCGGTCATTTGAATGCATTTTGGCCATATGAGTTAATGCCGTGCAAATGGCCAAATACCCAATAAGCCATAAACCATTTTGAGCAGCAGCCAGAAAAATAACGAACAGTTTTTGTTCGTTATGATTTATGACCTGACGAACTGGCCGTGTTGCGCGTCGCCTGCGCAACATGGGGAAATACCATTAATGTGGGCGTAACTATGTACTAATGCAGAGACTCTAGAGCTGAGACTGGAGACTGCAGAGCTGAGAATGGAGAGAGTATGGAGTGAAGAGAGGATAGCGGGGGCTGGACAGTCAAGCGTCGAGTCAGTTCCATTAGCAGTTGCCGATGATGGCGACAATGTCGCTAAATGGCCTAAATGGCAAAGAGCCCAAGTGTCGGTGCTGCCAAGCTCATTTGCGCATTGAGGCTTATGAGCTTTTGTTGTGGTGACTGACTTTGGGCTTTTATGTCTATGTACATGTGTGTGTGTGCCAATGTTGATTGATTTATGAAATCGAAAGTGGCAGGCGATCCCGGAAATCCTAGCACGGCTGCACGCAGGTGCTCACTATTCGAGAACCAGTTCTATTGAACACATTCCATTGAAACGCAATGGCACGACTTTATTCCAATTAATTTGATTGTCTAATTCTAATTGTAGAGCTGAGTGTTAGTGTGTGTATGTATGTTTTAATGAAACTATGTATGACACCAGGCACTGGGAGATACGCTGGTCACGAATCCGGTTTCTGGCATTCGACTGCTGTTCGATTGTGTTGTATTGTGTGTGCTTTGCTCTCGATTTGAACAGCTTTTCAGCTTTTATGAATTTATACACATTATGATTATCATTTTATTTGCGGTAGCCGCTAAATTAGTAACGGTTGTTTCTATACCTCAAATTGTGAGTTACATTATTCGATTTATTCGTTTTATGGATATTATTATTATTATTGCTGTTGCTATTTTTGTTATTATTTTTTCCACGACTAATTAGATATTTAATTAATTATATGGAGCTGTCTAACACGCAACCCCCAATTGGAAAAATGCCCAAGTTTTAGAAAAATTATTTAATTACAGCTATAAAATGTTTTATATATAGATCAGGTTCACCAGAATTCAGTTCAACTGCCCCTGCAAATAGCTAACATCATTAGCTAAATTGTACTATAGGTACTTTTTTTATATATTATATATTTTCTAGTTTATAACTTTAAAACAGAAAATCGAGTTTTACCCGATTTGTTATTTTCGTAATGAGCGCAGATATATCCATCATTTATTTTTGAGTTTGTTTTGTCGATCCGAATTTCCATTCCAAATTCTATTGCCGCTTAGTTCCTGAGATACTGGAAAAGGAAGTGGAAAAGGAACTTTAAAATTAATCTTGAAAGTTGATTGATAAAGGGAAATATTAATAAAGTTATGAAGTGTTTTCGCTTTATTAATTTTTTAATGAACCGATATTAATGAACAGATATTCACAAAAGCAATTCTGTATGATTTGGTTGATAAGGGCACAATCAAACTGAGCTACATTGAGGCTCTATTTAGTTGAATGTTTATCATTAAAATGTCACTAAAAGACATCCGTAACTGTTAACTATCTTATAATTTCGGCATCTAGATCAATTTATAACTGTTGAGATTAGCCAATAGGAGGCCGTTACTTATGATTCTGATTGTAAGGCCCACATCGATTAGCTGTGAAGCAGCCAACATCAATTACAATTGCAATCGGTAATGCTGGGCGTGGCTGTTGGCATTGTCTAATGTGCTGGCACTTGATCAAACTGGGTCTATAGCTGAGGAGCCACAGGTGGCCCGCGGCTAGGGTTTTCAGCGCGTCGAAATAGCTTTCACTTTTAGCAATTTTTTTCGCAATTTACTTGGTGTTTATTGCTTTGTTGGTTTGTTTGCCTCAACTTCGACTTAAACTCAAGTCAACCTTAGGCTTAGGCCTATTGGCGCTATCCCATCACCCATCGCCCTCCACAGTCACATGCCTCAACATGCCAGCTTGAACATAATTAGCGCTTGAGCAAAAGGTTAAATGCTTGACGACTATTTGGACAAGTAAAATGTGTGGAAAACTCTTCGACTATAATATTAAAACGAATATTTTTTTCTTTCTTTGTAAACTTGTCTACTAGGGTCCATATAGCAGGATCTAACAAATATCTTTGAATATCTAATAATAAAATAATATAGAATAGAAAACTTAGTGAACCTTACAGCTGATATATTGGCTTTGTTATATGTAAGCAACGGACAGAAGGAACCGCTGTACATCGTAAGGTGTAAAGTTGAAGTCCGATTTAGGCCTGTCCGTCAATCCGGTCCGTCAGCTTCGATCTCAGAACTTATAATAGAGTCTCTATTTCTTATAAGTTCTGCGATCGAAGCAGACAGATCGGTTGGACGAAAAGCGCAGATCGATCGTTTATCGGTCTAATTTACTTATGTGAGTTAGATGAAAGAATAGAACTATGAAAAGTACACTAGATCCCATAACATAGCTCAAAGTCAGTCGCTGTGTGTATCCTTTATTGTGTATGTATGCATAAAAGAATCGTTGGGTGACACTGATATCTGTTCTTTCGAAGGATTCTGGGTTCTCAAATGCAGCACTCTTTCAAGCTCCATTATTGAACTGAGCATTGTTGTAAGTGATCCGATGAGGGTGTCTCCTGACTCTTATTGTCTCTGTATTGGTCTAGCTTAATTGCTGAGAAAATTAGCCTATCTTATCCTATAATGGGGACCATTATCGAAGGCTGAAATTATTAGAAAATCAAAATTATAATATATTATAATACTAATCTGAAAATATTACAAGATATCTAAGAATCGGGTGCGAGGGTAGTTTAAAAAGGCTAAAACTTGCAGTTACACTAATTGATTTTGGATGAATATATTTGGTAATTAATGTATGTATATTACTAGAATTACATGAAATTAAACAGATTTCCAAATGTACGAGGTGGCCATTAGACCAACTGCGTGTACTGTGTAAATGTACAATCAGATGAAAGGAGTTGTTTACTTGGCATAATCGAATCGTACATACATATGTATATAATTAAGAAATTTATTGCAATTTCTCCAGCGATCATTGCGGGCACTCTTTGGGCACTTTCAGCTCATCGGCTACCAAATGACATCGCGCTGCCAAATCATATACCACTCAATTGATATAAACTCTTTGTGTATCTTAGGCAACGGAATCGCAAATACAAATGCAAATCGCCGACGCAAATCCCAACGACGAATGAATTGACAATGACAAAGAGTATTAAACGTATCAGTCTCCGTCTCGGTCTCCGCACTTCTAGTAGTTATGGGGGTATTCTCCTATCCCATGTGGTGAGTATTCGCAATGCATTCATTCACAATCGCCAGCACCCGGTCTAAGCCACACGCTCTTTCAGATATTAGCTTGTATCTCAGCAGCCTTTAGCACGCCGCCCTCATGCGGCCTATACGGTGCGCCGCCTTGCCAATTTCTGCCAGCGCCGCCGGGACAGACGCCCAAGTAAGTTCACTCACTCTATCTATATATCTTAGTATGTTGAAATTAATTCTGTTTCTGCTCTGCCACAGCTGCGCCAGGCCCGGGAAAACCTACTGCGAGCACGTCGCTAACTATCCCACGTAAGTTGAGCGAGCCAAATGGCTCACATAAATAATACGCTGAATGCCGCTCAAAGTCACACATTATCGCTTGCCAGCAAACAAAATCACATGCAAATGCATTTCAAACAAATGTTTGGCCAACACACACACTCACTGCCCGCTTCGAATCGAATTCAAAACGATCTCGCATAGAAACTCGTTTTTGCACCACACGCGTCTCTACTCCGAATACCCGTATGCCCATATGCCCCTCTACTAATAAACCCATATACCCATAAACCCATATACACTTATAGACGTATACCTAGAGACCTGTTAGTTGATAGTTGCTAGTTGCTAGTCGATGGTTCCGCGACGACAACGCACACTCGAAGATGCTCTGGCTGCTATCTTCTCTCTCTCTCTCTCTTTCTCTCTCTGGTGGCTCTGCTTCTAGCCTGCGGCTGTTGCTGATCGACTGACCAGCTGGCGGAGCTCCTTGACCCAATAAACTTGAATTGACAGTTCAAGACACTTTGTCTGTGACGACTCGCCGCGTGCTTCTCGAATATTTATGAATGCCTCTTTGAATAATTAAGCATGAATAGAGCATAATGTGTGAGTATCATGACTATGTGATAAGCATCGATTTGATTATAGAATTCCTTTCTTTTCCTCTATGAGTTTTCGATAGCTAAGAGCTAACATAATATATTGCCATATTTATATAGGTATCTCCTGTTTTGATTATATATGATATATATATTTTATATATGATTTTGTAAAGAAAATATTTAACCCAAATCTCTTAATGAAAAACATTAAATAATAATTTTAAAATAACCAGATATCAAAATTTTGAGTTCAAGTGTTAAGGAGTTGACTCACTGTATAAAGTATGTTACAATAGATCTCATTTAGAGAGTTGCTAATTATGAATAACATTATGAATATCAAGATTTAAGCTGAATCTTTTTCAAAATACTCTTTAACTTTAACAAAATACTTATTAACTGTTAGAAATAGATAATCATTTTTTTATTGAGATTAAAAGAAACTAATATAAACAAGTAAGAAAGCTCTAGTCGAGACAGCTCGACTACGAGATCCCCTGAACCCTACAAGCAATAATAATAATTAGCAAACACACACGCACACACACACACACACACACGCATACAAACAAACACACGCACACACATACACATACAAACAAACACACGCATACACACACACACACTCACATATACAGGCGATTGCGCTTGGGTTGCGCTGCAGTGTTGGCGAAATAATGACAACTTATTTGTTGAATAATTTAATTTCTAGACGTACGATCGTAATGAAACTTTCAGAACGTAATTATAATGTTAAAATGTATGTGTATACCGAATCACAAGTCTCTAGTATTTGATATACGACTTTTACAAAGATGAGGGTGAGGGGGTGGATTTAGGGGTGGGGGGTAAATTTTAACAAAAACCGAAATTGTCTAAAATACATCTTAATATACATTTTAAATTTGGAGACTCTAGCTTGAAAGATGTAGGAGATATAATTATTTAAGTGATCTTCGATAAGGTTTTTTATCGATAAAAAAGTATCGGAATGAGTTATCGTTTTTTAGTGATAAACTCGATATGCGCGTGATATATACGGACATTTTAAAAAAAAGTTGAAGTCTCTAGCTCTTATATCTTCTGAAATCGACGCGTTCATACATACGGACGGACGGACGGACGGACAGACAGACGGACAGGGCCAAATCGACTCAACTTGTCGCCCTGATCAAGAATATATATACTTTGTGGGGTCTGCCACGCCTCCTTCTGCCTGTTACATACTTTTAACAAAACCATTATACCCTGATTTCCCATTTTCAATGGGTTCAGGGTATAAAAATTATAATAGTATTTATTTATTAATCTAATAAGCATTTTGTTTATAATACAGAAAAGAGTATACCAGAAGTCAACGTGGTGTATGGTAATTAAGAGTGTTTGAACTTCATCAGGTTTTATATGATCATTTATATGGATTGTTAGTTGATTTGAATTTCTGCCTGCTTTTCCATTTGTTGGGATATTTTTAGATAATTCCTTTGATTTGAATAAAATGTGAGTGAGTTGCTGCCTCTGCACGCAATGATAATGAAAATAATAATGATAATAGTAATGTTATTGCTAATGCTAATGACAATGATAAGCTGGACCCCGAGTGAAGCCACCATTTGGCGCCGTCTCAGCAATTAAGTAGTCATTTTATGAGGCCTTCGGAATTCGGATGTTGCATAATTCTGAAAAATAATAAAAACAAAAACAGCCAAGCTGTTTTCCCCGAGTGGGGAAAAGCCACAGCTCGTTTTCACCTCTGCATGTGACATATATTGTGGCACGTGACACGCATGCGGTGCAGTCGACGTGAATATAAGTGAATAATACTATTTAGCCTAACCCATTGTCTGGCTGCAATATTAATTATGATTTAACAGCAGTGAGCAGGGGCGTGGCAGGATTTCAGGCATTTGTCTGTCCGAAACTCCCGCTGTCTGCTCGTCAACTTGTTGCGCAAGTCAGTTGGGCGATGTCGACAAGTGGCATGGTATTCCACTTTCGCAGCACTTTCCCATGTCAAGGGATGGGATGGGTTGGGGGGCATCACGACGAAATCTACTCGAAAAAATCTCTTACATCACTCGGGTAACAACTTCAGCTTCACTCTCATTGTGTCTCGTCTTTGCAGATATCTCATTAAGAGTCTCGTGCGCAAGTGGGGCTACGAGGCGGCCTCTTTGCTCGTCGACGAGACCTGGGAGGAATTCTCGGCCGTTGCGTGGTCGGACACGCCCGTGTTCTACGATCCAAAGTCCATATTTCCGCAGCGCGAATTTGCCAACGGGCAAGACTTCAACGGCTACAGCTATCAGACGCCTTTTGGCGGTGTGCCACAGCGCGGTGCAGGCAATTCTCTCTTCGCGGCCAATCCTACAACAGAGGCGCCCACGTGAGTAGCTGCTGCAGCTCCCCAGACGATCTTAACTCTTTTTCTACTGCAGGTACCTACTGTACACCTCGTCAGGTAATCGTGGGGGCTATCGCACGGGCGGTCAGCAACACGGCGGACAGTCTGGATCTGGATCTGGCACTGGAGCGAGACACTTGTACTACAGCAATGGCAAGACGCCGTACAATGCGACGCTCTGGTTGAAGCGCATCGTGCGCGACTTGAGTCTTAAGCAGAAGGCCATTCAGGCAGAGCAATTGGAGATGCAGCTGCTTAAGGAACAGGCCGTGAAAATGGCAAAGGAGACGAGCGAAGAGCAAGAAGTCGAGCGGAAGCAGGAGCAGGAGCTGGAGGAGCAGCATAAACGCAGTACGCGTGATGTATCGCTCAACATGGATCTCTTAGATATTGTGGGCGTTAGCGACAACAGCAATATAAAAAATGCGAAAAAATCGCGAACCAAACGACAAAGTCCATCGCGCTCCACACTCTGCGAAACGACATCGCAGTTCATCACACCGCAGGCTGCTCTAAATTCCCGCGGCAATTGGATGTTTGTTGTCAACGAGGAGAACACCGCTCGTCAGATGGTCAAGGCGGAGCTTTGTGCGTAAGTATCTAAGTGAACGTTAACACTAATATAGCCAAGTTAAATCAATAGAATAGGTAAACAGGTCCGTCGTCTTTACATACGTATTTACGTATTTTATCCCAATGCGTTTGTGGTTTGTGTTTATGCTAAATGTAAGAACTGCTTTTTGTACAGCAAATAGTGCACCGTTTACAACCACTTTACATTGGTTCTGCACTGCTTGGAGGCAGACTGCTTGCTTACTTACTCGAACACATAATTGTTAAAAACTAGCATATTATTACGAATTATTGAATTATAAAAAATGGAAAAACGAGATATGTTCTTTTTTTTTAATATGTGCAGCAAACAGAAGCTGGCGTGTAAATCGTTTGATTGTTTCGCAGCTCTAAATTTATATCAAGTAAATTTTCAACGCTATAGTCAAAAAATTTGTCTTATGGCTATCGCGAGTTCCTAGAAGTTTTAGTGTCAACTACAACTTACTTACTTGTCCATTTATAATACAGTGGTTTAATCACTGTTCAAATATTTTAATTAGTCTTTTTTATATAAAATTATATAGTACCAAAATACCCTAGAAATTTGTAAGGGTAACAGATTAATTGTTTATATAATGTTTACGCCTTATTGACTCATACTGGTGTATTCAATTAATAAATTAATATATTAAAAAACCTACTTAACACTTGCAATCAGTGCTTAGGGCCCCTCTCGCTCCGGCCTAGACACACACACACAGCAGGACAGCGTTTTATATCAATAAGTGTTCCCCTCTTCGTTTGGCCGGACTGGACTGGTTGTTAGGGGAAGCCTTTGCGGTGCTTGGGCACGTGGGCAGAAGTGCAACAGCAAGTAACCCACGAGTATGGGTATGTGCACGGTTACGTTTGTATTTTGTGTCATAATTGCGGCTAAACGAATTATAACACCCCGAAAAATACCAAGATTAACCAACCAGCGGCCGGTGTTCTCGTTGCTCGTTCCTCGTTATTCGTGTCCCCCTTTGATCAAGGGCAAATGCCTCTGCCTCTGTTTTAGGCGTGCGCTACTCGAGAACCTTCGGAAAAAAGCGCAAACAGAGGTAAATATAGGGTGACGAAAGACCTCGGATGAGGAACAATTCGAGTAGCAGCAGCCGGTGCAACGAGACCAGATGAGGGGACGCAGGATGAGCGAATGTGTGAGAGCAACTGGCCCTGCTGGGGTCGCTCAATGTATGTCCAAATTGTTTGTCATTTGTCGCATGCCTGCCGGCCTAGATACGCACACTCGCATACCCTATGCCTATACCTCGCCCCGATCCCTGACACTTTCCCACAGTTGAAAGCATCACTTAGCGCACAACTTGATTAACCAAATATGTAGCCGAACGTAAATCGTCGGACGATGCAGCAACAGGAGTGCAGGAGCAGCAGCAACAGCTGGCAGGGACACAGTCTCTAAGTACCGTTGCTTTAGCCTTAGCTCAACTCTTTATCAATTACGCACGATTCCCGTTTTAAGAAGTTCGTTCAACTTTCAACTTTGCAGCCGGCACTCTTCCTCTTCACTTTACTTTGTTCTTCTTCTTCTTCTTGAGCATATTTATGGGTGCAGCTCGCAGCTAAGTTTCGTAAAGATGTTTATTTTTTGTCTGTTTGGCATTTGGCGCTGTTTCCGCTGTTATATAATTCCCTTTTCCCCCTCTGTCTCTCACGCTCTTTACCTATCTATCTCTTTCAGCTCAAACACATGCTCGAACCTGTGCGATCTGCCCAATGGCTACAATTCCAGGTGCGAGCAGAAATTTGTACAAAAACGTTTAATAGCGCTTCAGGGCAACGGCCAAAATCTCTACACGGACACGTTCTGGTTTCCCAGTTGCTGTGTCTGCACTATAGCCGCCAATTAGGCAGCCACGCAGCAGAAGCGAGATGCGCAACGACGACAGAGACAGCAAAAGCCACAGCGACGGAGCGAATCCTATTCACACATCCGTGTAGCCATTCACTAAATCGAGTATTGAAATTCGATATGAACACGATTTTTGCAGCAAATAATTGATAATTAAATTTTAAACAAGCACACACACATGCGCACTGTCATATGCACACCCACACACACACCCAAGCACACACACACGTATTTAGTGTAGTTTTACATTTAATTTAAAAGCAAAGAACTAGTAAAACTCAAAGCAAAGGCAAACTAATGGAAATCATTTTCAATAAAAAAACAAAATAATTAAAAACATTTTCAAAACTCAAATCTTTTATGACTCGGAGCTGAACTTCATAAATTATAAATGGTTTGTATATTTTTAGCTAAAAATAAAAGTAATCCTTAAATAAGAAAACCACTGCAAGGAATTAAAACAAATAAAAGTCTTAAAGTTCTAATAAAAACTGCATTTATTTCAGTTACCTTTTAAGTTTGACTATTTTGAATAAAAAATAATATAGAAATGACGTTTATCCGTAGAGTAACTTTTAAAGTCATAATATCCTCTCATAAGTATTAGAAAGCAATATCTAAATCTGGAGTGTAAAAGACAATTGGACTTCGACATCATTAATTTCTGACATAATCAATTCAATTTGACAGATATTTCAATTTTTCACATTTAATTAATTTTTCTAATTGTTAGATCGTTAGCATAACAGTTATTTTTCAAGTGCCCCATAAACTACATGGAGCCCGTGTTCTAATCAACCATTAGTTGATTGAGCCTTGGGCATGTACCAATTCGTTATGCGGTTTTCCATTTAATAGAATTTTCGGTCTGCAGCAATTTAATAATGATTGCAAAATAACAAAATGTCCTCAACAACAACAACAAAGACAAACACAACAATAACTAAATGAGAGAACACCTGCTGCAATTGGAATTACATTTCATAAATCCAAAAACAATAATCGTAAAATATCATCAGGTGTCACGCGCAAAACGGAATCGCAATCCCAATCCCAATCGTTGACCCGGTCCTGCTGCAGCCGGAAGGGTAGTGGAAGAGCTGACAACATGCATCGATTGAAGCTTGTCAGGAGAACTAAGGGCTGGATACCGGGGACTCGGGTGAAAGCGGGCGGTACCAAAAGTATCTGTATATTTTTTACACAAAGCCATCCAGTAGGCACTCGATGCTCGGAGGTCTAAGGGGAAATAGCCAGCACATCAATTGAGTCAAACACCATCAACTCAATTGGGTCACTCATGAGTCGAATTTTGTAATGCAATAAGGGCAATACAATTCACTTTAAAATATTTTTATATTTAAACTGATAAAATCTGATAAACATTAAAATCGGGTCATAACTTATATGAGTGAACTTATATGGCTGTAGTGTCTTCCGACATATAGCATACACCGGCGGTCCCTTGAGAATCTTTATAGCTGGATTCTACTATAAAGTATCCATCAACTACCAATGCTAAAATATATACAAATATCAATACATAACTGTATGTAATTATATATATATATTTTTATTTTAATGCATATAATATATATATAGAATAATTTTACCAAACGTATATAAATAATGTATATAAATCTAAGTTTTATCCCTTCACATTAGCTGTGGATGCAAATTTAGAAAATACTAAATTTAGTGAGTTTTGTCTTCGTTATATCTATATCTATATCTATATCTATATCTATATCTATATCTATATCTATATCTATATCTATATCTATATCTATATCTATATCTATATCTATATCTATATCTATATCTATATCTATATCTATATCTATATCTATATCTATATCTATATCTATATCTATATCTATATCTATATCTATATCTATATCTATATCTATATCTATATCTATATCTATATCTATATCTATATCTATATCTATATCTATATCTATATCTATATCTATATCTATATCTATATCTATATCTATATCTATATCTATATCTATATCTATATCTATATCTATATCTATATCTATATCTATATCTATATCTATATCTATATCTATATCTATATCTATATCTATATCTATATCTATATCTATATCTATATCTATATCTATATCTATATCTATATCTATATCTATATCTATATCTATATCTATATCTATATCTATATCTATATCTATATCTATATCTATATCTATATCTATATCTATATCTATATCTATATCTATATCTATATCTATATCTATATCTATATCTATATCTATATCTATATCTATATCTATATCTATATCTATATCTATATCTATATCTATATCTATATCTATATCTATATCTATATCTATATCTATATCTATATCTATATCTATATCTATATCTATATCTATATCTATATCTATATCTATATCTATATCTATATCTATATCTATATCTATATCTATATCTATATCTATATCTATATCTATATCTATATCTATATCTATATCTATATCTATATCTATATCTATATCTATATCTATATCTATATCTATATCTATATCTATATCTATATCTATATCTATATCTATATCTATATCTATATCTATATCTATATCTATATCTATATCTATATCTATATCTATATCTATATCTATATCTATATCTATATCTATATCTATATCTATATCTATATCTATATCTATATCTATATCTATATCTATATCTATATCTATATCTATATCTATATCTATATCTATATCTATATCTATATCTATATCTATATCTATATCTATATCTATATCTATATCTATATCTATATCTATATCTATATCTATATCTATATCTATATCTATATCTATATCTATATCTATATCTATATCTATATCTATATCTATATTTATATCTATATCTATATAACAAAGTCGTGTTTGTTACAAGTCGTATAACTCGAGATCTGCTGGACCAATTTTTCAACGTTTTTGATTTGTTATGCGTTATTCCTAAAAGTTCTTTAATTTCGGAGCTGTCTTTGCATTGTCATTTAGAATTTTCTCAGTAGGCTTGATACCAGTAACAGTTTGATTATGCTCTCATGTAAAATAATTATTCATGCACATTTTATTAATACGTGAACGTGAACACATATGGTTTTTGTACTTATCAGTTAATTTGACGTATGTATATAACAGTATATTTGTTTGTTTTAGAAATTAATTTGTGTAAATTATTTATTAAATAAAAGCTTTATTCCCATCTGTGGAACATATACAAAGTTAACATGTCAGAAGACTTATTATATCGAATTCGTGTCAGCTCAAGAAATCTTGATCTTGAAGCGAGTCCGGAGACGCATAGCCAGGCCTTTGTTAGTTAGGTTAGGATTGCCAGCGCCAGATCGAGGAATGAATGTCGCATTTAATCGAGAATTGGAACGTGAACGTGAATATATCCACATGAACTAATCCAATCAGTTCCCAAGCCGAAGGAAGTTCATGATACACTGATTAATGCAATTGATGATGGAAATAGTGACTTATTTTTCTTTTATGCCCCCGGTGGAACTGGGAAGACATTCCTCATGTCATTGATTTTGCCCACTGTACGTGCGAGATCTGAAATTGCGGTAGCAATTTCTTCATCTAGAATAGTCGCCACATTGCTAAACGGATGCCCTACGGCTCCCTCAGAGCTCAAATTAGCCAATAGCCAATAGCCAACGTTTTAGTAGCATCAAAAATTATCATATGGGACGAATGCACAATGGAAGCTCTAGACCGAACATAAAAAGATCTGCGCAATGACTCGAGATGTTTTGGTGGTTCGATGATTTTATTATCTGGCGATTTCCGACAAACACTTCCAGTAATTCCAAGATCTACTGCTGCTTTAAGTATGTTTTCAAAGTTTTCTATGCAATGATATCAAAACAATATTTCATATTAAAACTAATGGAATATAAAATTGAAATGAATTAAATAATAAACACAAAGAGAGCAACAGCAAATGCAAGCCCTCTACAAATGTCTTTATTGTAATATTATTGTTATATTTAACTATGTATACCCTATAGTTTCGCAATGTAGACATAAGGTGCAATAGCCTCGATCGGTTAGAGTTTGCTTACCTGTTCTGGGCACAATGCAGTCGGACATGTGTTAGTGTGAAAGTGTGTGTGTGTGTGTATGCGTGCATGAGGGTTAATTTGAGATGATGTGTATGTGTGCGTGCGCAGTGAGTTTTAGCAATGATTAGCATCACGAAATGAAAAACTATTGTTACAATACGCAGCGGAGCGTCGTGCCCAGCCAGGTAAATGTCGGGTATAAGAACAACAGGACATTGACAAATCAGGTAATGGCTGAACGGGCAGAAGGGATGCGACGAGGCCAGCGATTGCGACATTTAAACTGAAACGTTGAAAGGTATTTGAGAAATAGCTCAAAACAAATATACCAACAATTGGGAGAACATCAAGTAAAGTAAATCTAAGTCAAAACTCTGACTGCTGAACAACTTAAGCTGCAGAAGCTTTGCTCTCTGCTGTGCGCTCTCCGCTCTCTGCTCTTCGCTCTCCGCTCTCCGCGCTCTGTCGTAGTCTAGAGCCAAGTCCAACACGGAGCAGCTGAAGTTTTGTGGCAAAGCAAAAAGTGCTGCGGCTGCCTCGAAACGAGCTCACAGAGCAAAAGAAGCAAAAGCAGCAACAGCAACAGCCACAACAACAACAACAGCAGTAGCGGGTAATAATGCAACAACAGCAGCAGAAGCGACAGCAACTCCGCAGTCGACGCTGGCAGCGAAGGCAGCCGCTGCGTTGTGTATAAAAATTTAACATCTGCTCCTTTCATGATTTCGGAAAACTCAAAACTCGTACGACAGCAACAACAACAATAGCAGCAGCAGGGCTGTAATGGAACAAATAAAAAATATATGAGTATATACACGTGTATATATATATGTATATATGTATATATGTATATGGTTGTGTGTGTGACTGTTAGTATTGCTGCTGTTGCTGTTGGCTGTTAATGCATTTGGCTTGTGTTGCTTGTGTTGCTCGTATTACGTGTATTTGTGCCGCACTTTCATAGCTGAAAGATCTCGCGCTCTGTCACTCTCTCTCTCTATCTCTCCCTCTCTCTCTGTCCTCGCTATCTCTTCTGCTACTTATTTTCGCAGGACACACACACACACCGGATGGGTCCTTGATGGCGATGCCAGGGCATGACTCGCGTGCATTCAACTTCAACTCCAACTTCCACTTCAGTTTCAGCTTCAGCTTCAGTTATCAGGCACGGCAACACTGTCAGAACTTTTGCTGCTGTGTCTTGCTGCTTGCGGTAAAGTTGTTGCCATCGCCTGATGTTTATACCCTCACTGAAAAGAGACCATTGGCTACGAGATGCATTTATAGGTAAACTAGGACTGTATATAGGAATGTAAGCAAGTGTCTTCAGCAGTCAAAGTTGGGCTATGATAACAGTAAACAAGTCGAATTTTCTGTTGCATTTCATTAAAGGTATTCGATATTCGACCTTGCGAACTTTAAGCTGCCGCCTGCTGTGCTTCCTCTTTATTTTGCATTTTTGCGAAACGCGCGCGCATTTCTTTCATTTTTCAAATATGTAACTGCAACTGTCAGATACTTTATCGGAGTTGTTGCTGCTGCTGCTGCAATGCGAATGTCCTTTGTTGCCTGACAAAGGACACACATACATTCGAATCGCTCAAGTAACTTTGTGCCACGCACAACCTCTTGCAGCCCGGCCAAAGTTTCGCTCACCGCTGCAGCGCAATCAAATGGCAAAGTGGCAAAGTCAAAGGCAATGCCACAGACTAATACGACGCCAGCAGCAGCAGTTGCACGCCCCTTACCAACGACGACGGCTGCTTCTTCTGTTTGTGCAGATGTAACTCAACGAACAATTTCTTAGCCAGCGTGCGTAACTCTCTCTCTCTCTCTCTCTCTCTCTCTCTCCCTTTCTCTTTCCTTCTCTCTGTCTCTCGCTGTGTGTGTGCCTCCTGTGTTTACCTTGTGTGATTTTCGGTGTGTAGGACAGGTCAGTGTTTCTCGGCCAGGATAAGCATTAGGATAAGGGTTGCGTTCCACGACGATTTTCCAGTACGCAATGCAAATAAGCAAAGGTTCCCAGCGCCCTCCCGCCCTCTCTGCGGCATTTGCCTGTTCCCAATTTCCACGCCACAATGCAACTGTCAAGGTTTTGCTTGCCCTTTTGTGCAGTGCCAAAGCTAAATCCTTATGCCTGGCGTTTATTCACATTTCACTGCCGTCAAAAGGCTTCTAACAACAGCAACAACTGCAGACTGCATGGCCGAAAAAGCACTGGCAGCAGAAATTACACGCATATACACAAACACATTTGCACAAGCTCAACTAATAGTTTGGCGAAAAAAAGTGAAATGAAATCAACTGACATATAGAGCAGGAACAGGATGAGGTTGAGAGACAGCTAGGAACTGTGACGCTGCGCTCTCTCCTCTCCCCACCCTCCACCCACAACTTCCCACCCTTCCTCCCTTCCTCGGCCTCTCTCTCTCTCTCTCTCTCTCTTTCTCGGAATTGCTGTCCCGTTCTGTCCCTCGCAGCTCTTTACAAAAGCTGCTGGCAAAAATGTGAAATAAGAAGGCAAATTGTACCAAAAATCCCACAACAGCCAGTGCAATCCCAGCAAGCAAGGATATAGAACTCACACACACACACACACACACACACACATGTTGTTACGCCCACAAGGTCCAGGCTTCACACAGAACCGAGCACAGCAGCAACAGCGAAATAAAACCAGAAAGTATTCGCTCGTCGCTGTTGCCGCTGCTGCTGCCTTTGCCGCTGTTGCTGCTGTTGCATGGCTCATAGATTGCAAGTTCGCATTGTACGCGCGAAACTAGGGAAAAAATTTTTTAATTGGAACAACAACTGTACAGAGGACGTTGCGGCAGCGGCAGCAACAGCAACAACAACAAACCCTACTTCAAACGCCGCACGTTCGTGTTTATGTGTCTTTATGGCTGTGTGTGTGTTTGCCAGCATAGAGCAAATGCAGCTGTTTATGTATAGCTCTGCATGTGTGTGCGTATATATGTATGTATGTGCGTGTGTCTGTGTGTGTTTATGTTTCTGTTTGTGCAGGACTTGTTTGAACCAGGACACAAGACAGCAAGTCACAACTGCGACAGCAAGCAACAAGCTTGAGCTGTGTGTGGTATGAGTTGCCGATCAAAGGTTGCAATCCAACACAACGCAACTAGTGACAGCAACAGGGCGATTCGAGTTGAGATGAGCACACAAAAAATGTTTAGTTATTATAGTACAAATATTTGTTCAAGTTTATGTAGAGAATAATTTTCTTTGTCAAGGGAATAGTTGAAACTATTGTTCAATAAATGGCACATAAATATAATTATCATGTTAATTCCATTTACATGATAATATAATTATTATTTTATTTAATAATTTACTTTTTATTAAATAGTTAATTGCTTATTTTGTTAATATACTTCTTAAAAAATAAAGAATCATATGATATACATATATATATAAATGCACGAAGTACGTAACTGCGACACTATGCTTAATTCTAAGATAACTATGAAATCCGTTAGATAATATATTTAGCGCAATTATAATAAAATCCAATGAACCCATTTGCCAATAGAACTTGATAATAATTACATATATAGTTAATTACTGAATAAAAATAATAGCCCTACAAAATATTTTCAAACGATATAAATAATATCGCAAAATTAGAAAAACCAACAAAAATAAATAGAATTGGGATTTTTAATGGAACATATTTTGTTTTGACGCCCTTTCATTAGTTTATTTATTTTCATTTTTTTTTTTTCTTTTCAACATTTGAAATGGTATATTTTGATGGAGAAAATCTTTCATTCAAATATCAACGATCAGCATAGTTAACTAATAACTATATTATATTAACTTTCTTTTATATTAATATTATATAATATTAATTTGAATTTCTTCCACTAATATATCTGTGCATACTCACAACATTTTGCAGCTCAAGATATGTTTATCTATAATTATTTAAATAGTAATTTCAGACAGAAAATAATTAAAATCATTTATATGGCATAAATAAGTATTTCGTAAATTCATTAATTTTTAAAAATGTTTTGAGTATTGACCTAATTTAATAAATCATTTATATTACATATTTATTTATTTCATGTTGCATATTATTTATTATTGTAATTCAAGGTATGTATTATAGTAATCCATTTTCCATATTATTGACTATTGTAATTCATTAAAAAAAAAAAACTTATTTTCATCAACTAATATGTAGCTCGTATAATTTGTTTTTTTGACCACATGCAACATGTTGCAGCTCGAGCGATGTTCGAGTCTAGTTCGTTTATTTACTGTTGGCTGTTGTTGTTGCTGTTGTAGATGTGTTCGCTCGTGCCGGCGTCGAGCCGATGCGTTCAGGTTGCGTACGTTGCCTCCGCTCTCTGCTGCCTCTGCTGGCTCTGCTGGCTGCGCTGCTGCTGACTGCTGCTGGCTGCTGGCGTCGTCGGGGTTGGTTTGCCGTTCGCTTGTGCACGGCACAATCAGTTGTTGTGTATCCTTCGAAGGGTGAAAAGTTTCCTAAATACAAAAACTTTTGCACCGCCGCCGTCGCTACGTTCGAGCGCCAGAAACGAGTGCGAGTTGCCAGTGTCAGCCCGCTGTCCGCTGCGAGCTGCAAGTCGTGAGTGGAGCGTTGCCGTCGCCAGCTTCAGCTACAGATACAGCTAGTGCGCCAACATCTTTTGTTGTTAATTTTCGCGTATGATTTTCCTTTTCACACCACAAACAACTTTTGGGCAGTCAGTGATCAAGGATTGCAGTTCAAATGGAATGGAAATCCAGTTTCCACAGTGCTCTAACAACAACAAACTTGCAACAATGTTGCTCTCGTGAATAGTGCAACATCAACATCAATAACAACAACAACAACAACAGCAACAGCAAATGTTTAACAATTTGAATTTACCTGCAGCTTTGCATCGTTTCTTTGCGTTAACTTTTTACTTTTCGCGTCGCGTTCGCAACTTTCGCGTTTTTTTCGTATTGTAAATAAATTTTCGATTTCGTTCCCGATTTTCGTCGTTCGTTTAAATTCGTGCGCGATTTCGCGGTCCTTTTCCTTAATAACGGCATTCAGTTGCTCAGTAGATCCTTAAGAAAAGAACACAAAAGAAAAAGCAACTCTAAATACAGAGATCGCAATTTTCCCAGTGGCGCCAACGGTCGAACCAACGGCAATGGATTAACAACGGTTTGTGAAAATAATATTTTTAAACAAATCACAAATTATAAATCCAAGATGTATATATACATATATGATGATTTGTAATGGATATACCTATAATGAATATATTGTAGAGAATCGCGATGCTAGTCAGGGAACACGAGTACAATTTGTAATATTATATAGACGTATAGTGATGACTCGAACTGCTGTTGTTAGGGAAAATTCTATAGATAGACGAAAGTTCAGTCATTTCAGTGGCTTACTATGACATCTATGTATATCCAAAGAAGACCAAAAATTTAATTATTCTGTGCATGGAAATTTTTAAAAGATGATCTATTCAACATTTACTTCGTACTCAAATGATATGTAGACCAATTGATTTCCACTGTACTTCTATCGCAAAGTATTTATTTCAATGTAACCCAATAGTTCTATATTTACTTTTAAATTCCTTCAAACTGTTCTTTGGATATTTTGCAATCCATTTAACATTCCATCTATGTTATCGTTATTCTCTATTCCTTATCCATCAGCTTTACATACATCGATCATTTAATTACTCTATTGATCGTTAAACAGCTTTATATACATTTATCTCTATCTTAATTTATCATTTAATTCTCAGTTATCTGTTTTTTTGCCGTCGCTTTGCCATTTCACGTTGTTTTCTATACAGCTTACCTGCCCACATATGCAAATTATTAGGGAGAACCAATTCGATTGCCAATAGGCCACCAGATACATACGTAAATAAAGAAAATATTATTTTTAAGACTTATCGAATTACAAAAGACGCTGCACTTGCCGCACAAATTTCTGTGTTATTCTTAGCTTTGGCTTGTAAACAGATCATTCATTTTTTTTTTTTTTTTTTGGGATTTATTGATCGATTTGGATTGATGACGCTGCCTTAAAGCTGAAACACTCGCCAAATGCAAGCAAAACAAACAGAAACATTGGCAAATGATGAAATAAAATTAAATAAAGATGCCAGCAGTGGCACATATAACAACAACAACAGAGACCACGACGGCTGCCAGCAGGGTTCGATTGCTTTATTTTGAAAACCATGAAACTCCCGAAAATTGACATCCAAAAAACATTTCCAGATGAGTAATGACAATAAACACGCGGCAGCAACCAAAACAGATACAAAATTTGAAGAACAAGGCAAAGCTGTTGCTGCCAGCAGCAGCAGCTTCAGCAGCAGTGGCTGTAGCAACAGCAACAGCATCAGAGATGCCGCCAATCCGCTAGATACATTTGTATCTGTGGCGCATATACGCCGACGCTTCTCAAGTTAAATTAAAAAGTAGCTACAAGCTCGAGTGATGAAGAGTTATACGATCCTCCAGCCTGCCAGGCATACAACAACAACTCCAACAACAGCAACAACAAAAGCTCCAATGCGGCTACAAATACAGATACAGATACATTCAACACTCGATGCGGCTGTTCGCAACTAACTAACAGTAACGTGTGTACTTCAAGACAGCCCAGCAGGCAGCACTCATTGAAAGTTAAAGACAAACACACACATACAGACACATACATATTTCTGTTTCTTTTGGCGCGCTACAAACAGAAGCGCCAAACAAATAAAAAAAATTATAAAAGAATGAAAGAGAGACAGAGTAAAATAAAAATCGCACAGTAAAATGCCAAACTGCAAAAGCGAAAGCGAAACACAAGAAAAAGAAGAACACCAGCAGAAGCAACAACAACACAAATAACAACAACTTGAAGCCAAAGTCGGCCCACGCCTCATTCTGGGCGCAGAAACTGCCTTGACATGGGCAATAAAGAGAATTTAAAGCGCCATAGAAGCTGGCGACGCAAGCAAAGCAAAATAAATAATAAAGTAATACAAATTGAAGAAGCAGAGCAGCAACAGCAACAGCAATAACAACAGCAGCAGCAGCAACAACAAACCGAAGTTCAAGTTCACGCAGCGCATTTTGTTTGTATCTTGCAGTTTGTGTATCTTTAGCTGCAATTTGTCTGACCAGAATGGAGAAGGCACATGTGCCGCCAACTGGACGCGACTGCTGCGGCTGCGTTAATGCTGTTTGCTGCTGTTGTTGTTGTTATTGTTGCATCTATTTTTGTTGCAGTTTATGAGTTTATGGCGACCCCCAATGAATTAACACGCCAGCTAAATATAAACATGAGCATGCAACAAAAACGACTTACTGCGAAAAGCAAGTAACTCACACACACGTCCGCACACACACGCCCACACATATGGGTGCACACACAGTTACGCACTCACATATTACGTTTTCGTTTTCATTCATAAAATAAGTTCAGGCCCAAAAAAAAAAAAGTAAATAAAGAAAATAAAGAAAAACGAAAACAGCAACAAAATATGGAAGCAAGCACAGGTAGCCCAAGGCAGCGCCAAAGGATATGGCAGGCAAATTAAGGCTTTGACCTAGAGAAAAACAAACAACTCGCAATACACACAACATGCCGCCCATACACACACACGCACACACGCTGCTGGTAGCTTTAACGGTAACGTGCGTGACTTTCAAAGTATGCGAGCTAAATGACACACTCGTAAGTTTGCACACACATATGTATGTACATTCACCCGCTTGCGAGTGTGTGCGTGTGTCTGTACTTGGTTAGCTCCTTTGCATGGCTTCATTGTGGCGCGCAGCACGTTTCATTTCATCGCATTTTTGCAAACATACTCAACATACTGAGCTGCCAAGCCTGCACGGCTACCAGTCTACTAGCCCCCCCCCCCCCCCCCCCCCCCCCCCCCACTCCTTCTCTCTTACCCTCTCTGTCTCTCTCTCACTCACTCTCTCCCTGTCTTTGTCTGGGCAACGAATAACTCAATTTACACGTGACACATCGGGTGGCAAATTAACCCATTAGCAGAGTAAATGATAAACAAGACTTTAACACTTTCAATTGCGTGCATAAAATATGAGTTTACTTTAGGCAAATCTATGTATTGTATTTTAAATTTATATTCTAGGCAAATTTATATAAAATACTAGATATATAGCAAAGAAAGTTTACTGTGCGTAAATATATACATGTATAATTATATTGAAACCCGATTTACATACAAACAAAGAATTTTATTCATTAAATATTTAATTTCAGCCTTTATTTAAATGAAAGTTAATCAACACATTAACACGGATATAGACTTCACTTTTCTTCGATTACTATAGAATTCGCTATTAGTTATGGTTTAGAATGAATCGTAAGGCTATGAGGAATAAAACATTAATCTTTAACAACATATGCAACTGTAAATGCACAAGCGTTGACTTCATGTTAACTACAAAATGTGTAATTTAATTTTATTTTTTTTCTCTTTTACAACAAAATTTTGCACATTTATATTTACACTACAAAGATTTGTAAATGTGAAAAAAATTAAATCTACGTAAGAGTTTAGTGACTGAACAGAGTTCCGTTAACAACAGATCAGTATATTTTGTATGTGGAAACGGTTGTCTACGATTTCATTAAAAATTGTCTAAAAAAAAAAAAGAAAAAGAAAATACAAAAAAAAAAAAGCTGAAGTCAAATTAAATATTTCAACATGTTAACTAATCTCTACCCAGAGCGCTGCTTGAGAATGAGAGATGTATCTATGTACATATATAAATATGTGAATATAATGCAATAATGCAAACGGCAGCAGAGTGAAGCCTGGCATATTAGTAAAAGTTGGCTTAATTATGTTGCGAGGCGCATGTAACGTGAAATCGGAGAGGGTGTGGCAGATGCGCATGTTCAAGAGCTTATTGCATGCTTATTTTAATAAATATTTTAGTGCGCAAACAATTTTGAACAAATTTCATAAGTGAACAAAAGTTGAGAGCAAGCGTCGAAAACGTCAGATAACATATTCAAATATTTTACATTGGGGCAACATGGGGCGTATGCGCAACATCAGCTGTAGATGGAGCCGTAACTGGAGCCTGTTAGCTGATTCAGTTGAAATGCTGCTGGCAGCGCGTCAGCTTGATAGACAGACTGGAGAGCTGGTGGAGATAAAGAGATGAGAGAGAGGGGGAGAGGGAGAGGAAGAGGGAGAGATGAAGAGGAGCAATCGAGCTAGCTGCCATTCAACTGGTAACTGTGTAGCCAGTAGGAGCAGCAGGAGCAATCGGCACAGGAGTTTGGCAAACTGCCAGTTGCTGTTGCACTTGTTGTTCCATTCCTTGACTTGCCTCGACAAATGAAAGTCAGGTAGCAGGCAGCAAGCAGCAAGCAGCAGGCGGCATGTAGCACGCAGCAGTTGCTACAACATGAGGCAGGCTGCTGCTCGCCCTCGCTCTCGCCCCCGTCATGGCTGAGTTCTCTTATAGCATTTGGTCTATTCTGCACATGCAACGCGCATGGACATGTGCATGCAGGTGTGCCTGTTTGTGTAAGTGTGTGTAGCCCAGTTTATGCTGCGAATGCAATGCAGCTGAGAGTCACCTACATTCATTGCTTAAATTATTTCAGCTCTGGCCATTTGTGCCCTTCTGCATTCAGTATTTTCAAATGACGCATTGTTCGCATGTGCACATATACATACATAAGCATATATGTACATATGTATGTATGTATGTATACATATGTATATGTATGTGTGCACATCTGTGTGCTGCGTGTTTAATTCGCAAAACATTTGCAAAATGTTGCAAACTGTGAGGCAGCCAGACTCTCTCACACACGCAGCCATAGAATGAGAGTGAAAGAAAGGGAGGGAGGGAGAGAGAGAGAGAGAGAGAGAGAGAGAGAGGGATGGGGAGAGAATCAGATATTGTAGTGAATTGCGCGCATTGTTCATGGTTTCGTTTGTTGTAAGCCTCGCACACACACACACACACACACACACACGTACACACACAGATACAGACACATCCGTGTTTGCTTAGCTTGTATCTGAAACATATCCCAGCTCAGCCTATGGATAAGATAACAATCAATATGTATAAATATATATTTATGTATGTGTATGTATATATATATATATATACATATATAGACTTATCAATCAGTTTATACAGTTTATACATAATTCCGTCGATTTGGTATTATGTCACAGAGCGGAAATTAGGGCTTCAGGTAGACTTGAAATACGATTTAAATAACAACAACAAAAGTTGAACGTTGGCTTGATTTATCGGCAATATGGCAGTAAGAGCGTCTGCCAGAGGAAGCGCTAATTGTGCACATGTTGCAGTTGGAGTTGCAGTTGCACTTGGAGTCGAAGTTGCACATGCCGCATACACACACATTTCGCGTTGGCCTAATTTTCAAAATCGGGATCTTTATCGCAGTAGTCGTAACTCGTAACTCTTACAGCTTACAGCTCACAGCTTGCCACATGCGACTTGCAGAGAACAATGTAAATATGCGCGAGGGACTGCGGCAGGATGGGCTGCTGATGGCAAAGTGGGGACGCGAAACGCAGTCGCATAAAACGGAAAGTGCAGCAAATTGTGGCAGCTGCAACATCAATTTTGTTTCTCTTTTCTTCTCTTCTCTGTGTTTTTGTTTCTGCTTCAGAATACTGGCATTCGCCGATCGGCGGCGCTGCGGCAGGTTCTGCTGCCCGTTGGCCGTTGGCCTTTTGCCAATCATTTAAAGGTGCCTCTTCCTTTCCACTAATGCGAGTTGCTGTTGTTGCCATTGAAATTGCGACACGCAAATTGTAAGCGACGGCATAATCAGGCTTTAATTGTTCTACGCGGCAACAAGGCCCGACAGGCTGGAAAAAAGTTAATGGCAGCCTCAACTAATCAACACGAGAAATATGTGAACAAATATGAAAAAAATTTTATTTGAAAATATGGAATATTTATACTCAAAATGTGAAAAGTTTTATTTGGGAGAAAATAGCTAGAAAACCATAAATTCAGAATCTGTAAAGCATATAGTTAAATTAATGTAGACAGATTTTGAGATATTTATTTTTAAATATTTTACATATGAGTAAATTGTTGGAAAATAATAAATTCAGATTTGCTTTGATGAAGAAGTCATAAAAGTTGACAGTGTAGAAATCCTTGAAATTCGGGAGTAATTCTTATGCAATTACATGTTTTAAAACGTTAGGCTTGTATTGTTTTATTGGATGATACATATATACGTATTCTGTTATATTTAATTATAGTTATTTAATTATAATCACAATATTGTCTAAGAAAAATTGACCGATAACATCTCATCTGATTAGCAGTCTATTGGTGTTAATCAGGATTGTATTTATGTATTATGAATTGGTAATTCCATTCTATCAGCCTTTAAGATATCTCAGTACAATAAATATCTGGAAACTCATTCATTGATAGAACTTCCATATATCTGAGTAGATATTCTTAACTGGCCCAGGGCGAATTCGTAGACACTTCAACACCTCAAGTGGCCAACATCTTGCTACACAGTTACACACACACACGCGAACACACACACACACACACACACGTCCCATTGAACTTTGTGAAGCGCAACGAAATGTTGGCAAGTTGAAACACCAAAAAAAAAAGAACAGTAACAAAACGCAAGAAGTCAAAAGGCAACGGCAAAGGACGCGCAAAAAATGTACACCTGTGCCGTTTTTTATGAGAACAAAATACAAAATACAACAGAGACAAACACAACAACAACATAAGCAGCAATAAATGCGAGTAACTGCGAGGTTAAAAAAATGGCGAAAAAATCAAGAAAATGACAACTGAAAAAAAAAAACGCAGCAAGTGTGTGTATGTGTATGTATGTGTGTGTCAGGTCTTACAAAGCCAAAGCATAACTTACAAGCAACAGCAGCCAACGGCAATAAAAAGCCAGAAGTGAGTGTCCTTTACATTTTTTTTTTTTTTTTGCTTTTTTTCCTTTTTGTTTTTTGTACCTCTTGCTGCTTCCTGCCAGCGTGAAGTTGGACTTGGCCAACGCTCATTATATAGTCAAAGACCATAATTATGTGTTGAAGTCTGTAGATGTTTTAAGTGAGTGAGCAGAGAGGAGAGACAAGCAAAGAATAACGATAATAGCAGCAAAAATAAAATAAAATAAAAGGACTGGCTAGAGTGGAAAACAAATACAGTTGCCTTCGTAAGCCACGATAGCGACAGCTGAGCTGAGCTAGGATAAACGCATACAATTAGCAGCAAACATTTGCTTATCTCTACCACTACACAACAAGGCGTTTTCTGCTTCTGTTAATGGAACTCTGTTAAATTACTATACTCATAGATCTATTCCATGATATTGTCCTATTATTCACATCTACCAATCCATGTAAAGTATATGAAGTAAAGCCCAGTTAAAGGTATTCGAATTCACAATTAGTTAAGTAAGGCTGATCTCGATTTAATTTTGAATATTATAAAGAAAAGTTCATGTTTAAATTGAAATATTTCTAATGAATTTTCTGTTTATCTTATAGATTTTGAACCAAAGGATTTAAAAAACAACAACAACAATTGAAGGCGAAATTTCACTTTGGCTAATAATCAAACAAATTTCAACTCGAATGCTAACCAAAAATTCATAAAATCGAAAGCAAATCAACTAATTAAAAATGTATTAAATTTATACAAACAAAGATAAATAATAGCTAACTAAATTGAATAACAAATGAAGCGATAATGTTTAATTAATTCGTAAGGTAACCCAACAAACAAACAAACGGAAGACAAAGATTTTTAAAGCTTAAGCCTATATATTAAGTAATATTATATAGAAAAGCAACAAAAACAAACAAAACCCATTTTCGATAAAAACTGCAACTATTTTTTATATATATAAACATATTAACAACAAATAAACGCAAATAAAATTTTAATGCAAAACCAGAGTACAAAATTCATAAGCATCAATTTTACAAAGTATCACACAATATCAACAAGCTAATCAAATCATATATACATACATATATATATAATATATATATATATATATATATATATATATATATATATACGTATACATACATATATATGCCAATAATGAATTAATGAATAAATCAAACAACGCATACAAAATACAAATTTACAACTTAAAACTTACAAATTACAAATTTACAAAACAACAATTTTTCAAGCAAGTCGCAAGTCTGAGACCCAGCACAACAACAACAGCAGCAACAGTAACCGCAACTACAACAAATATAATTTAAAGTAATTAAGCAAACAATTAGCGAATATCTAACAATTTTCATTTCGCATGGCTGCCGTTTACAACAACAAAAAGAACAACAACAACAACAATATCTTTCAACACGACAATTAAAGTACAAATCAAATAAAATTTTGAATTTTTCAACTTACAAATTTTGGAATAACAAGTAAATAGTAGTAGCACTTATACAACAATTAAAAAATATGAATACAACAAACAAATAATTATATTTATATATCTAATGTAAGAATAATATTCAAATACAAATTTTACAAACAAAACAAAACAAAATATGCACAAAGCACGCGGACTACGCGAGTTCAAAGTTCAAAGTATAAATTAATAAAAAGCCCAGAAAAATTAAATCAATTTTCAAAGCAACCAACAAATCGAACAAATCGAACGTAAAACTACCTCAAGAGCAGTGAGCGTGTACAAAACGAAAAGATTTCAATACGAATTACGAATTATCTAACTCTGCCAACCAGTGTGTACAAACTATATAAATATATATACATGCATGTAGATATAAAATTTTCCACATTTGACACTTGAGCCCGCTCCCGTTCCCCGCGCAGTTTGGTCTGGACTGCGCAGCCATGCGATTGTGCGGACTTAAATGGCGTCCACAATAATCGCACAGAGCAGCACAGGCGGCCCCGTCGATCCGTCAACTGCAACGAACAGCAGCAGCACTAGCATCAACGCCAGCAGCAACACTCTGCCGCCAATATCAGCAACAGTTGCTTCGGCAGCTGCTGACCTGCACAATACGCATCTCAATCAGCTGAACAGCCTCAGCCAACACTATACGACGCCGTATCATCATCACTACCAACAACAGCACTTGCAGCATCAACATCACCAACAGCAACACCAGCAACATCAGCAACAGCAACAGCAGCAACAGCAGCAACAGCAGCAACAGCAGCAGCAACATCAGCAGCAGCAGCTACAGCAGCAACATTACCAGCAGCAGCAATCGCTAGCGGAACAACAGTCTCAGCACTGGGACTATTATGCACGACAGCAGACAACGGCGCCTGCCAACAACATCAACAACACCAACAACAACAACAACAACAGTAGAAACAGCAACAGCGAGAACAACAACAGCAGCAACGCCAATGTTGCAATACCCCTGGGCAGCAGCAGCAGCAATGCTAATAGCACTGCTGCCAGTGCTAACAATGGCCACAGCCACGGCCACGCCCATGGGCAGCGTATTTATGGCACACACAACAGTGATACCGTTGCTGCCGCCTCCGCCGCCGCCGCTGCTGCCGCAGCAGCAACAGTAGGCGCCAACGGCAACAGCTCCAACGCCAATTCCAACTCCAACTCGAACTCCAACTCTAACGGCAGCTACACACGTCCCTGGGAAATGGAGTCCAAGGACAATCAGCCGCCCCAGAGCCAGCCCCACCCACAGTTTCAATCGCAGACGCAGTCGCAGCCGCAGCCGCAGCCGCAGTCGCAGTCACAGTCGCAGCCAAAGAGCGGCTTTGAGCCCTTCTCAAAGCTACCCTCATTCCAGAGCCAATTCCATGGTTACAATGATCAGCTCATGCCGGACGGCACGCCCATGCCGCTGCCGATTGGAGCCGCTGCAGCAGCAGCAGCAGCCGCCGCAGGAGCTGGGCCTGGCGCTGCTGCAGCAGGACTCGGTTCTTTGCAAACGGTGGCCATGTCGCCGGCGAGCATCTCGGTCAGTTCGCCGGGCATGATGAGCGTCGGCTCGCCGCTGACGCAGTTGCCGGGCATGCAGACCAGCATCACGCCGCCGTCGAGCAGCTTCACGCCGCTGGGCGCTCCGCCACCGCCGCCGAATGCATTTCATCACATGCACTCGCATCATCGGGCGACCGGAGCGGGCGCCTACCCGCTGATGCCGGCAGCCACGGCTGCCTTCGGCGACTTGCAGCTTTACCAGCCCCTGACGCCGGGCCTCCCGCCCCTGATCAAGAAGGAGTCGATGGCTCCGACGGCTGGCGCGGACTATGACATGCTAACGGGCAGCATGCTGCTCAAGAAGGAGGACTTTGATCTCAACAGCAACAGTGGCGCGCACCAGCAGCTGCATGGCCACCCTGGCCTGGGCGTGGGCGTGGCTGTAGGCATGCACACGCCCACATCTTACGACGGGAACAACAGCAACAGCTTCCCGCACGCAGCCAGCAGCAGCGGCAGCCACACGCCGCACACCACGCAGCCGCTGACGCCGACGCCGACGACGACGACGGCACCCATCAAGGTGGAGAAGCTGCTGCAGTCGCCGATAGCTCGGCTGGACGCGCGAAAGAAGGAGCGGCGGAAACAGCGGCCCAACTCGCTCGAGTCCAGCGCCGAGAGTGAGGCCAGCGGCATGGACGTGGACCCCAGCGGCGGCAATCCCGGACAGGTGGATGCCGTTAGCAGCACGGCCAACTTCAAGAGTCCGCTGAGCGCCCTGGGCATGGGCGACAGCAACGATGCGAACGCCAGTGGATGCGACAAGCAGGTAAGTTCCAGTGGAGGGCGCGTTAGCGGGAGCAATAATTGGCAAACGCTGCGAATAATAGGAACACCCACCCACAACCATAACCTTACACTACCACCAACAACATCAACAACAACCCCCCAACGCCAACCACTCCACCAACAACAACTCCTTCTCTTCTTCCGCCTCTGTTTTGCAGTCGAAGAAGAAGCGCAAGCGCTGCGGCGAGTGCGTCGGCTGCCAGCGCAAGGATAACTGCGGCGAGTGCGCCCCCTGCCGCAACGACAAGAGCCACCAGATCTGCAAGCAGCGCCGCTGCGAGAAGCTCACCGAGAAGAAGGTAAGTGCACAGACACATACACAAACCGTAAGCCAGCTGGCCATTCTGGCCAGTCGACCATTCAGTTTTTAAGATTTTCCCAGGCTCTGATTCGAGCTTGGTCCCGCAGCAGCACTGGCTTACGCAGAGCCGTTCGATTCCATTCAAAAAAGTTACTCAATGAAATTGCTGCATCTGCTCACCGCGGGCACTGACAAGGCCTACTGAAGGCACAGTGGGCTAAATCAGTGCCACTATGGCAAGCCGGTTTCCCACTCACTGATCATTTTGCATATGTTTAGGGAATTTTTGATTAGTATCGCACTCAGATCGTAGATACATACATACATAGTAATAATATTGTTTGCTATTGATAATGGGATTTTGGGGATGGGATTGTGATTGTTAGTCACATACAATAATCGAATATTTAGCTTCTATTGGCAATTTAATTGTATCGAAAAATGGACTGCGATTAACTAAAAACATATTCAATTATTAAAAAAAAAAAAAACGAAAATTGCATCGATCTCTAGAGTATTGGAGAAGCACCACACGTTTCAGTATCAACAATACCATCTAGTTATCATGAATTGAACGCCACACATCTTACGAATGAATTAATAAAAAAAAAAAACTTTGATCAGTTATGCAATTACTTTTCGTCGATTAATTGAAACGAATATTCACGTAGCTTAAATTAATCAAATGATTAAATAATCGATTAATAATTGATTTCGCCATCTTTATTTTGGGGCTCCACTGTAGCGCAGCTAAATCGGTGCCAGTGCAAACTGGTTTCCTTTTTGCCGCTCGCGGCCACGAGAGTTCGCGCGGTCTTGCGCTCCAGCGGTCAGTCACTCTAGATTTATGTCAGCGCAGATGGAACAGATGTTCCAGCTGGAGCCAGTGCAAATTAATGTAACCCCTCCCCTTTCAAAACATGCAACTGCATTCGCCTTCGACAACGAATTCGCCTTTGCTTTAGCAACTGCGTTCGTCTTCACTTTTGCCTCTAAGTTCGCCTTCGCCTTCGCCCTCGCGCTGTGCATGGCCACATATTCAACTAGTAACCTACAAGCACGTTTGCGTGTGTGTATGCATTTGTGTGTGCCTCTGCTTAAGTACTTGCGTACGTGCACTTGAGTGCATTTGGAGCATTCGCGTATCCTTAAGCTCGCAGCCTCACTGCCTCAGAGCTACCGAAGCAGCCGAGAGGAGGAGTTTTGCTTCGTTTTCCATTCAGCTTACATTGCGTTTCGAAATCACTTAAGAGCCTCGCCGCAGGCTGCGCATATCCTTAAATAAAATCAGGTTACACTCACACACACACGCACTCTCATACACCCGTAAATGAATATGCAGCTGAAACTACGGCCAGGCGGGTCCATTTTGGACTCTCAAGTGGCTGTGGTTATGTGATGTCTTCTTTGCTGGCTGCTTGACAAGTTCATTGGCCGAGCAGAGCAAAGGATATCTCAAGAGGACTTAAAAGGTACTCAAGAATTTATCATTTCGAATATTCCACATATGTACATAAAGCAAGCTAACATTTGAAATTGAAGTCAGCTGTTACATATGTATGTATGTACATATATCGATTTTGCAATTGATCGTGCTCTCTATCGCATCCTCTCTCTCTCTTTCCCTATTGTTCGCTTTCCTTAAAGTATTAGCAGTAAGGTATAAATTAAGGTCATGTTCACGGATGTGAATCGCTTCTATTTGGACGCGCTTCGTACGCCTCAAATTTAAGAGTAAAAGCTGAAGTAACAACAAAAACGATAAGTAAGAACAACAACAAACGCAGTGCGAATATGCAGTATGGAATAAAACAACAATAACACGATAATAACGAAACGAGGCAACAGAAACAACAACAGCAGCAGCAATAACAGCAATAACAGCAATAACAGCTACAACAAAAGAAAAGCAAACGTCGCGACGTTCGCAGCCGCTGCCGCCTGCAGGAGCAGATGTTCACAACCTACACATACAAACGATACTAACACACATGCAAAAACAGAGAGTCAGACAGAGCAGACATAAGTAAATAAGCGGTTGAGCGCAACGTTTTGTCTCGCTGCTACGATCAACGCCGGCAGCGAAAGCAATAGCAAGAGCAACGCGACAGCGCTGCTCGCAGAAGCAGCAAACAGGAAACCGAAAAAGAAGCGAGCGCGTACATAGTTCCAGCCGGCATGAGCGCGAGGGAGATAGCAAAGAAGATAGTTAGGAGAGCGGAGACAGCGAGCGACTGGTCACACAATCAAGAAGGAGGTTGACAGAAGAACGCGGACAGCGCTGCGCCTGCGCTTGCGTCCACGTCAGCGTCACAAAAGGTTGTCAAACAAGAAATGGCACGCAAAGAGACGCAGCCGATCGAAGCTGTCTGCTATCTCCTGCCGGCTCTGTTCCTGCCCTTACTGTTGTCGCTGTCTCTCTCGCTGCCACTGCCACTGCTTCGAATGACGACACACATAGATAAAGTTGTAAATTTTGCAGTCGCTGTGACATGTCAATATACCCAGCACACACACACAAATACACATAACCATCCACACATAAATTGTAGACGGCCAGCCACGGTTGTTGGCAGCTCTTCCTTCCGCGCTTGGCACACAATTGGCGCTTTATTTTATATCTTCCTCTGCTTTATCATCATTATTGTTGTTGCCGTTCGACACATGCATCCCGCTACACAAACACACATACATACATGCGAAAGGTCCCATGTGCTCTTCGTTTGGGCAGCCACTGGAAAGGCAATGCCCAAGACACTGTGCGACAAAAAGTTTAATTTGCAATTTCATACTGCCCCGTACATATGTACATACACATGTATGTATGCAATTGAAACTACAGCAGTTATATAGCGCAGGCTGCAATTTATTCTACTCCTATAGAGTATATTTTTTTTATATTATATTATTCTTTAAATTATACAAGTATGAGACTTAGTAAATTTTACTTAGTAGTTTCAATGGTGTATTCTGTTTCGCTGGTCTTCACTTTGTTGTTTCACAGTGTCAAAATGATCACACACACACACACACACACACACACATGCATACATAAATACATATGTATGTAAAATTAATACAATGATGTCGTTTTCTTTCTTCTCTTTTGCGGAAGTTCTGTGCTCTTCAGCGAGTACAGCTGGTTGCCAATATTTCGGCATACTGTTGTGATTACGTATCGCTTGTTCTTGATGTCGTTCTTGTTGATGTTGTTGTTGTTTTTAGTTGCTGCCACAAATCGAATGCGGATCAATGCACTTCATGTGTATTTCTGTGGTATTTGTGCAGCTCTTGTAATTCAATACGCTGCTTTTGCTGCCGTCAGTTTCTGCGAGTTTTTCAGGTTTTCGGGCTTTGGTTTCTGCCCGACTGGGCAGCTGGTCACACTCTGCATGGAGTCGGAGCCGTGTCCTCATCTGCTTTTACTTTCACAAATCAGATCTGAAAATAAAATAAAAATAAAAATATAAAATGCCCCCAGCACAAGTCATTAACTTGGCTATTTGAATTGGGACCGTCCGCACACTCCGCTTCGCGCGCCTAAGTCTGAGAGCTGAGGCCGCTTCCTGTCGCAACTCGCCGCAGTGTCCCTTCCAGCTCGCCAGTGCCTTAAATATGCAGTTTTTCTTAAGAATTTTCTCATTAAAATGCTTTTTTCATTTCGCATTTTATTTCCATCGTCTCTTTCGTCAAAAGACTGGCAAATAAGGCAAATCAACGACAAGAAGAAGAGCAAATATTAAAAGGCGTCTGGCCCAACGAAACTCGCCGCCCAACCCTCCCCCAAAATGGCGGCCAAAGGCAACCTTTGCGTGAGTGCGGGTATGAGTGATTGACTTGGCAGTGTCCCGCCATACCTATTCCTTGTATTGTCCTTGCTAAGACTTTTTCAATTTCACTTTTGTGGCCGCCTGCCACACTGCCAACTAGCGACTGGCTACGACGGGCAACGGCAACGGGAACTTGCAACGGTAACTGGCAACTGGCGGCAGCAACTTCATCAAGCTAAATGCACTCCACTGAGCGAACTAACCCTAGCCCTCTAAGCCACCCATGACAACTTAAAGGTTTCACTTCATGCATACTAAATTCGAGCTGCCAGCAGAAAGTAGCTGGCACTTAGTATGGGGAGTGCAATGCTCCTACTTGAGCACACATCGTTTCTGACATACTCCCAGCACTCGTCCTCGTCCTCGTGCTCCTTCTCGTCCTCAGGCCTGTGGCACACATCCACATTCACTCGCAGGCACAGCTCGCATTTTAGCTCGTTGGCCTAGCCGGGTCGTGTGCAGGATAGCATATATAGACAGCACGATGTTGATAATGAGCTTGTGAACTTAATTATCTTCGCTGTCAAGCATGTGCATGTCTCTGTGTGTGTGTGTGTATTTGCATTTTGTATTGTGCAATCTGATATAATGTCGTGGTCTGACATATCCAGTTGCACCAGCACACACACATTCCCTCCCTACCTTCCTCTCTCTCTCTCTCCGTCTCCTGACCCTGCTTTATCATACATACCTTTCTCTTGCTTTGATGCAGAGTTTCATGTTTTTGTTTCTTAGATTTTTATAGCAAATTTCAAATTTTGCTGCTATAATTGACGCTTATGGCCAGGTGCTATGCTTGTCTCTGGTACAATGCTGCTTCAATCAGTCAATTTGCTGCTACCATGCAATCTACAGAGAAAGAGAGAGAGAGAGAGAGAGAAGATATACTGCTCAAGGCATGGATAGAGAGTTCATTGCACTAAATGGAAAGACAAACTGTGTCCAGTTGCAGGCTCTGCCACAAATCCGATTGAATTTTTGTTTTATTTCCTTGGGCTGCTTCCAATGCATATTCATCTGTCGAGCATACACACAGACACACACACACACACATACTAAAACACTCGGCCGTACGCATAGAGGCAAACATCTGCATTTGTTTCTCGCTTCCCTGCACATCTGCTCGCATTGTTCGTTTTTATATTTTCCTGTTTTTCTTTGCCTGAGCCTCAGCCTGATCCTTCGTCCTGCTCTAGGATTTAAAACAGACGTGCCGTATTTCTGCTGCACTTACTTCAGTCACTCTCTCTGTCTTCCTTTCTACTTCTCTCTCTCTCTTACACTCCCCGTATATATATTCACATTTGATCCACGCACGCTTATGAGTAAATACTTTCCATATATATACACACATGAATAGAAATATATATATTTGTGATAGACAAAACTATTTTACTTTGCTTTGAGCTGTGGGGGCGAATGACTTTTAAGCGGATTATGCACAACTACAAATATCCTATACAGTCTCTCTCTCTCTCTCATTTTGAACATATATAAAATTTTGCAGCTAAATATATTGTTTTCGTACATCAGATATATTTTATTATTATACCCTTAGCTTGACAGCTCGGCTAATATGTTAATGCAAGTCTATGAGTCTAAAGGAAATAAATATGTTTTAATATGTTAATGAGAGTATATTTTAAATGAGATCAGGAAAGAAATATGCAGGTTTTCATGCTGAATGCACAAGTGACAAAAGTTTCATAAAATAATAGAATGAATTTTCCAAATGATGGATGATGGATATGATATGGAGCACTAAAATTATTAAATAACTCATATACTAAAATGAGGAGTTTTAGAAATAATTAGCACATCAGCTGCACCAAGAAAGGCGTCCATCGTCATATCCGCCTGTGTATGAGTATATGTGCATATAAGTATATATATGTTTGTTAGTCATAAGCCTGTCGGCAATTAGAGTGTGTTTTTTTTTTTTCAAATCTAAATAACCACTGCTGTAACATACATATACATATTTTGCTTTATAAACACACATTTAAACATACAGTTTATTCCTCATTTTCCGTTTTATTTTAATTGGAAATTCGCTTTTTATGCTAAAATGATTTTAATTTAAATACATTTTTCTATTTTATTGCAGGAACCCAAATCAAAGCCCGTACGTATACACCATTTATTTATTTAACAAATTCCATTTAATTCTATTTATAAACACGCACAAAAAAGACATTTGCATTAGATTTTGAAAAACATTTTATAATCAAGTTCTTATCTTTTAGATAAAGAAATCGAGTAGATTATTCCAAGAATTTCTCTTAGAATTCATATATATGTAATACATAAATGTAAATGTCAATAAGCTTATGTGATAAGATCAACAATTTATAGATTGCCTAGAGGAACGAAATCTAAACTCTCATCTATGTTTTTTATTTTTTATTTATTTATTTTTTTTTTTGAGTCTTTTAGAAAAAATTGTCTTGAGAGTCCGATCTCATATATATATATATATATATATAAATATATATATATATAATATATATATATATATATATATATATATATATATATATATATATATATATATATATATATATATATATATTATTAAAAATATTTTCTAACTCGAGGGATATTCGAAAATATCTGTATTCTTGCTTTTTACCCATTAACCGGCATTATGCAGTCGGACACGCCGGTTTGTTATTTTTTGCATTATTTCTACTATACTGTATTTGACCTTGAGCATTTTGTCTGAGGTTTGCTCATATTCTGAGCCCCTATAGATGTAGCATATAATGCAAACAACTCTTTTGAGCTCTTCATTGTTCTGCAGCGACTGTATCTATGTAGCTGTTGGCGGCGAATGTATCTATGTATCTGATGGATCTCTCGTCTGTCCATGTGATGGTCTCGCTTAATTCTTTTTTTTTCTTTTTTTACCAGCAGTTTTTTTTTTATCAGGCGCATAAATTAAATAATAAACCGTTTTTATTTGTGTTGGTGCAGTTCTATGTTGTATATGTGTGTGTGTCTGTGTGTATGTGTGTATGTGTGTGCCTGAGTGTGTGTTGTCTGTCTGTGCAATTGAATGCTTTTTGGGTAGCTTTTGTAGTTGTTGTTGTTGTTGTATTCATGAAAACGATTTGCTGCCTCGGCGGCTGCATGTGTGGACGACGGTTTTTGATGGGTTGCTGCTGCTATGGCTGTAGCTGTTGCTGCTGGTGGTTGTTGATGAGCGGCATTCATGCCACTAGTCGAAACTGTGTACATAAGTAGTTGTTGTGTCTGTAAACACGCACACAGTCACATTTATATAAATCTGCGCTGATTATAATGCGTTGTTAAATTTTAATAAATAAATTTTCACATCCTTGTTAAGCGCACATTGAATGCGACAACAGCAGCCACAACACACAACTGAACTACAACAACAAAGCAACGAGAACATCAGCATTGATTAAAAGTAAAAAACAATAAATAAAAGAGGACTAAATGCAAATGAATGTTACATAATTTGCGACAGCGACAACGCTGCGTATACTTAACGTGGCATTTGCATGGCAAACGGCAAGGCAAAGCTTAGTGGCCAAGGCGCTGTGCCATATCCTTGCTACTAGTTAAAGGACAAAAGTGCCGCATTGCCACACACTCTTGCACACTAACGAGCTGAGAATGCGCCACTGCATTTGCACTTGCTGTAAAAAATTGCAGCGCAAATGATTTTCGCATTTGCTCATTTTAATGAGACAAACTGCAAGGAAACAGCCAGAGACAAAAAAATTAGAGGAGTCGCTTCGGGTTTGAGCAACAGCAAGGCGGAGTTCCTGACACGAATAGCGGTAACGAACACCCAGGGGTAAGGTGGAAAGGCTGCAAATGAGGTTAACAAGCAGCTGGTAGTAAATAGATATGCAATTAAGCATTCTTGTTATTGTTTATTAATAAACAACAACAAGAGCAAACAGCATAAAGCTGGATATATAAACTATACTGTATAAAAAAGGAAAACAAGGTTGCCAAGGCAACGAAGCAATAGAGGAAGCGACAGAGACAGCGATAGAGAGAGAGTGAGACGCAGCGACTGGCACGAAAAAAAGGAGCGAAAATATTTTTACGCTTGCGACCATGCGTTGCATTTCAAGGATACAGGATACATAAACACACACACATATACACCCATTGGCACTTTTAACCCTTTTTTTGCATTTCTATTTTTGAAGTGCATTTCGCCCTGCAAACGGCGCATTTTACTGCCCGTTGGCTCAATTTAAATATCAGCGATGCATAGCCGAAATGGTCAGGGCAACTGGCTCAAATACCCTGTTAAAACAACCATCTAGAGCAGTTATGGACAGCTATAGCTATATTCAGTGAGTGTATAATAGTGAGCAGTTCTGAAGCAAATGCATCTAGAAAGAGCTCGTTGATACAATAAAAGAAAGACGCCAAAGATGCAGCAAATTAAATACGTTAAAAGATTTGCCATAAAAAAATTAATTCTAGAAGAAGCTCGAAGAGGCAATAGAAGATTCCAGAATGTCCGGGACCCCAATAAAAATATATATTCTCGTTCGTCCATGGACTACTACTCCCAAAGATCAAGGATTGACTAGATTCGATTCGATTTCTATTCAATATAATTATTTGATGCAGATAATTAAGCAACTAAAGTCATGAAACCTTACCTTAATGTTTTTAAAGTAAACTTATTTTTTTATTTTTAAAGAAAGTCAACAAGTTTCTTACTATTTGTTATTTATTTGGAAGCTCTATAATAATAATGATTATAATAAATTGTTTGACTGACCTATGATATGTTCACCGGCATATTTAAGTTAAAACTAGAGCCATATTGCTGTCAAAAGAATTTTATTTTAAAGATATATTTATAATAATAATATATCTTTTTAGTATAAATGTCTTTATAGAAGAAGCTCCACATAGAAAAGTTTAAAATTTATTCCAATGCTGTTCATTAAGTTTACGTACATATATCTTATCGGGCTTCGAAACATATCCATCAATTTCACTTTGACTTTCACTAGTTTCTTATTCCATTTTCCGTGACCAATTCAGCTTTCTTAAATATTGCTGGGCATCTCCCAGGTCGAACATGCTTAATTACATCATTTGTACTTGTTGGTTTTTCTCCTTGTATGAGTATGCCTGTCGGTGTGCTCATGTGTGTGTGTGTGCGTTTGCAAGGTGCAATTGCAGCGTATTTTTCAGCTTGACCGATTCGTAGCGAGGCGACCCTTCGGTCTCTAGCAATGCGGCAACAAAACTCGCACCCCAGCACCAGAAACGAAACGAAGCGTTTGTCAGCTAAACAGCGAAGGGGTTGCACATAGCTTAATATACATATATAAACATATACACACAGAGACATAAGTGATGGGTGTTCTAGCTGTTAGCTTAGAGGGTCAGCAGGTTACAGGTTACAGGTTACAGGTTACATTGCGGGCGCCTAATTGCAACCAAAACTAAATACCCAGCTTAACTCCCCACACGAACACACAGACACACACACATACAGATACACTCTGATGTAACTCTGATAAATCAGATAAGCGCCCAGTCAGTCAAATCAAAATGGAAATTTCAATTTCCAAAAAATTGTTAGAACCCGCCCAAAATAAAAGAAGACAAGTTAAAAAAAATAAGATGCAAAAGGAGGATGAAGATGAAGATGAAGTAAAAGTTTACTCACAAAGTGCCTATCAAGCAGCAACAACAACAGCAACAAATTGCCATATCTTTTGATTGCATTTTGACAACAACAGCAACAGAAACAACAAGATTCGTTTCTTTCTTTTTTTTGGCATATTGTACAAAAACAAAAGCCGCACTTTGAATCGATTTTTGATTATTTTTATATTATCATTGCGTTTGCGATGTTGTTACACTGTTGTTATTATACCCTGTAACATATATGTATATGTTGTGGGGTATATTCGAATTACTGTTTGAAAAATCCATCAAGCATCATATAGCAATAATGCATGTTAGAGGGAAATGTGATCTCTTTAATAACATTGGATAGCATTGGAGAGAAAAACTCATCGTTTGCGGTCACCTGTTAAAAAAGACTTATCATTATCTATTTATAAATTCGAATTAGATTCCAAATTAAGCTATGTATTCATTATAAAGAAGTCTAATGAAGTGTTTAAAGGTGATCCTGAGTAAGCTTTTTTCACAAAATTATTTGTATTACCCTTTTATAAGGATACCTTTGATACTGCCCTTCTTAAGTATTCAATATTTCGGTATTGAGCTCCCTTATTATTTCTAATGTAGCTCAGGCTCAACTCAGATATACACTGAAACTGAGGCTTAGATCTCCCTTGCTCCCACCTCCAGTTTCAGCCAAAAGGGTGGACATATGCCAATATACAAACCTCGATTGTATAGGGTATTTATAAACTCAATTGACTATAAATTCTTGTTGCTGTCAGCCCTCGTACTGCCGCAAATTCAATTTAATTTTCTTTAAATATTATTTGAGACAATTTCGCATGCATTACGCGCTGAGCTTGGAATACAATTTTTTGTGTTTCCTGCCAGTACATACAATATATTTTCTCATGTTTACTTTCAATAACTTGCGTGAGGACAGGATCTGGATTGGGGTTGGGATTGGGCTGGGTGGGGGTGGGGGTGTGCTGCAAGGATATAGGGCACAGGACGAGTCTCTCTATATTGAATGCTGCGCATGAACCTGACAACAAACAAACAGAAATACAAAATTCACTGTTGTTTTCCCCATTTTACTTTTATTTATAGCTGAGAGCCTTTTTGGTTGTTGCTGTTATTATTTTTATTTTTTATTTTTTTTTTTGCATATCGCGGCTTTTGTTTGTCGGCGCAAATTGAAAACATAATTGAAACAATAAATTCGATGCGCACATATCTCTGCCAGCGAAAGAGTTGCGGGGCATTTCTCAGAATATCAATTGGAGCAAAAGTTGGGAATTAGCTTGCAGTTCTCATCCAATACATTTCACACGCTTGCCAAACGACAGAAAAATCAATTTCATTTTGTTGATTTTCTCCTTAGATTTGTTGTTGTTGTTGTTGTTCTTTTTTTTCACTTCGCATTTTCATTCTGACTTGAGTCCAACTAAAAGTTGTTTCCTGCTTCAGTCCTTGGCTTGACGCGGGCTTGGGTGCTGGGCAACACAGTCAAACAAGTCAAGTCATTTACTAAAGTACGAAAGTCGTGGCGTGCATAAACATCCCTTAACGGGCGCGGCTGCTGCTGCTGCGTGGGGGTGGTTTAGAGTAAAGAGCACGAGCACAAAAACCAAAGAAAGCAAAAAAAAAAGAAGAAAAAAAAAACAAATTATAAAGAAATGTTTTCAAAAAGGCAGCTGGAAACCAACAACAGCAGCAACAACAACAGCAACCTGCACATAAAATGCGCTAAAAAATTTCACGTCACGTAGCTGGCGCTAGTTGTTGTTGTTCTATTATATAAAAATGCTGCAGCAGAACTTTGCACTTAGCACGCATTCACTTACGCCCACACACTCACACACACAGTTGCACACACGTGCCAGCAAACAATTTAGCGCTTGCTGCATTTACAAGCCCAAAGTTGCAGCTTTGCCACTGCTGCAAGTTCTCTAATTGCACGCGCAAGAATACAGCGAGCTATGAATCCGGGGAGGCAGCAACAATAACAGCAGCAACAACAACTTGCCAAAGGGCAACGCACACGCACGCATAAAATAAAGCTGATGTTGTTGCTGTTGCTGTTGCTGCTGGCACCATCATCAGCTATGCAAACAAATACGCATAAATATGCACGCACACACACACATACACACATAGGCACACTCGGAAATTCGCTCACGCACTCTTAAAATGCAGAAAACAAAATGATGCAAAGCTCGGCACGCACAACAGCAACACCAGCAGCAGGAGGCAGGAGGCAGGGGGCAGGAGCAGGAGCAGAAGCAGGAAAAAAGGCTGTTAGCTCGAACGGAAACATGTGCAAATAAGGCAACACACTTCAACACACACACATACGCATATCAAACACCCACACCTTCTCCACCCACACACACTTACACAGTCACGCCACCTGCCGCAGTTCTTTGAAGCCGCAGCTTACGCACATTGCGTATACGCTAGCGAGCACCCAGCGGGGCCACTGCAATGGCTTCTCTCAGTTGGCTACTTTTTTCAGCTGCATTTGCCGTTGGCCACTCGAGCAGCAGCAGCAGCAGCATGACGCATTCGCTGCATCGCATTGCATTGCCCTTCTGCTGCTGTTTCGTTCGCTCTTCTTCGTTTTCTGCGTCTTATTGTCGCTGCCTGCGAGTAGTTGACGCAAATATTTGCATTGCAGGCCGCCGACCTTTCGAATGCTAGTGACATCGGCACCCTAAATTGTCCCTATATGCACATATATATAATGTACGTGTGTGTGCGGTATATACTTGTCAGTTCCCTTCTCAATGCACTTGTCCAACACACACACACACACACACACACACACACACACACACACACGCACACACTTGGTCGCATTCTCAAGCTGCATTCTATTTCTTGCGAGGCCCCCTTAAACAACTTGGCAGCTGCTTGGGCGATTGTCGCCTTTGATAAACTGATGCTGACTTTCATGTTGTTGCCGACTGCCTCCTTCCCCCTTCCCACTGCCCCTTGCCCGCTGCCTGCTTTGTCGAGCCACTTTGTCGTTGTTAATTATAAAAATTTTCCATTTTGCGTTTGACGTGGGGAGATATTCTGCGCAGCGCTCAAAAGTATGCTACACTTTTTAGCTGACGCCTTTGCCACTTGCTTATGTATCAGTACATTACACACTTACACACACACATAGCCGCAGTATATATAGCATTTCAAGTATATATTGTATGTATATATATTGTATGTAAGCTTGCTTGTACAAATTGCAAGCAAGCATTTTACGCTGCGAGGGACATGCCGAGGGGCGTGCCAAGGCGAACAACAAAAGTTTAAGAAAAAGAAAACTGTGCAAATAAAACTTTTTGCTTTCGCTGCGGCTGTTGCTATTGCTGTTGTTGTTGTTGCTGTTGCTGCTGCTGCTGCTGCTGCTGTTGCTGCTGCTGCGTTCGCTTTGGCTTTCCGCACTTTGGCAAAAGTCCTTGCCAAGGGTAAATGCAAAATTTACACAAACACACACGCTGCTGCGCGAATTGTGCTGGCCAAAAGATGTTGCCAGCGCCGCGTCAAAAAAATAAAAATACCAAAGCAACGAGTGCAAATAAAATGGAGAACTGCTACCAAGGGGAGCCCAGCTTTGATTTTTGGTAAGGCATCGAGGGCAGCAACAGTAACAGCAGCAGCAGAAGTTGGCAAGGAGCAGTGCAGCTTTCAGCTGAGAGAACGCTTCACTGCACTTGACTATTATTGAAGTTACGCCAGAATCCTTGCACACAGCATCCCATCCCTGTTGCTCTCGATTGAGTTGTTGCCGTTGCCGTTGCCGTTGCCGTTGCTGTTGCTGTTGCCTCAGTGCTGCTGTTGCTGCTGCTGTTGATGTTGAGAAACTTTCGCCTTTGGGGCTGGCAATGGGAGGAACATCTTTAGCATGCTGGCATCCTTTGCCACAGTGCCAGTGTGGCAGCGTGGCACCGTCGCATCCTCCCCATCGTGAGCGTCCTTTGCATATTTAAGTGCGCGACTCGCACAGTTGCTGCCACTGCGTCAGCTTCTGCTCCACCTCAGTCGCCGCTGTTGCCACTTTTTGCATTTTTTATGTGTTGCTAGGTCATTGTACGTACAAAAGCCACTTTTACTGAGCCAGCAGCAATTGCTGCAGGAACTGCAGCTGCTGGAGCAACAACAATAACAGCAGTAAATGGAACTCCAAGTGAAGTTATGACTAGCAGATGCTCTATCACCGCCTCTGACTCGAATAGCCAACAGCCAGAGCAAGACAACTTGATATCTAAAATCACAAATCACAAATCACAAATTGATGGAAATTTGCTTTTTATAATTCATCCCATTTTTACTGAATATCAACATTGAATGGACTTCCAATCACTCCTGCTCTTATCGATAATTATAGATTTTATATATTTATATATTTACATAATGTTTCTTAAAATAATAGTTTAACAAATTTATTGAAACTATTGTAAATTAAAGAAAATTTACATTTCAAGTTAATAAAATAGATAATATATAATTATAATTAATGAAAATTATATCTATATATATGATATTTGAGCGGAACCCAATGCAGATGACAGACCGTTGCATATGCTTCATGAAGGTGCGCAACTCCCTCTCAGTGGATTCAGCTCTTTTAAATGAGTATCTTCAGCAGCTTCTGCAATTGCAAATGCGATTGCGATTGCTGCTGCGACTGCATTTAAGCTGCGCAGCAACTTTTCGAGCTGCTGCCAAATTAAACTAAATTTGCGTTGCCTCAAAGCGAGAGTTTTCAGTTCTCCACTTGCTGCTGCTGCTTCTCCTGCTGCTGCTGCTGCTGTTCCTGCTGCTATTGCTTCTGTGCTTTTCCTCTCATTTTGCTTCCACTTGTATTTTTTTGGTCATCTTTTGGCGCATTTTTAATGCATACGATTGGGCGTTGTGGTGGTTGGGCGTGGCACCGTTTCACTCTATCAAATGCAATTTGTAGCTGGCTGTGCCAACTCGAGCAATATTATTTGCATTTCTTATTTTGCCCGAATGCGAAAAGTTTGGCATTCAGCTGCATAATTTGAATTGTTGACGGGATGTTGCTGTTGCTTGTGTTGGTGTTGTTATTTAATATGCAATTGCAATGACTTTTTAATTTGTGCACAAGCTCAGCGAATGCCAAATGCATAAATCATTTTTGGATATCACGCGACAAATTAAAAATTAATGCCCCGTCACAGCCGCCAACTCGCGTGGCGTCTCATTCCACTGCCACGCCCACAAAATGGTTGAGTTGCCAATGCAACAAATGCTGCAGATTAACCATGTATGCATGTATGTGTGTGTGTGTGTAGAAAAAAGTGCGGGTCTCATATCTGATGCGGCACATTTTTATCGATTTTCTCTGCTGCTCGCAGTGAAATGCAGGCATTGAAATAATTTGCAACCCCAAAAACGCGTCCAAACTCGGTTTTATTTCATTTTACTTTACTTATTTCCTTATTTTTATTTTCTATATACATATATCAATACATATATATATATCTATATATATTTTTTGCTTTGCTGTGACTGCTGCGTAGCACGCACTTTTAGAAAAATTGTGGAAAAACTGAGAACTGAAAACCGAAGAAGAACACGCAGCATAGAAGGATAGTGTTTATATGTGTGTGTGAGATGAGTGTGTGTGTGTGTGGGCTGTCACTGCAAAGAAGAAAGTGAAAAAATTCGCAATGAGGGTTGAAAATAAATTGCTTTTAATTTGATTTCAACTCAATTAAATCTACGGAATGGAATTTGAAATTAATTCATTTCTCAACTTGGCACATCCTTGACGCACATCCTTTGCAATAACTGGCCCTTGGCTAATGCACTTTTATTAGCGACTATCGCTTGCTCGAGCATGTTAGCCACAGTGCCCGCATATATATATATGTATATGTATGTATTCATATAAATCTAGCTAATTAGTAACTCTGCGGAACGAAAACGGAATTCCATTTGAAAAAGAGTATGGATGAGATACGCCTGGGCAGGAAGTTCACATCTGCCAGTATTTTGGCAGGCTTAATCAGTCGGCAAGGCTTTTTCTACTTTGTTTACAAATAAGCTATGTAGCATAATATATTAGGTATTCCATATTTTAAATAGGCTAAGCTTGTCTCTTCTGTTCAAGTCAAGCTATGAGATACATATTAAGGTATATATAAATACATATATCAAGATCTTAATTTAGTTTGTATAAGAAATTAGCCTAGTTTGCGGCTGCTTTCATTTGTCCGTCCTTCCCTTAGCTCTCTGTGTTCCCCCCTTTTTAGCCTTTAAAATTGTGTCACAATACAGCTGTAAAATGTTTTTGTCGTAACCCTTTTCATTTTCGTTGCTGCTACCTCAACAAAACAATAAAATTTCCCGCCTCTCTCCCCTGCCGTGCCCACCCGCATCGTCGCATCGCCGCATCGCCGCATCGCCGCTTGAACTTGACCTTGATACAAATTTTGAAGTGAGCTTTTTAGCACATATCAAAATTGTTACATCTCAAGGGGGCCCTCGACGCGTACAGCCTCAGCGACAGCCAGAGAGGCAGAGGAGGAGGGGCGTCCTCGATGGCGAGGGCGAGAGTGATTGAGCGGAAGCGAGACAGATTGAGTAAGGTAGATATGCCAAGTGACAGCGTTGCCACCTCGCCAGCTTCGCGCCCCAAAATGCGCCTCGCAGTGACATTGAAAATTTCGCATCTAAATTGCGTGTAGCAAATTGACGATGACGCATTTACCAACTCCCTCGCCGAAAAGCTGTATGTATGTATCTACAGATATACGTATGTACACACACAAATACTTGCATATATGTATATAAACATACATATGTAAGAGTGCAGGGTTGGCTTCAATTACACTGCTAAAATAAAACGAAAAACGAAAAAAACCCACCCCCATTGGCACAAAAGTCAACCCCCGAAATAAAAGACGCACAGCCACAATCCGAAAGGAATATATACTATATACACGCACACGTCAACAGAGATATAGAAAATACACACACATACATATATATATATATATATATATATATTATATATATTATATATATATATATATACAAGATACATAAGAGCCAGCAAAAAGCAAATCCGTGTGATTCACCGGCAGCTCCAGCCGTGCCGCATAATTCAACACCTAATGCCATTCGGCAGACAGTTAGTCATTTAACCAGCTCTTGTTCAGCTCAACAGCTCTTCGGTCACGCAAGCCGCAGTCATAACCTTCAAGGGCATGGCGGGCGGTAGTGTCGCAACGAAAGTGATAATCAAAATAAACAAAGATTAGCGCTGCATGTGCCTGTTACAGCTGTAATCCCCACCTCGCTCATCCACTCTCTTCCTCTCCTTTCCGCCTCTGTCTGGCTCAGGGCGGAAGGTGTGCTTAGCCTTGAAATTGCTGCTGGTGCTGCTGCTGCTGGGGCAGAAGCCGGGGCAGGACAATGATGTTGTCCTAAACATCTGGCTGCTGTTGCTGCATGGCCTATCCGTGAGAGCTCCCCAAAACAGAAAGGGGTTGTTGCTCTCAATTGAAGCGCAGGCATTTCCCTGGAAGTAATTAATAAATTTGGCACATTTACCTAGCAACTGCAGCAGCAGGAGCGACGCCAGCACCAGGTCAAGGTTATCAATTAAAAGGCTCAAACGTTTGCCTAGCAGTTGTCAGTTGAACGACCTGAAGGTAGTAAAGCTAAAGGCACTCGAAGGGTTCGATGAGCGGCAGCACCTAAAGCAGCAGCCGTGAGCAGGGAGAAGCAGAGCTGAGCTTGCAATACATCAAGCAAAGGGTTGCCAAAAACCTCACACACACACTCACAAGCACAAAGAGCGACAGACAGAGAGACACGCACATTGAGCCCTGCCTAAAAGCAACTTTGTATGGGGCGCCCATTTGCTCATTATGATGACGATGAAGTAAACTGCTGTTGCCAGCTTGGGTTGGTAAGGGGGAGGGCGGTGCGGGATAGCAACAGGGGAGGGGGAGGGCGACAAATGTGTCATAAAAGGCGCAACAGCCGACCGTCTGCATGTGCGGGCCTTTGATAGGGCTACTCAGCTCCACTTTTTGTGCGCATTTCTGTTATTTCTCCTGTATTTTTTTTTTTTTTTTCTTTTGCTTTGTGCGCGCTCTCGACGGCACCTACCCGAAATCCACTTGGCCTAGGTCAGGTTCCTTAATGCCTTTCTGTATGTGTGCGCGTATATATGTATGTCTGGCTGTGTGTTTGTGCTGTTCTGTTGCTGTGTTTGTGCGTGTGGCCTTTGCGGTTTAACTTGGCTACCTGTTGCACAGTTTTGTCGCCCTCGGGGCTTTTGAGCCTAAATAGCGTCTCATTATTGAGTCGCAGCTGCTGTCGAGACTTCTTTGTTGGCATCAATAAAAAAGAAGAAGAATAACCATGCATGTGTGTGTGTGTGTGTGTTGATATGAAAACAAAAAACTAACTAATAACAGCAATTAAGCCAACATGCGTTTTCATCTGATGGCGCTAATAAAGACGGCAAAAAATTAACAACAAAAAAACTGAAAGCGAAAAAAAATTGATTCAAAATTGATTCAGTTTCGTCTGCTGATCATAAACTGTCAGCGCTTGGACCCGAGACGCAGGACCCAGGATGTGAGGTCAACTCGAACAAAAAGGAAGCTGAATGAACAGGAGCAGGAAGCAGCTGCTGACTGCTGATTGCCCATTGTGACCGTGCGAGTGTGTGTGTGAGAGAGCTTCTGTTGTGTGTGTGTGTGTGTGTGTGTTTGCCTATTTTTGGCTCAATTTCACGCAGCCTCTGTAGGTCGTCGGCCTCGCGAGTCGTCGGTGCTAAGCAACGACTTGGGCGAAGTTGATTATGTATAAGTGCGTGTGTGTGCGTGTATGAGTGTACGTGTGTATTAATATTATGTCTACGATGACAATACGACAAACATGTGCGATTCTTACCACTCAAGGCTAGAAAACAGTGAGCACGTCAACAAATATTTGAATAACAAATAGAATATAAATTTAATGATAGTAAGGGTTAGCTAAGTACATATGCTATACATATATGGTTTGTACGTCGAAACTATTGTGTTTATTGTGTCTTGGCTAAAAATGTGATATTATTATGACTCCGATTTAAGATGACTGGTTAATATGACATGAAGATGAAAATGTTAAATTTTGCACATGAGCCATAATAATTACATAATACCAAAATGGCTTTAAATCATTCAAAGCAATCTTAAAAATATGATTCGAATCATTTATTATGGTTTATATATTTAATTTTTTAATTTTTATTAATTTTTTTTAATTTTCACCTGCTGTTGCATATATTTAATACTATATGAAAATGTGAGACTTTTTCTTTGAAAAGAGTTCCACTAAATAGAGTTTTACCAAAGCATTCGTTGCTTAGTTATGATTTTTATTATAATCTCAATTTAAATTAATCTAATTACATATATAGACAAACTGAGCGTTGCGTTGATTCTAGATACAGATTCTTATAAAGATACTGCTAGAAAATAAAACGTAATCATCTCACTTTCGTGAATGGATATAAATATGTTAATATAAAGAGTAAAACTTTCAATAATTTTCAACTTTCTATAAAAATACCTCTCAAAGTCTATTAAATAAATGTTTGACGATATTCTCTTAAAATGTCTATCTGTTCCAGAGATAAGTATGAATGCAGCTCTGAATCTCCACCCCTGCGTGCTCCGCGTTTAGCTGGCATGTTTTGGTGCCAACTGTACACTGTAAATGCTGCACAATATCAATTTCCAGAAAAGTCAGCAAATCACCTCAGTAACTCTTAGCCGAACTAAATTTAGATCAGCAGCCCCTCCGGCCCATTTATATTCTAATGTGTGTGTATGCGTGTGTAATGCTCAACGAAATCCAAGCCTATGTGACATCGACAAGATGTCGTCTTTGGCGTCATTGCTGCTGTCACTTCATGGGGCTGCAGCTACAACTGCAACTGCAACTGCGACTGCGTCTGCGTCTGCGTCTGGGACTGAGCATGAGACTGAGACTGAGACTGGGAGCATGGCACGCTCGCAGCTTGCATTAAAATAATTACTTCCGAAATGACAACTGCTGCTAAAAGTGGATGTGGATGTGTGTGTAGATGTGGTGTGGATGCGACTGCCCAAGATATGCGCAGCCCCTGACGAGGCTGTTCTGTTGATGTGGCAGCAACATGTGCGCCCTCTGCCCGGGCTGCGATGTGTGCGCGCCTGCGCGTGCCAACATCGGCATCTTACGGCAGCTTGCCCCATCCACATCTGCATCTGCATCTGCTCTGCCAGGCGTTGCTTATTTACCGTTAAGGCGCAGTCGTCTGTCACTCAGAGCAGGCACAGCGACAAGGGCATTCCAGCAGCACTCCTGCGAAGCATCCGCGTCCATTTTCATTTCCACAAAACACTGCTGCCTGCTGCAGTATGCCATACCCCAAAGTCGCGCATATCGCCCGCCATCCGCATCCCCATCTACATATTGCACCTCCCTCCACCCCGCCTTGCACTCCAGCAGTTGGCGTTCGTCTGGGTCCATATGTCGCGTCCGTCTGCTGCGTCTATTTTCGGATGCTGCGCCGCGCCTGCGCACATAAGATGGATGCGCACGCGTGTTTCTATCTGAGTGTGTGTGCGTGTGTAGAGGCGAGCACTAGATTTCCATTCGGATATTCAATTTTCCGCTTACCGTTCACAGTTATGTGTGTTCCCAGCACTTAATGCTTAATGGTTCCTGTGCGCTGAAGCACTCTAAGACACAGCCGCGTCTGAGTCTCGAAGAATGATATTTATGACTTTTCGCCGGAAATAGATGCCGAGTGAGGCTTTACAAGTATGTGACTGCCATAAGTCGCGGAATAAAATATGTGCAGCATTTCTCATGTCTATTGGAATTATCAGAGGCTCATCTTACAGTGAGGATAATTTCCACTTGAAACTAGAGAGTTTTATTGAGGGTGTCTTTTGTGTTTAAATAATAGGTCAATGACACCTTATATTATTTGTATTTTTAGTTTTCACATAAATTTATTTTAATCAATTTTATAAGTAAGTAGTTGAACAGAAGACTTTTCATACAAAATAAAAACGCCCTAAATCGTACAAGCAGTTCAAGAAAAACGCGCGCGAGTCGCGTGTGAACCATGCACGTTCATTCAACAACTGCTTGCTGTGCACTGCTTATGATGTAGCCCTGGTTGACACCATGTTGAGTAAACTTACTGGCTCAACGGAATGGCAAAAACAATGTGAAATGCATGCAGTTCTGTTCAAGCAGTGCTTCGGTTAAGTTTCCTTTACATAACTGGTTAGTGTCTTTACTATATCATTTTGATTATTTAAACTGAATAAATTTGGAAACACTGTAAGTGTAGAACTTGACTATTTAACGTATTTTAAAACTGTATTAATGCAAATTTAACGCATGTTTAAGCTATATACAAAGATAAATAAATAAAAATAATACAAATATAAACTACAATAAAAATACATATATATATATTTGCTAATAAGTGCTTTCGAATCATGTTAGCTAGCATTTTGTAATGAAATCAAATGTAAAATTAAGTGATTTTCTAACAGTTTATTTTTTCATTCTCAAGTGAGAACAAATTAACACTTAACGTTTCTCATTATTTCTACGAGTTAATCAAGTCACTCACGAAAACTTTTCTCTGCCATTTATTCAATTTTCAGATCGTTTACGGTGCCGACGGCCAACCCATCCGTGCCGATGCGAAGCGCGGACGCGGTAAGGGCAAGGCGACTGGCGCCAATGCCGTCGTCGTCAATGCCACCGCAGTAGCCGCTGGCAATGGAACACCAACTGGGGTAAGTGCATCCATCCATCCATCTGTTTTGCTGCCGCTAAACGCCTTCGGCCCCTTCTTTGGCTTGGGTTTTTATTGCGCCAAGCCTTCGTCACAATCACAATCACACAATGCACAGTCAGGCAGGCTAATTAAGTCACGCGGTAGACAGTTTGTCTGCTGCGGTTAAAGTTAAAGTCCCAGTCCCAGCCAGACCCAGACACAGTCTCAGACCCAGACCCAATCGCTGACTCAGTCTGTCGCGGCATGCGGCAACATTTTCCACGTCATCACGCCGGGGCATCCGCATTGTTTGCGCAGGCAAATGGGCAACAGGCTTTCGGTCTGCTGGTCCGTTGGTCCGTTGGCTCGATGGTCTGCTGGTCCCCTCCATTAAGCAGCAGCATAATCCATCCACCACGCGTTGCACGTAGCAAACTCGCAGAGTAAGTAGCAAGCGTTGGGGTCAACCATTTGTGCCGTTCGCTCTGGCACCAGCCTCACAGCACGCAGAGGGCGCAAAAAATATATATAATTAAAACGAAAAAGGGCAGACAAAGTTACGCTCCCAAAGGCCGCCGCCGACGCCGCTGCTAAAGTCGCAACATGCCGCACGTAGCAAGACCCAAACAGAGTCAGCGGCACAGACGGCAGCAGCAGACACAGACAGAGAGTCCCAGGCCCACAGCCAGACCCAGACCCAGACCCGGTCGGTCTAGCTACTTACGAGCATTGTTTGTCGTAGAGGAGGGTCTGGTCTGTCTGCGACTGGGGAATCGGCGGACCGTTGGGCACTCGCTTCCAGCTAAACAGTGTCAGAGGCTGACATTGGCTTTGGCTTTCGCTTTGACTTTGGCTTTGGCTTTGGCTTTGACCTTAGTCAAGGCTCTGACACGCAACTGCCGGGCCGTCTAGCTGCCGGCCTGCCTGTTCCTGTTCACTTTCAAGGTCGTGGCTCGTAAAAAGTTGTCTAATTTAATAGTCATTCACACACTTCCTGGCAACGTCACAGGAATCGCCCGCAGCGATTATATTTCGGGCATTGCTGAATATTGCAATTAAAATGTGGCAGCGATTTAAATTTTGCAATTACAATATCATTTATTGAGATGCTAAAAAGACAGAAAAATCTATTAAAACATGTACAAATAAATTTACAAACATATATAATATAAATAAAACTAATGATAGTAATAATAATGATAATTATAATAATAATAAATAAATAATAAGAAAATTAGTGATATTTTTATATAGAGAGTATTAAATATTCGAAATAACATATAAAAACAATTGAATATCATTAAATTAAATTAATAAAATGAACATTGAATTAATTTTAAAGCTTTGGCAAAAAGTTGGGATGAATATATTTGTAAATTAAATGAAATATATAAAAACACTACCTCTACATATATATATGTATATTTAATTCATAAAACTCTTTAAAATAACGTACAATATAACATTATAGAAATATAAGCTATAACTATATGTATATATACAGTTATCTTAAAGTAATACCACTAACCAGAGAACACATAGACCGGACACGTAGTGTAAAGTATTTTGCACACTTATTTTCGAGGGTAATCTCCCAGTCAACTTCGTATTTGCTCGGCTCATCACTTTTAGGGGTCGGACTACAAAAATATGCGAGAGCACAATCATTTCGCTTTATGCGCTCGACCGAGATGGTCGATGGTTGAACAAAAGATCCCTCTGCGCTCAATGTTTCCCTTGCTCTCTCTCTCTCTCGATGCTCTTTGCTCTCTCAAATGTGTATATGTGTGTATGCATGTGAGCACAAGCAGCAGCTCTGAGCTGCCAGCTCACGAAAATTGAAATTTCTTCGCAGCAAGAACCCATGCCTTCCCTTCTGTGTGAAGAGTATACCGAACTTATCAAACCGTTTGCCAAGCTCGTACAAAATATGTATATGTGTTTTCGATTTTATTTGTGGAAAGGGTATGAAAGCGTTGGTGCTCATAGTGAAAATGCTTTCGCGACGAGCGTGCACGCACACACTCTCCCTTGCTACATGTACTATGAGCATTTGTGTGCCTGTGTGCGAAGCTCTTGCTGCCAGTAGCAATTTTAAATCCCAGCATTTGCATTTGGTCGATCTTGTGAAGTGCTCACATACATACATACGTACATATGTATGTACATATATACATTTGATTGTGTGTACGCATGGGCTGCGATGCTTACAATTATGGGAGATCACTTGTAGAAGCATTTCTATGCCTATGTGATTTCATATGTGCGTGTGTGTATGGGCATGTGTGCTTGGGAGATGAACATTGGCGTGTGCCTGCCTCAACTTAGAATGATGTGAACGATTTTGGGCTTTTGTAGCTTTATTGACTAGCTAAAGCGACAAGTGCATGTGTGTAGTATATTGACTGGCGAGTAACTCGCGCTTATATTTAAGCACCTGACTTCATTTCAATGAATGCATTTTTTTTAATACTTGATATGCACTTGTCAATACAGCGTATAAGTTTTTTTACTTGCATGCATGTATATATAATAACAGGTGCAAGGGATTGCTTTCCATTAGCTTAATGAACTTAATCAGGTATTACATATTTTTTAAAAATGCATTCATTGAAATGAAGTCAGGTGCTTAAATATAAGCGCGAGTTACTCGCCAGTCAATATACTACACACATGCACTTGTCGCTTTAGCTAGTCAATAAAGCTACAAAAGCCCAAAATCGTTCACATCATTCTAAGTTGAGGCAGGCACACGCCAATGTTCATCTCCCAAGCACACATGCCCATACACACACGCACATATGAAATCACATAGGCATAGAAATGCTTCTACAAGTGATCTCCCATAATTGTAAGCATCGCAGCCCATGCGTACACACAATCAAATGTATATATGTACATACATATGTACGTATGTATGTATGTGAGCACTTCACAAGATCGACCAAATGCAAATGCTGGGATTTAAAATTGCTACTGGCAGCAAGAGCTTCGCACACAGGCACACAAATGCTCATAGTACATGTAGCAAGGGAGAGTGTGTGCGTGCACGCTCGTCGCGAAAGCATTTTCACTATGAGCACCAACGCTTTCATACCCTTTCCACAAATAAAATCGAAAACACATATACATATTTTGTACGAGCTTGGCAAACGGTTTGATAAGTTCGGTATACTCTTCACACAGAAGGGAAGGCATGGGTTCTTGCTGCGAAGAAATTTCAATTTTCGTGAGCTGGCAGCTCAGAGCTGCTGCTTGTGCTCACATGCATACACACATATACACATTTGAGAGAGCAAAGAGCATCGAGAGAGAGAGAGAGCAAGGGAAACATTGAGCGCAGAGGGATCTTTTGTTCAACCATCGACCATCTCGGTCGAGCGCATAAAGCGAAATGATTGTGCTCTCGCATATTTTTGTAGTCCGACCCCTAAAAGTGATGAGCCGAGCAAATACGAAGTTGACTGGGAGATTACCCTCGAAAATAAGTGTGCAAAACACTTTACACTACGTGTCCGGTCTATGTGCTCTCTGGTTAGTGGTAATACTCTAATTTTATAAATAATAGATCATAGATTTCTCTGCTTCTTATTCTATATTTCTTTATCTTTAATTGAATCAGCAAAGCATAAATATCTTTCATTATTAAAATAGAATAGATCTTTCCACTTCACAAAAAAATGTTAAATGTAGACTAAAACTTTTCTCCATCTATCTACTTATATTCTTTATTTATCTGTTAAATATATATATATGCAACAGTATTGAGTTGAAGGAGCCAATTGAATCAACTTCCCTTTTGCCACACACTCGAGCATTTTCGCCCATCGGACTGCTTCGCCTTCATCTCCGCCTTCGCCTTCACATGGTGGTCGTAAAAAGTTAACCAAACTTGAGAGTCATTCGCCGACTTCATCGTCGTCACATCCTGTGGTGTGTTGTCCTTCTGCGGCATGTCCCTCCCCATTGTCGGCGCTGCTTTAATCTGGCGATTTGTCTTGTAAAGCGGCAGCGGCAACAGCTGTCTTCATGTCCACATTCGCATCCCGGGTGTCCCGTCAATGAAGCGTTGATTATGTCGTCATGACCACACACACACACACACACCGAGAGACAGTTATACTACCCGGCAAGCGCACAGACAGAGTCAGCCAACAACTTGACATTCCTTGGCAAGCCCATAAAAACGCAGACAGGCAACGACGGCAACGATGGCAACTGGCAGCATGCGGCATGCGGCATGCGGCATGCCACATCTTTAGTCGTAGCCAAATCACGTTGCTCCATAAAATGGCTAAAGTAAGCAACAAGTCTCACTGTTTCTCGACTCTGCCATCCACTGACTGCGTGCCTCCTAACGCTGCGCCGCTTGACATTGAACTGGCAACTGGCAGCTCGCAAGTGGTAAGTGGCAAGTGGCAACTGGCGCGGCGGCAGCTTCTTTAAGTTTGGCTGCGGTTTGCCTTTGAATTAGTCCCCAGCACTCGGTCCCCGACTTGGCTTCGACTTGCTCTCCACTTGGTCTCGCACTTGGGTCTCCTTCTCGGTCTTGTTCTCGTTCCAGTCTATTGCCAGTTGCCAGCCAGCCCGTTGGCATTTTGTGTGCCGCTGCTGCAACTGTTGCTGCTGTCTTTCCGGCAACAGTTGCAAAGTTTGTCCGTGTTGGCGTTGTTGTTGCCGCAGCCTTTTGTTGCCTGGCTGCCTGGTTGCCTTACTGACTGCAGCCTTACTCTGTCGCTGACTGGGTGAAAGTGAAGTTTCGTATCGTTGTCGCTGCCTGTCCCAGTGACCAACAACAGCTGCCAATGTTGCCTGCCACGGCGTCGCCGAAAATTCAGGTCGCATTGCATTGGCACTGCCATCCCGTGACCTTTATCGCCTGCAAAAAGGCAACTGGGAAACCAAAAAAACATGAAACGGCCATGCGGGACTTGCCAAGGACAACGCCAGAAGCGCCACTTCTCCATTTGACTCCAGCTCCAACTCTGGCAGACAACCTACAACCTACAACGTGCAACGTGCAACGTGCAACGTTCAACGAGCAACGCGCAACGAGCAGCTCGCATTCATGTTTGCAAGCATTTTTGGCAAGCGCTGCAGTGCGACCATTGTTCATGTCCGTGTCGGCCTTTGTTGGCCCAATCCCGTTTCCAATCCTGTTCTCGGTCCATGGCCATGGCCATGGCTATTGCCACGGACACAGTCACTGCGCAGCCAACGTCGCTTGTGGCAGCCTGTCCGCCACTTGTTGCCCGCCGTGTCATGCAATCTGCATATGTATGCAGGCTGCCCCTAATGGACACAGTCCGCTGCTATCGTTGACCTACACTGTCCAGCACAACCTTGGTCGCGCTTTAATTGTCTTGCCTTTTTTCCATGTTTCTATATTTTTATAATAACAATCGACACTGCTCGTGTACGAAATCCCCTTGCAAGAATCGCGAGATATAATTAAATAACTAGTTGTCAATAGGGTTTTTAATAAAAAAGGACAGGACTAAATCAACTCAGATCGTCACCCTGATCAAGAATATATATACTTTGTGGGGGTCTGCTACGCCTCCTGCTGCCTGTTACATACTTTAAAAAAAAAAACATTATTCCCTGATAATATTCAATATTTTTTGTATTTCATCTACCAAATTATCGTTATCGATATATTTTCAAAAGCTTCAATAAAATATTTTATTCTCATCAAATATTTTTAAGCTTATATATTTGCTTAAGTTTAACATAATTCATTCAAATTAAACATCAACTGCAATCGTTTAGTTTTGTTGCACAGTGTGAGCTGCAGCATTTTTGCGCTGGCATGCTGAACATTTAAGGCAATACCCACGCCCCCTAGGCTGGCTGGCGCCCATTGAAAATAACAGAATTCGTATGTTTTTTTCTCTGCTTTTATTCACACACGCAAAACGCAAAACGCAAAGTGCAAAATGCAGCGTGCCACATTTGAAGCGTTGGCAGCGACGCGACGTTGGCGGCAATTAGCCAACTCGCACACACACAGGCGCATACACATGTGTGACTGGGCGATGCGATCAGCTGTCACAATGTTTGGACAGGGAGCAGCGTGGGGCAGTGGCAGCGCCCCCCAGGGCGGCCATGGCAGGCTCCAGTTGAATGCAGGCCGCACGCTGCACTTAACGTCTAATTAGGCGCCGCTCAAAAGCCACTCAACGGGCTGCTGGCACAGCACAATGTCAAGCCATGTCCGCGACTTGGCCACACCTTGGCCATCAGTCAAAACACACACAAAAAGCGCACAAAGCAGAAGTAAAAAGCGAAAACAGAAAGAAAAAAGAACAGAAACGGAGTGAAAAAACGGCAGCAGCACATAAATGGGCAACATGCTGAACATGTCGGCGCCACGGCGGCTACCTCAGTAGCCACTGCGAGGCACCACCAACCGTGACAGGGACTGTGGCTGCGGCTGTGGCTGTGATTGCGGCTACCAAACGGAGGCAGCAGCAGCTGTAGCTGTGCTGTAGCAGACGACAGGCGACTCCTACGTGCAACTGCGACGGCGATGCCATGGCTATGATATCCAAAGAGCTTACATGCGGCTCGTAAAAAACAGCAGACCCAGTCGCCAGTCGGCCGTCGGCCGTCGCCCGTCGCCAGACACCAGGCCAGACCAGACCCGGGCCAGACTCAGCCAGAGCAGAGCAGGCCAACAGGCAACAGGCAGACAATTTGTCGTCCAACTGTTTGTCCGTCCCCAGCAGCACTTGGCACCACTTGTGATGTCCCAAACCGAAACGTAATCGAGACGAGAGACCAGGGGCCGGCCAGAAGGCAGACTTTTGGCACACGCAGCACGTGAGGAGTTCCCTACTGCCAGTTCCCAGTTGCCAGTTGCCAGTTGGCAGCTTGTTGCGGTTTATTTTTATGAGCGAGTGGCCGGGCGAGGGACAGGGCGGGGCATATAGCTGCAGCTTTATGTGTGTGTGTGTGAATGTGTGAGCGATACATGGCACTTAAGCCGGAACAATGAAAGCGCTGCTAAGGCCACGCAACTGCCAACTGGCAACTGCCAACTGCCAACTGCCGGCAACAGCTGTCGACTCTTGGCTGGTTGGCTTTTGGTGTTCACTGTGTGTTTGGGCCACGTCAAAGCGGCCCTCAGGCGGCGGCGCTGTCTGCTGCCTGCCGCCAATTGAATTGAAATCTGACCAAGCCGAAAAGCGCGGCAGCGCCAACAACAACAACAACAACAACGACAAGAGCAGCAACAGCAGCGCAACAATTTGCCACGGGATCCATTTCAATGTCAAGGCTCTGCGTGAACAAAAGTCAAGTTCAAGGTCTGTGCCCACGGCTCAGTGGGCCAAGGTCAGACAACAACAACGGCAAAAAAAAGAGGAAAAAGCGAAAAAAAAAAAAGCAAGCGCGTCATCTAATAATGAGTAGCAGCTGGGAAAAAAGGTCATTGCGCTTCATTATGTCCGGGACGGCATTAACCCTTGCCTGCCACGCGCACGCACTTGACCCTTTTGACAGTCGGGGGGAGAGACGGAGAGACGGCGGAAGAAGGGTTACGGGATATATAAAGAGGCAAGCGATTTGTTGCTGCCGCTCAAATATCCTTGGGCTATAGGCAAAGGCAGAGGCCAAGGCAAAGTCAGCCTCTGACTTTCATTTCCCGAAACTCGTTGCCACACACACACACACATATACATATATATATGTATATGGGAGTATCTAAATGTTTTGTTGCTTTTCATCCTTTTTGGGCTGGCAAGTGTCGTCAACCTTTTGTCAGAGTCAGCGTCCCTTTTTTGGTGTTTTATTTTTTGTTTGTTGCGACTTTCGCCTGCTGCGCTATCAACTGTTGCTGCTGAGTCAAGGACCTGTGCCCGCAGCGTTGTTTGCATGTCCTTTTTATACGTGTTTGGGTATTTTGGTCCTTGTTGTCCGCTTGCAGACAAGTCTGCCAGCTGTCTGAGGGAATCCCAAAGTCTTCTTTTGCGGCTCAAGTGGAAAAGCTCTGAAAGGTTTTCCATTCGCCAACAGTCCCCGTCCCTTCGACAAAAGTTGATTGACCTGGCCCAAAGGTTGTTCAAAGTTGAGCCTGCTATTGATGTTGCTCGTTCGGCTGCCTTTTTTTCGTTTTCTTTTTTTGAGTTGTGCATTTCTGAATTTAAATCAATTTCCCTGTGTTTGGCATTTAAATTTCATTTAAGGCCAAGAGATTTGCGTTCGCTACTTTTTTTTTTCAAACAATTAATTTTCTTGCAGGAGCAAACAATGAGTTTTACAATTTACAGCACACACACAGAAACATACCGTTATACAAAAGCCAAGCACTTCCGTTTCCTGTGTCTTCAACAACACATACATGTGCACACACACACACACACACCAGAGCAAGGCAGACAAAATTGCAGCAATAAATTTGAAATTCAATTTAAAATGAACATAAATTGCTTAAACTTTCGAAGCATGTCATTTTTAAAACATTTTTCAACTAACACACACACACACAAGCGCACACACTCTTACTGCCAGATGAAACACTTCACACACAGACTCACACACACAGACTCACACACACACGCACACACATAGCCATAAAGCGCATTAAGCGCTTTAAGGCACAAAATGCTGCCATAAAAATCGTTTGCTCGTTAATTTCTTGTGTACTTGTTTTTTTATTTACTGCTCACTCTCTCCAGCTCCACTCTCTCTTTCCCACCTTCTCTCTCTCTAGTAGTCAGTCTCTCTCTCTGGTACATTTTGTCTCTCTGTCTCTGTCTTTCTCACACTCCTTATTTATCTATCTGGCTTGTCTTACGCGTCACAGCTCCACACGGCCCCGTTCGTGCCAACAACAACCCCCAATGGCTACCCCACGCCACCCAATACACACACTCACAAACACACGTAAATAGCTCAGCTGTTGTTGTTGCTCACACATGTATGTACAGACATATGTACACACACATACACACATGATAAATGTGCATGGCCCACACACACACACGTACGCTTGCAAGTATGTATGTGTGTGTGTATGCCCCGTTGTCTGTATGGCACATCAGGCGAGGGCCGCTTGAGAACTGTCTGCATTTACATTTGCTGCCTAGCATAGCTCTCGATATCTAAATGAATTTGTTATATAAATATTTAAAAAGATTTCTATTGAGGTATTTATGGCACACTGAATATGCATTAAAAGTGGAAAGCTGATTAAATGTAGCTTAGCACCCTCTGTCTTATTCTTATTCGTTTGATTTTGTATCGATCTTATTGATCGCTTTAAAACAGAGACAACATTAAGTATAGGAGTATGCAAAGAGTAATCGTATGCTCTTATCCTATCAAAAACGTATAGTTCTTCCTCCAACATAAATGCTTGACTCAAAGCATTTCAAATTTAATAAGCTTGAAGGACTCTCCCTCTCTCCCTCCCCTTTGTTCACAATTTTAAAATATCTATAGCTAATCAATATTTGCTAAGGACAATTCTCACATTTATTTGGATGTATCTCTTGGTATTGGCAATACTTCTATTACTTCCCACCCTTAGCTGAGTCGCTGGGGCAAAAAGTAAGCAAGAGAAAGCGATGACGGCGACGTCGACGTCGACGCCGACGCCGACGACGACAACGCCGACGACGACGACGATGGCAGCAGAAAAGCTTTTCAATTGCCAGCTCACACTGCCGCATACGAAATGCGCGTCTATAATGCCTTATATAAACATGCACACACACACACTCATATTATACATGCATATATACATATATACAGCCCAAGTGTGCGTGTGTGCTGTCTGTGTGCGGCTGTGTGTCGCTTTTGGTGGGCGGCTCTGGAGTCGCTTTAATTTTGGCATTAAGTGCGCTCACGGGGGTTGTTTCCGTTTGCGTTCAGCTATTTTTATTGCGTTTTCTTTTTTTGTTTTGATCAATTTCGCAACAGAGCCAAATTCGTCAGGGCTTTAATTCCGCCGACTTTAAGCCAAGGCGCAATTTAGCATAGCATACTTTTCTGCGGAGGATTAGTTTGTTGCCGACTCTCACGCATTTGGCCAATTGGCGATTGGACTCATTGCGAGGCTCGACAATCAACATCGCGCCACCCCGCGGCTCTCCCTCACTCTCTCTCCTGCGCTCCCTGGAGAGCTGTTCTAAGCCATTGTCCGTGTGCGCAGCTACAAACATAACTAACTTAGACACACACAAAGACTCATATATGTGTGAATGCTATCGTATGTTTCATGTGTGTGTGTGTGTGTGTGTGTACATTGTCTGTGATTAGTTCAACCCTTAAAACATGAAACGGCGCCATTGCATTGGCATTGCTCATACGACGCGTTGTCTGTTGCTCGCTGTATTTTGTCTGCTGTCTGTCGTCTGTTGCCTGTTGTTTTCTTTGGCAGTCAACTTTTTGCACTCCGATAGACAGACACACGAACACTCACACACACACATGCACAGCGTATGCTCTGCAACTAATTTTCTTTGTTTTTCAATATTTTCTGCGCTTTCGTCGCATTCCTTGCTCTCTCCCCTTGTCTCTGTCTCTGTCTCTGTCCTTGTCTCTGTCTCTGTCTCTGTCTCTGTCTCGCAGGCCAAAAGATGTTTTTGCTGCTGCTGATTCTGCTGCTTAATGCAACGCCACAACAACATCGTCTGGTCGCCAATTTCGCTGCCGGCATCGCCTCAGCCCCCAACCGTCTGCTGCAGCTCTTAGATTCAAGCAACGGCAGAGTCAGCCCCCTACCACGCCCCAAGCCGAAATGCCAAAACGGTCATAGACATGCCACGAACTTTGTCACATTGCAGATGCACGAGCTTGTTGTTGTCTATATATACGTATGTATGTCTATGTATATATATTTATGTGCATATGCATGTGTATGGATGTCTGTCTGGAATGGATATTCGCTGTTGCTCTCACTATTAGCAGCTGTCTCACTCTCTCCTCGTCTGCTTTGCTATCCTGTGGACTGCCGCTGTCGCTGTCGCTGCCTAATGCCCATTTGATGGCACTCACTAATTGCTTGATTGCCAATACGATTTCCCACGCCCACAATCGAGGCGTCAGTGGAGCGGCGGGGGCGGTAGCTGCAGCGGCTGCACTTGAAATGAACATTCGGCGTTTTGAGCCGTTGCGATAAGCACGAAAGGAATCAAACATAAATTACAATTAATAAACCAGGCGCAGTGCGCTTCGCCCTCCCTTCCTCACGGGCACGCACGACAAAGGGGCGAAAGACAACAGAAAAGCGAAAACGGCAATGAAAAAGTGTGCAAACAAAGCAACAAGGAATATATGCACAATATTTGCGCTGCATTAAATTTCATGCCGCTGCCAGCTCCTCTGCTTCCAGGCAAAACAAAAGCGACAAAAAAATGTAAGAAGAAGAAGCAGCAGTAGAGGCGGAGGCGGAGGCGGAGGCAGTGGCAGCGGCAGAGACAGAGGCAGCAACGACAGCAGCAGCGAGCACATAAATTACAGCAGACAAAAACAAAAGCAAAGCGGGGCGAAAAGGGAACGATACGATACGAAACGAAACGAAACGAAACAAAAAACGACAACATGGAAAAATGAAAATGATAAATTGCAAACTGCACATAATTATGCAATTAAAGTTCGACGTTGTGTGTTGTGCGCTTCGTTCTTGTTGTTGCTGTAGTTGTTGTTGCTTTTCTTGTTTGCTGTTGTTATTATTATTGCTGTTATTATTATTGCCTGGGCTGGGCCGCGCTGGGCCCACAAAACTAACTTTGCCAGCAAATCACAGCTGCAGCCAGCAACAAAACTTCATAAGAAGCACAGACAGCAAAAAGTGCAACAATCATTTTGTTGTTGTTGTTGCTCGCCTGATTGTTTTATGCCAGGCAACGTAAACAACAACAACAACAACAACAACAACAGCAACAGCAACATAAGCAGGCAATCAAGCAACATCATAAGAAAGTAAAACTTGCCCAGAAATCTATTTGCCTCGTCCAAATGAGATGTGAGACATGGACAACTCTATTAGCAAGATCCCAACTAGATGTGAGACAAAGACAGACATATTGGCGATAAAGTCACACAATTGAATCAGGACAATAAAGGTAGAGCAGAGCTAATGCTCTGATTGTTATCGTGGTCGAAACTAAAAGAGAGGCCTAAAAAACAAAAAGATGATCTTAATGTGGGTGGGAATCTTACGTGAAAATCTCTCATTAAGCTTTCTCGATCGATATGTAAATAAATTTCATTCGATATCAATACAACACTCAAAACTCACAATAACAAAACTTTCTTAAGGAATTCAAAAAAAACTATAGAAAATTTTTTTCGAAATAATTCTAATACGGATACTACGAATCGATCACAACGTACACCTAAGAAAATAAGATTGAGGGGCTTTTTTTACACAATATACCAATACCAATTGCAAATCACAAATTTATTGAGATAGCGATTGATCGATATATTGGGATGCCATCGATATTTCAGCGACCTTAAAATTTTGGATCTCTTCAAGTATAGGAATCGAAAATTTAGGCCTTTCATCCGATTCCTACATCTCATATCAACGATCTTTGACTTTTGCCTATCTATCTATCTTGTCCCATCTCTGAAAAAGTTATTATATCACCATAATGGATACACACATATGTTTTATGCCGTGCTCTAAGGGCTATCGTCCTATTAATGGGGGGAAGGGTGTGTTAATTGCATCTTTTGCGGATATACATTGTATTCAATGCGATGCGATGCGCTGCGCTGCGATGCCCCAGAGTCGAGGTTTGCGTGCTGCTGAAGCGTGCCACGCCCATTGCTTGTCGCAAAGACGCCAGCCCCACAATTTGCTTGGCCAATTTGGGCGTCGGGCAGCTGTCGCATAATTGCTGGCGCCCTCGCAGCCGAGCAGCAACCGCTGCTCAATTATGAAATATCAGTTTTTAATGCGTCTCCATTTGTTTTTGTTTTTATGCTTTTGTTCAAGCGAAAAAGGGATTTTCATTTAATGAATTTATATTTGCTTAAAACTCCTCGCATCTTTATTTCTTTACACTCTTTTTTCCCCACGACTTCTGCTTTATTTAATAAATTATTAATTTTAATTTTCTGCATGCATACTCCAGTGCACAGCCAGTGAATACACCAACACCCACACACATCTTTATATTTATATATATGTATATATGCCATGTATATATACATATATATATATGTATATATTTATTCATGTCTATAGCAACGCAATTTGTGGGCACGCCCTGCTGCAACAGTTCGCTCTGGCACGCCCCAATCCTCGTGCTCGTGCACATCCTCAGCCACGTCTCCACTCCTCTCATCATCATCATCAGCATGATCATCATCGACATCGTCATCATCATCGCCATCGTGATTATCGTCGTTGCTGTTCTTTTGTGTCTGGCAATTAATTTTAAATTGGGCGTGCATACGAAAAATATTCGTAGTTTTCTTCCTTTATATTTTACGCGACGGTAATGTGCACATTGTTCATGTATTGGTTGCCGCCCACTAGTGTGTGTGTGTATGTGCGTGTGTGTATGTGCATACGTGCGTGTGTTTGTGTTGATTTTGTCGTGCACTCTGGAGGCAAACGCAAAACCAGAAACCTGTATTAAATGAATTTTGAGCGTTTTTAATGTTTAATGCTGTTGCTGTTGCTGCTGTTGTTGTTGTTGTCATTATAGTAGTATATGGTGTTTGCTGTTGTCGTTGTCGTTATTTGCTTGCCTGCATTTTCCGCACATTTGCATTGCACTCTTGCCCACAGGCCATTGACTGAGACTTTGTAAGCTCAGAAATATGTATGCATATAAAGAGATGCAGAAGTACATGAATATACATACATATGTATATGAGCATACGAAAACAAAATATATAATACATGTGTGTATATAGAAGCATACATACATCCATGCACATCTATCGTACCATACCATACTATATAATTAAGTTCTATAGATTAGGCTAGTTTATCAGGCCATTCTTATTGCATAGACGATCTAGCCGATCAACAATATTCAATATTCACGAGATTCACAAACCTAAAAAGTTGTTCACTAAATCTCATGTATCTATATTTAAACTATTGTTAAATATTAATATTTATCTTGATTTCAATCGATATCCGTCTTTCCGTATAACAAGTTAAGGAATTCTATTTACTATCTTTATCTCTTATGTATGTTTCTGTCTATATCTTACTCATAATAATAGCGAAACATGTTTCTGAATGTTTAATATTATTCCAATCAACCTCTGGCAAGGCTAAGAAAAGGATATCGATAAATTCCTTATTCCTAGTTTAACACCAATTCTCTTCAATATTTTAAAACAACTTTTTAATGAAAGTCTGCACGATGAAGATGACTTTTCTTCAAGATAGTCTCGTTTGTTTTTCGTTTGAGCCAACTTTTATCATATCGTATATATATCATATATCATATCAATCGATCGATAAATTGAGAATGTCTGAAAAAAGAGCATATTTAGTGTCTGTTAGGAAAGTCATTTGCATTTCATCTATAGATTATGCTGATTGTGTGCTCGAGAAATTTAATGTGCAATCGAATGCTATTTCGAAAGTTCCTAACTGCTCGCAACTGTCATTTGCCGAGGCAGCCAACCTCAACCTCAGCATGGGGCGAGCTCAGCCCCAACTCAAGTCTTCCACTTCTCAATCAACTTGTTAAAGAAAACGGCAGCTTAGTCAGCTCGGTTATTACGTGAAATGCTTCGAAATAACTTTCAATAGTTGCCAAGCTCAATTTAATTGGATCCATTATGCATACAGCGCGCACCTACATATCATTGTGCACATGTCTGTATATAAGCCGGCTCTCTGTCTCTCCACATACTCGCTGGGTGAATATTTGCCTAGAGCCCTCATTGATAATGCAGTGGGCCGTGCCCCTCGATAAACAAGCGCGCCAGGTCGCCTGGCAACTAAGCAGCTACCCCAGCCAGCCAACACAATACCCATTAGTGTGACCCCAAGTCGAGCCCCGACCCCCGACCCCCACTCCGAGCTCCGAGCAACCCTTTGGCTGGCGCAAATAAAATAAAATACAAAAGAAAAAAAAAAAAAAAAAAAAAAAAAAACTTTCGAAAACCGCCCTACTACAACTCACTCTAAACACATTTCATTTGCTTAAAATTCCAATTCGCTTGAAAATTTGAATATTTTGCATATTTTGTGTGTGCGAGAGTGTTTGCCTCCCACTCTCACTCTCGCTATCTCTCTCTCTTTCTATGTGAGTACACGCTTAAAATGCCTGCAACATTTTTTAGATTTCAACATTCTTCTTCTTCATCTGCGTTTTATTTTCTTGATTATTTTGAGCTGAGCTAAAAAACATTCAAGAAAATTGTTTGCAAAAAGCAAAAGAAAACACAAATAGCAAAAACTGGAAACTCTTTGCGCCAGAAATTCCAGCAGCTAATAATAAAAAATAATAATAATAATAAATGCAGATATTTTGTTTTTAAGCGAGCGGCCATAAAAATTGTTGCTTATGCTTTTTGGGGGCCGACTTCGAGGCAGGTTTATAAATAATTCATACGAACGCGCGCGTATAAGAAATTAAAGCACACGGCACAATAAGAGGAAGAAGCAGAAGAAGGAAGCAGAAAAAAACAGGGTATACAAGAAGTAAAATGAAAGAAATATAACGAAAGAAACCATCGAGGCGGCATATTGATTTTCTTACATGCCACTGCTGAGGTGCACAAACCACGCGACCGACCCGAGCCCCACGTCCCGCCTCTTCACCCCTTTCCCCCCTCCCCCCTTCTGTAGCTGGCGCATTTCGATTGCTTTAAAGGCAAACGAAGCGGGCAAAAAATGTAAAAATAAAGGCAATTTTTATAGTAATTTGCATGAATAAACTATAAAATAAACATATAAATATAAATAATGTGTTGCCACAGATACGAGGCACAGTAGCAACAACAACAACAACAAGGAGTAGAGAAATAACAACAATCGACAAAGTTTGCAGCAAAACAAACAAAAGCAAAGCAATAAGAAGAGGAAGCAGCAGGCGAAATAATCGAAGCAGCCATGAGTAAAACCAACAACAACAACAACAAAAACAGAAGCGAGAACAACAACAACAACAACACACAAACAGCAACAAAATGGCAGCCGTGAAAGGAGAAAGAAAACAAAAATAAATAATGGAAATTTGTTTCTCTTGCCCTGCTGCCCCCTCCCACTCACTCACTCTCTCTTTCTCTCTCTCTCTCGCTCTTTGACTGTCTTATTCTCTGTCTCAAGTAAAATAACAAGAAATTGCTAGAAATACAAAAGCGAAAATAAAATAAATTGCATCATAAAACGTGGCTGAGCAGCAGCGCGTGCGACAGAGACAGAGCAACTAATGCTATTGCTGCCAACAACAAGCAGCAGCATAAGAAGAAGAATTGCTTAAGAAAAAACTGTTAAATTAGAATTTTATGCAAATCAGGCATATTTCAAGAAGAAGAAGAAGAAGAAGCAACTGCAGTTAGGCGAAAGCTTCCAGGTGGTTTGCATATATACCTACATATATTTTGTTTGTGGATGACCAGTGTTGCCACCTCGCTCAATATGTGTTAATTAACAAATTTCCAACTACACGCGATTTGCAATGCAATTTGCGCAAAATGAATGCACTTTAGATTTTATAACTGGCCAGCAGACGTGGCTGGCGACAACGGGAAAGTTAACAATAATAAGCAAACCAAACTGCTGCACGACTCCTGGTGGCATGTGGCATGTGGCATGTGGCATGCCGAGTGTGGCATGTGTGTGTGTTTTGCTGGCCAAACATCAAATTAGTCGCTGCCAAATGCCAAACACAAGAAGTGCTGCAAATATTTATGTCACCCACTGTTGACTGCCAGCCACGGCCAACACAAAGTTCCATTGTGTGTGCGTGGGGTTGCAGATGTGTGTGTGTGTGTGTGTGTGTGCTTGTTGACTTATTATACAAGTTTGCTTATTAGCTTGTTCCCTGTTTCATATCAAATAAAAGTAACTGAAAACTAAACGAGATATGTTGCCCAGGGCGACTGCAAAATACTTAAAATTAAAATTTTAGAATAAACTAAGAGCTAATTAGAGACGAGCAGAAACGACTTCAGGATAACCTAACCTCAGTTACTCAATTACTATTGCAATCATTTGGCACGAGTTTGATTGAAAGGAGTGGGAATTCCCATGTAGATCTAGATGAAAGATGCAAACATATAAAATATATATGAAACTATTAGTTTATTCTATTATAGAGCGTCTGTCAAAGCTTCGATTCTTAGACTTCAATATAAGCTTATACACAGCAAATGTCAATTCAATTTGAGACGCCACTGTATGAGCATGGTCCAGGAGTGCTTCAAATAGCGTCAAGTTACCAGAACGAACTGCCGATCGAATCATCAACTTCCAGGCAAAACATACCTTGAAAGCACACACACACACGCACACACATAGGGGATAATAAAATGTATTACTGTATATGTCTATGTGTGCATATTTAAATGTAGTTTGCTCAATGGGCAAGGGGTGTGGGCGTGAGAGGTTTGGGCATGGGACATGGGGCATGGGCATGGCCACAGATCTCACAGCCAGCAGCATTAAAACTTTGATAATTACATAACTTTTGCCATATATGCAAGTGCATAAATATATGTAAACGTGTGCGTATGTGTGTGTGCATGCGAATTCAAATGTTTGCTACACATTTTTTGGCAAAGGGGGCAAAAGGGGGCATGGCTGCCGGCACAGCCATAATAAATAAACGTAAATTTTGCATGTGGCGAGTTAATGCAAACAAACACACACACACGCGCACACGCACACACACACACAGTGGACGTTGGGCGGTGGGAGTGGCTGCAAAATGTAAAATTAATGCATAAAGTTTACAGCTGCAGCAGCAACAAAATCAACAACAAGAATACGAAAAAAGGAAAATTCCAACTGCATTCAGAGAGAGAGAGAGAGAAGGTGAGTGGGAGGTAGACAGAGAGAGAAATGAAAATACGAGTAAATAATGCTCGTTGATAAAAACGTGGCATAGTTGCTGCAATTGTTGCAATTGTTGCTGCTCTGAACTCGGGGCCAAAACAAATTTTTGGTGTAATTATTGCTGCGGCCCAACTGCCGAAATGCCAGAGCGGAAGTGGCAGCAGGAGACCGGAAGCGGATGTTGTCAAATGAGATTATGCAAATGCAAATGCTGCAACTGCAGAGCAGCTCCTTGCAACCGAGCCAAAGATTTTTATTAATTATTTATGTATATGTCCGCCAGTTAGCCTGGCCAAAATATCGAAATATTTGAATATCTGCATAAGGAGGGCTTCCTTATATGCAGTGAGCTGCATTCAAGCGTATATCGCTACGGCTCGGAGCTGCAGCGCGCGTGCAACATCTGGCTGCTCCGTTTTCGCTTTTAATTTGAAAGTTCAGTGAGCAGTGCCACATTATGTGGCATCTGCGGCTGGGCGGGCTGTTAACCAAACAAAGGCCAACTCTTTGCGATCGGGCTGCTCAGGACCAAAAAACAACAGCAACAACAACAATAAAGTACACAAGCTGCTTTTAATGTGCCATTAAAATGGGACAACGTGTCTGTGTGTGTGTGTCTGTGTGTCTATGTGAGAGTGTGTGTGTCTGTGTGTAGGTGTGGCTGTTTGGTCAGCGTCTGCCTTGCAAGCAAACTAAAGCCATAAAAGCACAAACAGAAACAACAACAAAATATATTGCAAAACAAAATGGCCACTTTCGCAGCAGCAGCAACAGCAACAACAACAACAACCCGCCATTTTATATTATTATTTTCGCCAGCTTCCTTTTACACAGAAACAAACGTACACACACACACACAAACACTGTTGGACCTTGTTGGCAACATTTTTAATATTGCCGCCCATTTCGTTTTTTTTTTATTCATTTTATTATTATTATTTTTTTTTTTTCTTTTCATTTTTCATTTATATTTTCGCTGGCTTTTCATTTAATATTATTTCGTGCGCTTCAATATGTGCGGCACATAATTCAATGGCACTGCCACTTCGTTGCAACGTACTTGTGGCATCCACATTGATCAATTGGCCCGCAGTTCAAATGTCGCATACGAAAATGCTAAGAGATATAAACAGACTCGATGATAATTGCGCTCGCCTGCCACTCGGCTACAGCTACAGCGAACGCTGTGCCACACCCACACCCACGCCCACACACACACATAGAGAGAGCCATACCCGCGCCCAGCTGAAACTCACACACTCACACATGCATAGTGCTTCATTCCACTATATCCTGTGCTTTTGCAAAGATCCATGCACAATGTCTTCAAGTTTGTAGCATACTGTAGTATAGTGTGAAAAAGAAAGAGTGAGAGGAGACAGAGACAGAGAGAGAGAGAGAGAGAGAGAGAGAGAGAGAGAGAGAGAGAAAGAGAGATAAAGAGAAAAAGCAAGATAGACTGAAAGGAAGAGAGAGAGAATGATGAATAAAGACAACATAAGACATACACTTCAATAATTATCTGTTTAATATAATTCTTAACAACCTTGTAGATTTTCTCTAGCTATATCTCTCTCAACCTCTCTTTCATTCTTTGTTTTCATCATAATCCGTTTCTACTCAAAATAACATGGAATCAAATAATCAGTCTTATTGCTAAACCTTTATACAGGGTTGTCCGTATTCAAGGGATCCGTCTGACAACCCTCTAACTTTTACAGATAAGTTAGATCACCCAATGACATACGGCGTGAAATAGTACAAGCATGCAAACGCTCCAAAATCGTTTAAGCTTACAAAACAAGCCAATAGTAAAACTCAACGGGCGTTTAAAAAATTATATCTAATATATGCAACCTTCCATATATGGGCCAATACGAATACGTTTTGAGTTCTATTTCAATGTAATACCTTAAACCCTTTTTATGACTGAGCACTGATTTAACAATTCTTAATAATTCTGACAACTGATTTTCGGCAGTACGCTTAGGTCAATCTACAATAGATTTCCACCTATGTTTCACTTGTTTCAGTGAATTTCAATTGATCATGATTTCATGCCATGAATAATTTCGATTGTTATTAAATGTGTAGAGCATAAATAGTTCGCATACAAACATAAACAATTTTCTCTTCACTTTTTCATGTTTATATATATTTTTGTTTTATTTCCATCGTCTTCTTCTTCTGGTTCGCTTTTGGTGCTCCTTGCAATTTTCATATCATTTAATTAAAATCGCAAATTTCGTACACGTTTTCATTTTCGTTTTGGTTCTGGGCGCATTGCTTGCGTTTTACTTTGGTTTTTATTTTTATTAGTTTTATGGCCGGTAAAAAAGACGCTGCAAAAGTGCAAAAGGCAGAAAATTAAAAATACTTCGAAGCCGAAACACAAAATGTGTAAAAATTAAGAGAGAGGGAGCGAGAGAGAGAGAAGCGAAAGAAGAAGAATTGAATTGAATTGAATGGAATTGAATTGAAATGGAGATGCATGCAAGACTTGAGCTCAGTCGGATATCATGGCGTGGGATGGGGAAGTGAAGGCGAAGGAGGGGGTCCAGTGGGGCCAGCCGTCAAGGGCCGCTGCAAACGAAGCGGGGGGCGTGACGCCATTAAATTGCGGTTCGGCAGGCACCCTGCAGTTTTTCGAAAACCCCTTTTTATAGGCGCAGACTTTGATTTATTTTTGACTAAGCAGGAGGAGGAAGAGGAGGAGGAGGAGGAGGAGGAGGAAGAGGAGGAGGAGGAGTGATAGGAGAGGAGATTAGAAATGTTTTGCTTGTTGTGCGTTTAATTTAAAAGTGAGTTGAGTTTTTTGCGAAACTAAATAAATATGCATGACATTTAGCAAATGATGTAGCTAAAACAAGACAAACAGAAAATCCAATAAGAAGAAGAAAATTGTGTTTATTTTTTATTTTTAATTTCATTTTGCTTTTAAATTATGTGCTGCTCCCACTGATGCTGCTTCTTCATTTTCTTTGTATACACATACATATGTATATAAATATATATGGTTTGGCGAGTTTGTGTGTTTCTGTGTGTGTGAGTGAGATGCAAAAAGCAAACTAATCAAAAAATTCAATTTCCTTGGAAAATTTAATTTTGCTCAGGGAAAATTCAATTTGCCTGCTTTTTTCGGTGTGCTTACTCTCTCTCACTCTCGCTCTCTCTTTCTCTCTCTCTCTCCCTCTCTCTCTCTCGTTTGCCCGCGCCAGGCCGGGGCCGAGGCCGAGGCACTGCGAGTCTCTTACGTAATACACTTTTGCCCTCAGCATTTGGCTTTTTGTGTAGATTTTTGCGCCAGCGCTGCAAAAGATAAACATTTTTAATGTTATTAGCAACAATTTGCTGTTGTTTCTTCTTCTTCTACACAATGTTGCTGTCCCTGTCCCTGTCCCTGTCGCTGTGTGCCCTACATGCATTTAATAACTTATTACCTCGACACAAATTGCTCTTTGTCTCTGTGTATGTGTGTGTGTTGGCCATTAAGCGTTTGTTTGTGCCGTTGTAATTTGCCCGCAAAGTATGCAGCACATTTTGCATATAATTTAATTAATATTTATGCATCTTTTAATGGCCACTGAGAGTGCTGAGCGCAGGCGAGCAGCGTTTAACTTTTGCAATTCATTTGCCGCTCTGCCAAAAGGTCACGGCCAAAAGTGCGCGCAGCACCAACAACAATAACAATAACAACAGCAACAACAACAATAACGAGTTAGCTAGACCTGCAGCTGCATTTTGCGCTGCCTTTTACAGCCGTGATTCGCCTTGACTCTGGTCCGACTTGGCCTGGCCATGTTTTGCTGGCCATAAGAGATATAAAAAGCAACAACAACAACAACAACAGCCCGAAAAACTGGTTTTTCTGCGACTCTGTCTCTGTCTCTGGCTCTGGCTCTGGGCGCGATTTAAACATATTTTTAGCCACACACAATTGCATGCATATTAAAAGCAACAACAGCAAAAGCAACAACAAGAACAATAACAAGAATAAGCAAAATAGAGAAAGAGAAGCAGATAAAGATGAAAAAAAAAAAGAATTGAAAAATAAAAATATAGCGAACCAAATAGTGGCAAAGGGGTTGTGGCTCATGAAATATTCTGACCCCGGGAGCAACCGTTCGCCTGCTCCTTGCTGCAGTTGCAGGCGGCCGAGATCAGGGTCTCGGCTCTGGCTTTGGTGTCGCCTTTGGCTTGGGCGATTTAAGCGTTTGATTCGCCGTTCCAGACATGCTTCATTGCCTCTCAACTTCTCGCATTCCAATCAGGCAGAATGACACTGGGCGCAAAGCTTGTCAGCCCAGAGGAAGTAACCAGGAGAGTGATTACCTATAGTTGGCATTGAGAAAAGCTTTCATATCAGTACTCAGCAAATGAAGCTGTTTATCGTGAGAAGCTATCCTCAGTAAGGACTCCTTACACATTTTCAACATGGAAAAGTGTAAGATGAGTGCTTACTCTTCCACATCTCCATTGAATTCTCTCAAACATTTCAATTTGTAAACATCTTGCGTATATAATTCTCGTAGATTCTGGACTTACTTTTCTAGGTCTAAGATGTATATTTTGGAAATAGAATAAGAACTAAACTAATACTGAACTAGTGAACAGTTGATCTAATGAACAAATGAACTAGTAAGCAATCGAGCTGGCTAACTACTCGAGTTGTAAATAACTGAACCATTGAACTAATGGGTATTTTCGGAACAGATTACGCTTTATCCTTACATGGACTCAATCCACTTGTCAACTGTAGCTTACCTTTCAATTTCCAGCATAGCATGTATACATATATTTGTGTTTATTTTTATTTGCTGATCAAGTTCTCTGACTGGCTGGCAATAATTAAATGTTACTTTTAGCGCTGGCAATGCAGCATCAACGGCTGCAAAAACAATTCCAGCAAAATGTTCATTAAAAGGACGCAACGCAAATATTAAAAGTGAAAATGCAATTTATGTGTCCATTGTCTTTACACAACGTCTGGCAGCAGCAGCAACAACAACAACAACATCAAGCTTAACGCCTTTTCGTCGTAAATTGTATTCAACTTCTTTTTTGCTCATTTCCCTTTGCGTTCGTTTTTCAATTTTTCGCACATTTTTCTCAGTTGGCCTTTGTTGTTGCTATTGTTGCTGTTGTTGGCTGCCCTTTTTAAGCATTTATGTCCTTTTTGTGTTGCCCGGTTGTAAAATGCACTTAAGCCAGCCAATGTGCAACGCGCAACTCGCAACGTGCAACGTGCAACGCGCAACGCGCAACGAAAGATGCAGCGACAACTGCCGCCAGCGCGAGAGCTTTGCCCACAACTTTGATTTACCTTTACGTATACCCTATACAATATCCACTGCTAATTGTTATATGTCCGTAAAGAAAAGGGGAGTGTGCTTAATCTCCATGAAAATTAAAAAAGCAACGAAACTAACCCAGTCAGAGATAGAGAGTCTAATTAGAATTAAATAATAAAACTGCTCTCATGTTAACTAACATTAAAGAAGATGCAATTTAAGTCAAAGCGCATGTAAATTAACAGTATAAGAGTAAAGGAACAGTAAAATTAAGGAGATGCAATTTAAATAAAAGCACATGTAAATTAACATTATAAGAGCAAAGCAGTATTTAAATTGTATGCTGCTTTAGGTATGCTATATCTACATACATATATACTATTTAGATTTGATAGACTATATGATGTTCTATAAAATTTATTCTCATCTGAATTAAATATTTATTATTCCCCACCCAGACACCCAGACATCTAGACATGATTTACAAAATTTTTAAAAATTATTTTCTTTAATTCTTTTAGTCTATCACACCCGCTTGCAGCATCTATGTCGCAGCACTCCAATCCACAACTGAGGCCATGCTTCTTTCTTTATTTTGTTGTTGTTGTTTTGTTTTTCGCTTTGTTTCTGCTGCTGCCGCTGCATAGCGCTTTTTCTCTCCTTTGCTCCTTATGCTTTTTAGCTGATTTTTTGTTGTTGTTGCCATCGCCGCAGTTGCCGTCGCCTTCGCCTTTGCTACGTCGCCGTCGCGGACCTCGTCGTATACCTTTTAAATATTCGCTGGCGGCCATAAATCATTCGAGGTTATGTTGAATTTTTAGACAATTTTTTATGCTTTTAGTTTCTTAGTTTTTTTCTTTTTTTGCTTTTGTTTTTGTTTGATTTTTTTTGTAGCCGTCTTCTCTCCGCCTTCGCCTGTTGTTCATTGGACTGTTGTTGTCTTTGCTCTGGCATGATTTGTAGTTTATGGCTGCCTTTCTTCTTTTCGTTTCTTGCTTGTCGTTGTTGCTGTTGCTGTATTCGTTGTGCGCTTCCTTTTGCATTTCGTCCAGCAAATAAATAAAATAGTGGCAAAACTTTCGCGCTCTGCTCTCCTACCTACTCGCCAAAAAAAAGCCAAACAAAGCTGGATCCAAATGGAACAATTAGAGTTTTGTCTTCTTCATTAAATGTTTCGGAGATGCGAAAACGAATGCAGAATTGCAAGACAGGCAATTAAAATGTATACACACCAGCATACATATGTATATATTTTTTTTAGAGAAGCACGACTTGATGCCCCCTCTGTGGACCTTACTTTGTGGCAACGTTCAATCTTCAATTTGTCTCGCTATCAGGCTGTGTGTGTATCAGTGGCTGTGCCTTGCCTCCATTTCCTGTTCGCCGCGGACAGCTTTTGGCGCAAGTGTTCAACAGTCCGTAGCCTAAAAGGCCCGTCACATGCAAATTCAGTTAGCCATTTCGCGCCAGCAGCCGATGGCTCTTGGCCAAACTGTCTGCCGCATGGCTGCTACAACAGCAACATCAATCGCCTCCCCCTGGCTGTGCTCTAGGGCCCAGTATGGGCGTAACCCGGCGGCCTTTGCCAGTGCAAACATTTAAATGCATGAAAGCGAAAGGATTTTGCCAAAGTCCAAAATCAAACAGCAAAAAATTGCGACGCGGCTGCAAAAACAAAAACAGATGCAGCATGCAGAGAGAGAGGGAGAGGGAGAGAGAGAGCTTATATCAGACAACTAACGATGGTTGGCAACGCGATGCCAACTGTGTCTCTCCAGCTCCAAATACAACTCGGCGCGTTGTTTTTTCCAGTTGACCAGAGCGCGTTTTTTATGGACACAGCGGCAGTGCAACAAAAAAGGGCCGACGTGGCAGACAACGCAGACGAGGGTGGCAGAGGGCGAGCAGAGACTGCCTGTGATACAGTTTTATTTATTTTTATATGTCCGCGCGTGCTTTTAATTAAGTGCAAAATAATGAATTTCATGTGTGAGTGTGTGCGTGTATAAATATATATATGTATGTGTATGTACATGAGTGTGTACGTGTGTGGATCTGTGTGTTTGTGTGGGCCAAGCTGTGGCTGTTTTGTTTTGGCTGCTGCCACAGCGAAAGTGAATTTTGGCCACACTCTGTTTGGCCTGCAGGACTGCATTTGGCATTTGGCATTTGGCATTTGGCGCACTTTTGGAACGCTGCCCATTACGAGTTTAATGCAATTTTTTGTCGTCGAGCACTGGCCACATTTCATTATCTCAAAATATGTCAGATGACTTAATGCAATTTTCGCATGGCGCCATGAATTTGCGCTCCAAGCAGAGCGACATTTCGCCGCGCGCTCTATTGAACCTTACAACACATACACAGCGAGAGAGTGAGAGAGAGAGAGAGAGAGAGAGAGCGAAAAGCACACACATTGTAACTCACAGCGTAGCGCCGTCTCTGTCTTTGCCATGGCATCGTAATTCAATTTCGAACTGAAGTTAAAATTCAATTAAAATGAGTCAACTTGAGCGTAATGCAATTTCGTCAGCCAATGCCATTAGTGAAATATTAATGCAAAAAGCAGCACGCTCAGATAAAAGCAAAGTGATGAGCATCCAAAATTGCATAAAGTCCTTTCCGAGCTACTAACAGCTGCGCTACTTGGACGTAAATATGTTTAGCCTTTGATTTATGCATTAAAATTAGATAAAGATTTATGAAATACATTTTTGGAATACTTCTATATATGCAGGTCAATAACGCTTCCCTTAAATTACTGATTGCTAAGCTGCTAAATGTTTCCTTACAGAAAGTTATTCTTAACATACTCAAGTAGAACTATTTTGGAATTGAAATTAATTCCTTCGTTCTCTTCCCATATAACAAATATTTTTGGAATGCTGTGTGGCTAACGTTGGAACTCAAAAGTTTACCTTGATTCAATGTGATATTTTATAATATTGTCAGTGTCTCAACATCATGACCAACTTTCATTTAGAAATCTCAAGCACATATTTAAAGTAATCTAAATGGGTTAATATCTCAAGAAGCGAATTGAGCTTTCATTTAAATGCACGCTGGAATCTCAATCAAAATCGTTTTCGAGCTGACTTAAATTCACGTTTTCATCTTCAAATCTGTGGCTCAGAACACTTTTCTTTTGAATTAAGCTCAGCATACTTTAGTCATTCAGTTATTTTTGGGTGCTCACTGTGCCAGAAACTCATTATGTTTGTGCATTATTTATATGTGCATACCTATATAGCTATACATACCTACATATACATTTATTTATTTATTCAATTCTATCAGCTATTTTCATTTTTAGTCCAAATAATTTGTCATATTTTAGCTTTCAAAGCAGCTGCTGGCACCTAAATCGCACTCACTTGTTCCAGCTGCCTCTGACTTTCTCTCCCACTCTCCTTCTCTCTCCTACACACGCATGCACACTGTCGCTGTGTATTCTCGCTCGTTATGTAACCCATAAAAACTGAACAAATGCGACGCCACGGCACGCGCCTAAAAGTATGCTATAATTCAACTCCAGCACATGCCACCCCATATGAGCAGCCCCTATCAGCACACACACCCACACACACAGCCACATACATACGTATCGCATATGCGCATCCATAAAAAAATGAAATTATTAAATTTTATGTAGCGTAAATTCTTTACGATGCGCATTGCCAAAAACTTAAAAAGAAAAGTGAGAAAGAAAATGGAAAGCATAACAATAACATTTTCTTACACATGAACAACTTGCAACTCTTTTTGTTGCTGTTGTTGTTGTTGTTGTTGTTGCTGCTGCTGCAATTTTGATATGTGTTTTAGTTACACCTCACAATATATATATATGTGTGTTTCACTAGCTCAACTAGGGCCCAAAATTAAAAGCAGCGCAATAAAACCATTTTCCTTTTGACATTGAAAAATGCTCGGTCACGTTTTTTTTTTTTTGCGAGTTGGGGTGAAACCGCCTCTTTTGGTTAGAGCGGAGCGTGGAGGCGGGCCTGCAGAAACGAAAAACACAACAAAACAAAAAAATGTTGCGATTTTGATACCCTAAGCCCGATGAAATTGTCCGAAAAACGGGAGTATTAATATGGGCGAAATGTTCGTAACAAACAGAAGGAGGCGTGTCATAATACACATTATATTAATCTTTGATAGAGAGAACGGGTTGACTCCAGAACTAGCTGACTTAACGTACCTTAAAAGCATCGTGGATCTCGAGAATTCTATAAACTCAAGACTTCAGGCTTGTAATGTATAATAATGTATATCTATGGAGGTCTTTAAGTTTTTCGCCCTGTCCATTATGTTACTTTCATACAAACTAATTTTCAGTTTCTATATGAATGTGTTATAGTAGAAAAGGACAAGAGTGTACTGTGTACTCTTCAATGAAACATGTAAAACACAATACTTTTGTATACCGTCATTTTATTGAAAATAAATTATCCTATATATGTATGTACATATATGAAAAGAAAAAATTATATTCTATACAGGATAACGATTAATGCATTTTCCAGTTGTTTACTCGACTTTCCCTTAACAATCGATACCATTAAAATCGAATATCGAGCAACATAATAATATCCAACTCACTACAACAATACATTTTTTTCATTGCTTGTATCTCTGCTTGTCTTTCTCTGCTTCTACAAACATTACTCAGGGTATCTTCTAGTCGAGCAAATCCTTGTTCTTGCTTCATGCTGCTGCTGCTGCTGCTGCTGCAACAACACCGATTGGGGACAGCAACTTCACAGACAATATTTCTGGTTTTATTTTGATGTTGTTTGTTTTTGTATTTTTGCCTGCTGCTCTTTGCAATTTTTATATATTTATTTATATGCCTTTTATCCTTGTTGCGAACGCCATTGTTGGCTGGTCAACTCGTGACTTTGTTGTTGTTGTTGCTGTTGCTGTTGCTGTTGCTGCTATTGTTGTTGGAGACCATTAAAACGACGCAGCATAATGGCAGCAACAGCAAAAAGCAAATGGGCAAAAAATGAAAAGAAGAGCAAAAGAGAAACACAACACAACAAGCAAGCAACACATAAATTAAACTACCTGTCGCTCCAGTAACGTGCAGCTACCCCCGCCTGTACCCCTCCGCCGTCTTTGCCACAGCTGAAAAAAAAAAACATTCAGCTGCGTTTTAATCTAAGCCAAAGATAAGCGAAATTAGTTTCATGTCTCAAAGCGTATTTTTTCACTAATCACTAATCTCGATTTCCATTTCCTCTTTGCAGGTAAGTTTCAGCGCGAATGCGTTCCGTCCCACTGTGCAGCCGCACACACACATACGTACGTGAGTAAGATCTGTGCCTGTTATTCTGAGTGATTTTTTGGCGGTTGGCTTATTAAATTGAACATATTGCCACATGCATTGCGCATGTTGCATGCTACTCGCAATGCATTTTATTACATGCCTGGGACATGCGGACAGCGAGGCAGGCGCCGCAGGATATGCGCCGCATCCTTGCCACAGCGACCCACCCGGACCGATAGCTAGTTAGAGAGAGCGACCAGAGACGAGAGACGAGAGACGAGAGACGACATCGCATCGAGCATACAATAATGTCCTCGCAAATATGCAAATAACTTGCAAAATTCGTTATATTGACAACAGCAACAACAACAACAATAGCAGCAGCAGTGGAGGGTGGGGCAGGTGGAAGGGGTTAGTCTGTGTGTGTGGCATGCACAAGAATTGCAGCTCATAAATTGCATTATTCGTATTGTGTATTGTTATGTACACATAAGCAAGCACTCACACACACACGCATAATGAACCTGATTGCTATGGATCCTATTAGGCAACAAAGCAGACATTTTCTTTAAGGTTCAACAAAGGGACTTTATATTATTAATACCTTTAGTAATATCTAAGATATTAGCAGAACTTGCATTTTAAGGGCTGAGCTAAGCTCAATGCAATTCGACACATGCTAATAACATGACAATAGGCAATTATGTTAGGCTACTGTTAGACATAGAACTGCTGTTAGCCTATTGCTGACAGAGTCTACAAAGAGCAAAACATAAAACGATGTTACACTAGTTAACATTCACATAAGATTAAAGTAAAGAAGATATTATCGATGTTAACTATTTGATTGCATTAGTGCATATGACTTGATAATCTGTGTGACCAAATCATTCTTGCTAACAGATCAAGATTTCCGAAAATGCATATACGATTAAAGCCAATATTGTTATCCATATATCACCTAACTAAAGCAAACAAGTTTTTCGATTGCCAGTTATGGCAGAGTTATATATATTTTAAACATTCTATACATGCATTGTATTATGATGAGGTACAATCCTGATCTTACATAATTGCCTGGAACCACTCAATGTTATTTAACAGCAAACCAGTTCACAATGCTAGGCAAATACAGTTAGCATATGTAACTAATTAGCTATCCAAAAATTGCAAGCAATTAATCAAAATATGAACAACATCAGCTCTAAGCTGAAGTCTAAAGTCTGAGTTCGGCCAAACACAACTGCCCACTCACCGCTAACTAGGGCTAAGACTGCGACTCGACTGGAATCGACTCGACTCGAATCGATTGGAACTAGGCAAATAAATTCCGAAAAATGAGTTATTAATGGCAATCAATCAAAATTGCTCTAGCAAAAAGCGATAGCTGGCAAAAAACGCAGCCGATTCGCAGGGAATACATAAATTGATTGATTGATTTAATGAATGATTGATTAATGCATCTCTGCTGCAAATTCCGCATACGAAATGCACCAACTGCAGCAACAGCAGCGGCGGCAGCAGCAACTTCTCATATGACGTGGAAGTTGGAGCGAACGTGGCCTTCAGTCTCAGTCCTCAGCCTTCAGCGAGAGCCAGACAGGCGCGCGGAGCGAGGAGCTGCTGCAGAAGAGGATGTAGAGGCAGTGAGAGAGAGAGAGCGAGAGAGGTTGCTGTCTAGCTGTTGGCCCTGCCATGGCCGGGCCATGCCTCTGGCAGCAGCAGTTAAACGAGCTGCGAGCTGCTATAAAATGCATTTTCAATTAGGCATAATTCCAGCAGACACAAAACCCTGGCAAATAAGACTCGAGGGTCGCTCATCCGATTGTCTGCTCGAGACAAAATCAATAACTAATCGAGTCTATGCCATATCACAAATCCGTTTAGCTGTTGGCCAAATGCTGTTAAGAGTGCAAGCTGTAAACTGCTTTACATTGGTAAAAAATCCTTAACAGCTGTTATAACTATTTCTTTGCTAGGCAACAGTTTATTGGCTCCTCAGTAATGGAAATAATATGGCTAATTGAAGAGTATCAAAATCTAAGCACCAGAAGCAAAATAATCATTCATTTATATAAAAACTTTCCTACTGAAAACTGCCAAGAACTAAAAGTTTACGGGTTTAGCGTGTTAGTGAGTGTTATCCACTTTATGAATTTCGAGAAAATTAACTTGATTAACATTTACCGAATGCTCGTTAGGTTTAAAGTTTCTTCAGGTCTTGAAGTTGCCGCCATAAAAAGCATGAAAATAAATTGCGTAATTAGAAGAAATTTAAAAGCACAACAATAGAGTCTGAAAGAGAGAGAGATAGAGAGAGAGAGGAGGGGAGTTGGAGATGTGGAGCGAGTGAGCGAGCAAAACAAAAACGCAACAGCAAAAACTTGCACAAGGATTTTTAATAACGTGGAAAACACAAGAAAAAAGCAAATATTGATGCAGCCGCAAATTTCAATTAAGAACAGGAAGAAGCAGACAACAGCGACGCCGACTACGGCGACAGCGGCGACGTCAGCGTCAACCGCAGCGTAGCCGTCGCCGACGTTGCCAGAGACAGAGCAATAGAGCGAGAGAGGGTGAGTGATAGACAGAGAAAAAGGGAGTAAGTGAGACAGTCAGAATGAGAGTGAGAGATAGAGAGGGAGAGAGAGACAGAGAGCGAGTGAACGAGAGCGAGCCCAAGTGCCTGTAAAACATTTGATGTAATAAAATAACGTATACGCCAGCGAGTCGCAGAATGAGACGACCAAGACGCAGACGGAGACGGAGACAGCGATGTGGATGGAGAGGACAGCAAACCCACCCTTGCTTGCCAATGACGATGGCAAAGCCGAGCACACACACACACACAGTCATGCACACACACACAGTCATACACACATGTATACATATACAATAAGAGCAATTTAAGCCGCAGGAATGCGAAGGACGTGCAAGACGCGTCCAGGACGTCCATAGGGCATGGGTCCATAGAGCCGGAACAGGAAGGAAGGAAGCAAAGCGAAGCGAAGCGAAATAAAAGGCCAAAAAGGGGCGCTGCCACACCAGCAACAACAATCAACAACAACAACAACAACAACAACAATAACAACAGCACCAATTGATAAAAAACAAAAACAGAAATCGAAGGAAAATTGAACGCAGAACCAAATTTCACAGCATACGCAAGGGCGCCGGCCAGGAGCTGATCGACAGGGGGAGGGCAGGCAGGAAGAGGAGGTGGAGGTGGTGGTGGCGGGAGTAAATGTAATAATTATTGCGCGCCATGAAAATCAATGGCGTCTGCAAATTGCTGACAAAACGGAAGTGCCGCACAGGACAGCGCAGCGATTCGTGCGAAAATTGCCCAAAACTGACAACGAAGGAGCTGAGAAGGATAAAGGACGAAGGACGAAGGAAGAGGGAAGAGGGACGAAAGCCGAAGGACGACAAGGCGACGACGACGACGCTCGATGTCGTTGGAGCCGAGAACGCAACGCCATCGCCGTGGCCCGCTGTCAAAATGGCGCAACAAAAGCGCAAAATCAGGAAAAAGAATATCAAGCACAAAGCAAAAGTAGCAAAAATTGAGCGCAAACTCGCTGCGAGAAGGCGGCGACTGCAGAAAGCGGAAGTAATGCCCAGCCCCAAGCAGAAGGCAGCGCACATAACGCACAAGCCGACGAAAGTAAATGCAAGAGAGGCAATGAGCACGTGTGTGTGTGTGTGTGTGTATGAATGTGTGCGTGTGTGTCATTGTTGTTATTGCTGTTGCTGTGTGCGCGTTCGCACAACATTTTGCTACCCTTGGCGAACGTGCGACCGCCTGCCCGCCCACCCGGCCCGGCCCGGCCCACCCGCCCAAAAAGCGAACGAAGCGACGCGAGCCACGTCTGAGGCATATCGATTTTTGTTGCTGTTGTTGGCTCGGGCTTGGGCTGTGACTCGCATGTCCTGGCGGTTGTCCTGGGCGCGTCACAGGCCCTTTGGGCCACATGACTTCTGTGTGCCAGAGGCGGCGGCTTTCAACATTCGTCGCTGCTATTTTTAGCCCTAACTTCCAATGTCAATGAACCAATGTGCGTTGCGTGTCCCTCGCTCTAATCAAGATGCCAATGGCTCATCACGGCGCAGCCTTCCTCATCATCGCCATCCGCATCATCATCATCGTCATAAGCAGCAATTGTTGCAGTCAATTACGGACTGAAACTTTCGCCAGCAACAGCTGAAACTTGAGAAGGGCAATTAGAATAGGTGTCAGAGCCGCCAGCTGCTTCCTTTTTCCTTTTCGAGGCAACTGCTGCACTTCGTCACCTATTCGGTGAGCTGGCGAGGCTGACGGGGCAGGGAACACGAGAAATTGCGTAACACACAAAATGAAAGGTGGCAGGCAAAAAAAACCGAAAGCAAAAAAATTTAAAAAAAAAAAAAAAAAAAAAACAAGCATTCGACCCGAAGGCGAAGGAATTGTTGCAGAACTTGGCCACCGCGCGTACATCAAGTGAAACTTTAGCGTAAAACAGAGCAGAGCAGCAGAATCTTAAATACACTGAGCGAAAAGTGTATAGAAGTGGGAAAGAGAGCATTTCAAACTGTTCTTTAATTGCTGCATTAGGGAAATGTGTGTGTATAAATATGGAATAGCTTCATAAGTTACTACTGATTGACTAGTTAGCTGATTGAGTGATTGACGAGTTGACAGGCAGATTGACTGATTAAATCACTGATTGACTGACGAATTGGCTGACTATTTGATTGACGAAATAATTGGATATCTGGCTGATATCTGACTGATCAACTGACTGAGGAGTTAGCTTTTAAGAACGAATTGAATGAACTATTGATAGGATTGAAGGACTGGTTGATTAAATAACTGACTGACCAAACACATGGTTGATTATAAAGAAAGATTTGGCGGCTGCTTGATTGGCTTACTGACTGACTGAATGATTGACTGATTAAGTGATTGCTCGACTGGCAGACTGACTCTCTACATGCTTGATGGCAGAGCGGCTGAATCAATTACCAATTGAAGGATTGGTTGGGCTCGAAGGAGTGAAGTGACCAAATGATTGACGGACTGATTTTAATGACCGACGAAATGATTATAATAACCATTGTCATCTACATTTTTATGAACATCAATAAATATTTGCTTTGCTTACGCTTGTCTCCTCCTCCGCCTGTTTCTCTGACTATCTCTCGGGTGTGGCACTGTAATTTCGGTCAGTGTACAAGTGAGGACAAACTGTTAACAGTGAATGGGGAAAGCACTCAGCGTTGAGAACTCAGCACTCGGAGCACGCCGAGCGGCGCGTGCGAAAGTAAAACGTTGCTAAAAGGCTGGCACAAAGGAATTGCCAGCTCGCTGACTACCCACTGCGTCTGCTGGGGCGTCGGCTTTGGCTTTTACTTTGGCTCCGGCTCCGGGTCTGGGTCTGGGTCTGGGTCTGGGTCTAGATATCTCTGTCTGTGCCACTGTCTGGAGCTTGACTGCCAGCTGCGCTTCCTGGTGTGTGCCACAGCAGCAGCCGAAGCAGCAGCAAAGGCTCCAAGCTTTCCTCTGACTAGCAAAACTGTATCACGCTCCCCCTTGTTGCTGCCAGACAAGGTTGTTTCCAGTATTCAGCTGTACGTGTGTGTGTGTGCGTGTGTGAGTGTCTGAAGGTTGACATTATGAACTTGAAAGTCGTATTACGCTGGCAAATGGTGGGGCAACAAGCGCGGCTCACATTTTTATGAATGAATGCATGGCATACGCTAGCAGCAACTGCTGCTGCTGCTGCTGCAGATGTTGCTGCTGTCGCTGTTGGCACACGTTGGTCCGTGCTCGCATTACATTTTATTTGCAGGGCTTCCCCCAAGTGGGCAGCGCGGCAAAGTCAACGTCTGACACGTTGCCTGGGCAACAGTTCAGCAGCAGCAGTAGCAACAACAACAACAACAACAAGGAACAGCAAAACAAAAACGAACACAAAATCCAAACGCCATTTTTGCGTGCATACTTTCTAGGCTAGGGAGCCAAAGAGACTGCCTCCCCGGAGGGAGTGGCCCGTGGAGTGGAGGCTTAAACTGTTTCGGTTTCCGTTTGCCACTTTTTTACGATTTTTTGTTTTGCTTTACGGCCCGTGCCGGGCATCAACAAATGTCAGCTGTTCCGCGACGTCGGCGTCATTACGCATGCAACAACACCAACAACACCAACAACAACTACATCAACAGCCGCAGCAACAGCAGCAGCAGCAGCAAATGCCACAAAAACCCATAAAACGAGGTCAAAACTATCCACAAACAAAAATTGCCAACCAGTTGCCGGCGCCTCCGTCGCTGTCGTCATCATCGCCGTCGCCGTCGCCGTCGCCGTTGGCCGTTGAATTTACAAAACAAAACACCTGCCGATTGATTTCGCGTGCAGCGTGGCAACGGCGTCAATGAATGAACGGGCAAACTCACTCACACACACACAAACACACACACACCCACAGAGAGAGACATTCGAATACAGCCTCACACACGCACACATGCACATAGGTACACCCTCTGCACATGTTCTGCTCGCTGCATTTCGCGTTTTTTGCACACATTACTCATACGCCTCGTGCGACGCAGCAAACAAAAAATATTGAAAACAAAAACTAACAGCACTCGAAAGGTCTGTCCCTAGAGATGTCCACGCTCTGTTCATTTCATGTGCTACGCGCCCCCAGCGTGAACCAAACTAAAGGAAAAACGGTTATAATTTTATAAATATAAATAACATAAATTTAGACTATATATCATATAGATATATTATCAAATCTTCATACCTAATTGTTGTTGTTGTAGAAAAGTACATCAATATAAATATATTAATGCACAAAGTATATTTATTTGGGTCTCAGATGTGGAATGAATATTAGAAAACATACAATCTGTATTAAATATAAATACTGTGTATTTGCTATTTATCTCCCATGAATACAGCGAGTATTTAAGTTTTACTACATTATCAGAGCGCACTGATCTGCCAGGGCCTCTAGGGTCTGTAAGCACTTGAGTTTAAGTTTAAGAGTTAGGACGACACAATTTACCGTTGAGGCTATCCCCGATGAAACAGCACTGATTCTTAAGAGAACATTCCTCTATTTTGACGAGAGTGGACAACATTTTCCCTAATATGCTTATTATTAATAGGCCTAATAACTCTCTCCCTCTCTCTTTTCTCTTTATCTTTCTCTTTCTCCTGTGTATCCTCTTGAAAACTGTCTCCGGACTTTGCCTATCGCGTGCCTGCTATCTGCCTGGCGAGCAATGCTTGGTGTACGGCTCGTGAGTGTGATTGCCCATCTCTAATCGAGTGCTGCATGCCACTAGGATGCAACTGGCAGTCCGAGCACGAATCCTCTGGTGTTGGCCAGTTGCCGCAGTCCGTGTGCGCCATTTCACGACATTTGCACTTTTATTTTCAGTTTCAATTCGTTTTTTTTTTTTGTCAAGGTTTTTTTTTTTTTTTTGCTCTGCACGCGCCGCGTAATTTGAATTTTTATGCAACAGCAACAACAAGGAGCATGCCACAAAAGTTTGTCGACCTATATAAACGTTGGATTCTGGTAGCTGTCAGCCACCCGCCCCCTGCTCTTTCCCTCGCTCCCTCTCTGTGGGATACGTGTAATGCAAGTTCAAAGCAACAACAACAACAAGTGCAACTATTTTTAACGTCACGTACTTCGTAGTCGTAGTCGCAATGCAACAACCTGTTGTACGCCAACAGCAATCCTGCAGTCAGGCGCAATATTTGCTGTATTTTTTGCAGCTCCGTTTTTTGTGGCCCGTTTTTGTTAGGTGAATCTGGCTGGAGCGCTAGCTTGAGGCAGCCAGCAGTGAAAGTCTTTTCCAAAGGCAGTTGGCAACGCAACTTTTAATTGCCAGACAATTGAATGGGTATTGAAGAAGGTGCTGCTGCAAAACTACCCCCAGCCCAGCAGCAGGAGCAGCAGGAGCAGCAGCAAACAAGCAAATAAGTTGAAACAAGAGGTATTTGAAGAAGGTGCGGCCGCGCAGGTTCAGGCTAAGGGGTGCAAGAGATTAGAAGGTGCTCCCCGCCCACATTGCTTTCGGGGTGGCTAAGGCCGCTGCCGCTGCCGCTGCCTCTGCCTCTGCCTCTGCCGCTGCTGCGGCTGGATGGAGTGGTGCACAGGCGTAGGGGTAGGGGGTTGGTGGTGCTTTCAGTGGGCTATCTGCAGAGAGACTTTTGGGTGGCGCCTTTAACAAACGATAGCAATTTAGAAAGATGCCAGAGGTATGCAAATTTATTGCCGGAAATGTAATTTACAAAATGCGCTCCAGGCAATGGACGCGTCTGCCTCAGCCTCAGCCTCAGCTAAAGCCACAGTCACTGCCAACGTCGACGACGACAACGACTATAGCGACAGCGACAGTGACTGAGGCGTCGACAGCGAGTGCGTTTTTTGCTTTTGTTTTCTTTATTTGCTCCTCGCTCTGCTTTGCAGTTTGGCAAGCATCTCTGCGGTGCATAAAACGGTCGGTTTAAGAGTCGTGATAAATGCTGTGAGCGGGGTCAGCAGTCAAATGTCAACTTTGACCAGCTTTGATTAGAGCCTTGAAACAGATACGGCTGCCCAGAGACAGCAACCAGAATCACTTCTGACAACAACAAACGGGTTGAAGGGTGAGGTTACAACGTTTTTACATTACACAAACAATCAATGCAGCGCCTGCGCAGAGCGCAAGAGAGAACAGCCGTAAAGAGACGGGGAAAGAGAGTGAGTGAGAGAGAGAAAAAGCATGTGTGTGTGTGCATGAGGTGAGAGCGCTGCAGTGTGAAGTTGGAAGTTGGCAGACAAATGCAAGCGCAGCCCCCAAATACCAAATTAACAACAACAATTAGCAGTGCACAAAATTAGTAAAAATAGCAAAATTGGCAACCGCAAGAGACGCATAAGTTAAAGAAGCAGCAGCTGAATAATAAATCGTTGCAAAAGAAATTTCGTTAAAGCAGACTGCAGAAATATCGCAAGCAGCTTATGCAAAATGAGCCGCAGCAGCAGAAACAACAACAGACGAGACAACAAAGAAATGAGAAGCGCTGCTGCTGCTGCTGCTGCTGCCGCTGTTGCCGTCGCTGCTGAGGCATGTGAGAAGGAAAAGAGCCAAAAGGCAAAACGCAAAAAGAACGCCAACGCCAAAGTGCAGCGACGACTGCGGCTACAGCGAAGGCAACTAAGAAAGTTCACGAGTGTGTGTGTGAGCACACACGTATTTACACACATATTTATGCGTGTATGTGTATGCATTTGCGTCGGCGGCTGAGGGAAATATTTCGTATAGATATTCTCCCCCGCCCTGCCATGGCTTCTCATACTCTCTTCTCAAGCGTTTCCACTTCCATTTCGTCTTTGCATTTGCATTTCCAATGCCTTTGCCGCCTGTACTTTCCGCCTTTTGGCATTTTGTGGCGGCTGCTCGCGAAATGCGCGCAACACAGACGAAACAAAGTGCAAGACGCACATGAGAATAATTGAATTTTATTACATTGTTTGGAGAGGCACACACACACGCATGCATCAGCACTCACACACGCACACACATATGCAACGCTGTTTCCCCAATACGTGTGTGTGTGCGCGTGAGCGCAGCAACCACCAAGGCTATGCTGCAGCAGCGGCAACAACACTGACAACAGCGGCGACTGCGACGTCAATGCGCGGCAGCAGCGAGCGCCTCCAAGACCAAGAGAATAATGACCCCAAGGCTTCGCTGCTGCTCTCGTTGTTGTTGTTGCTGTTACTCTGCTTGCTGCTTTTATTGACTGCTACTTCATACGAGGAGAGCGCGCGCTCTGCTCAGCATCTGAGAGTGTATTGGTGCTATTGCCATTGCTGTTGCAGTTTTGTTGACGATTGTCGCCGAAGAAGAGCAAGAAGCAGAAGAAGCCGGCATATGCTGCGGCTGCGGCTGCGACTGCGACAGCGACAGAGACTGCGATTGCCCCCTTTGCACTCCTCGCACTCTTTGCAGTCATTGTTCATTCCTCTTTGCTCCCGCTGCTGGTATTCGCATCTCCAGCTCTAGATCTGAAAAGAGGTCGATGGTGGGTGTTGCTAGCTGAAGACATGTTGTTGGCGGGAGGTGGAAGGGGCAGAGGTGGTTAGAACAACGCTGCTAAAATGGAAACTACAAGAATTAAACTTATGATGGTTGCAGCTGCAACAGCAAAAGACAACAAAGCGAATTTGCGCAAAAAATAAACAAATGGTAAAAAATAAAAGCAAAATAAATAACTAGACAACAGCTGCGCCGCACGCTGATGATTTTGCCAGCCGTCGTCGATTCTGCTGCTCCTACTGCTGCTTGGTCTTCTTCTTCTCTTTTGAGTTTCATGAAAATTATAAAAGCATTTCGCCTTCTCTTCGTCTTCCTCTTTCAATTGCTATTGCTTTTGCTTTTTGTTTTTGACGTTCGCTCTAAATGGTAAATGGCAAAAAAAAAGCAACCAAAGGAAATGGTAAAGCAACTTTGCAAAATAATAATAATAATAAAAATAACATTGCAAAGGAAATAAGCCAAAACTCGCACACACACACACACACACGCACCAGCACAGACACGCACACACAAGCAAAAGCAAAGCAAAGAATATAATAAAACAAAATTGAAAATTGTAATGAAGCCACTTTTTCCACCTCTTCACGCTGTATGCGAAACTCTCCCACGTGCATGTGCGTGCGTGTGTATGTGTGTGTGTGTGAGGGGGCGGAAATTGGTTGGTTGACTAGTTGCGGGATGGGGTGGGGCTGACGGGACTCGCTTAATGGGTGGCATGAAATATTGCCGGCTGAAGTTTTGCAAATGAGTTGCGTAGCAAGAGAAAATAGTAAAAACAAAACAGACACACAAACACACATGCATAGATGGCCTGTTGTGACAAGAATGAAAATCTTTCGAAACGTCCAATAAATGCAGCTGTTGAAGTCAGTCATTAATCTCACATCAATCCAGCAATGCGTCAGTTTGGCAATCCAATTGGAAATGCTAGACTGGGCCTTAAATCTGTCGAATCAATTGAATTGGATTATATAAAAATCTATTTGAGTTATAAAACAGTAAAATGTAAACCAATTGGAACCATTTAGTGTCTCACTTGAATCCAATTGGACGCCAAATATAGATATGGAATCATAATACCAATGCCTGCAATTTCTATAGAATAAGATTCTAATTAATATTAATTACAGGTTCCTGTAATTAAAATATGTACATCAATCATAATAAACCCTATAATTAACAAGTACAACAAATGCAATCAAATATTTACTCTGATTGGATTTTCTAACTAATTTGCATTTTCTTCTTCTTCATAATTGCAGGTAAGTTACCACAATTTGTTTGGATGCCAGTCTAGTTTTCATGTCGCCCTCTTTGTAAGTAGCTCAAAGTTCTATCTGAAATGATCTGCAAATCTGACGTGACAAATGCCATTTCCAGCATTTCACTATTAGAGTTTTTTGTAAATGTGGTAAAAAGGAAGCGAAACGCATGGAAGGGAACGCCCGCAACGCACAAAAGTGCCAGAACTAAAAGAATTAAACGCGGCGCATTTCAGAGCAAACCATTTTAGGTGCATATCTGGGATAGGGGAAAGTGGGATGCAGCGGTGCTCGTGTATCCTCCTCTTCCTTCCAGTCGGTAAACACTAACTTCGCCGTCGACGTCGTCGTCGTCTCCGGCTGAGCCTTTGTTGGCGTTGAGTTTTTTGTCTTTGCGTTGTTGTGGTCGTTTCTACTGCTGGTGCTGCGTTTTCGTTTTCAATTTTTTGTGCCTTTTTCGGTTTACCGCAGTTATTTTTTACTACCTTTTTTCGTAGCAACTCTCACACATGCAAGCACACAGCAGTAGCGAAGAGCTGCGCCAACGTCGACGTCGCTGCCGCAGTCGTCGCAGCCGGTGTTAGTGTTGTTGATTTTAGCATACGCTCTCTCGCTTACGCTCTCGCATTCGCTCTCTGAGAGACAGAGGCACACACACGGACGCACACATAGTGTCTCGTAATGGCGGCAAACACGTTTTTTGTTTTTGCCTTTTGCGCTTGCTTCTTCGTCTTTGGCTCTCTGGGCGCTCGCATGCGCTCTCGTGGCAACGGCGGCTCCACAGCAAAACACACACACGCACGCAAACAAACACTCATTCACTCACACTCTCACTCACACAAGCAAGCAAAGGCAACGCCAATTGCTGCTGCTGCTTGTCGCTGTCGTTGTCGTCGCCGTTGCCGTTGCCGTTGCCGTTGCCGTCGTCGTCGTCGTCGTCGCCGCCGTCGTTGCCGTACGTATCTGTGTTTGTGTATTGGTGTATCTGTATCTTTTACGCTGCCTTACACTCCACACGTTCAGATTCAGATTCATTCTGTAAACGCGATTCCTCGAGGACGTAACGGTGAAACGTCGGCAACGGCAAGCGCGCTTTCCGACTACTCAACGGTTGCCCAACGGTTGAGTTTTGAGTTTTTGGTCTCAGTCTCTGCCTCTGCCTCCTGCTTCGTCGTGTGCATTGGTAGTGGTGAAACACACACACATTGTTGAGAATTCTCAAACACGCGTCACAAAATCCAAATCAAAATCTTTGCATGCGAAAGTCGCGTGCTTAATTCAATCGTGCGTGCGTCTATCTGTGTCTGTGCGCTTGTCTGTGTGTGTGCGCCTCTGTGTGTGTGCGTGTGATTGTGCTCGAGCCTGTGTGTGTGGGTGTGTGTGCTAATGTCGCTAAGTGCGTGCATAAATTCCTTAACTAAAATTGATTGTTTATTTCCGTTGCTGCAACAGCAGCAGCAACAACAACAACAGCAACAACAGAAGCAGCAGCAGCGGCAGCAATGCTGCCAATGTGACTCACACACATACAACAACAACAACAACATCATCGACAACAATAGCAACAACAACAACAACAGCTAATAGATAACAAACAACACAAATAACTAACGAAATTTGGGGCAGTTGCCAATTGAAAAATGTGATTTCGTTATCAGCTCATATTATATATACATATGTATATATACATATATATATGTACATATATATGTGAATTGTGTAGAGATTGAAAAAGAGAGAAGAAAAGTGTAAGAGCGAATGCGATATATAGATAGTTGATAGTTGAGCAAATGATCGAGCAGAAAAAAGAATTTGCGCGCGCTCAGCAAATAATTTAATTGAAAATAGAATTCAAATTGAAATGAAAAGTGCAACAAATGAGCAACAACAACAACAACAACAACAACAACAACAACAAGAGGTGCAGCAACAGTGTCTGACAATAGCAACAAATAACTGTAGCAATAAATGTGTAAATAAATTAATTAACAATTTGATTGTTTAAAAGTGTTGCGCGAAAAGTAAAGCAAAGCGAAACAGAAACGAAGCGAAACAAAACAAAACAAAGCCCAATATAATATATATAAATATTCTAGTAGTAAAAAAAAGGCAACTAACTAATACTTAAAATTCCGTGCAATCTATTTCTAAAATAACAACTACAGCAATAACTAATAACCAATTATCAGACGCAAAACTAAAAAAAAAATATACAACAAAAAGAGAAACAAAATCAAATCAAGAATTGACTGAAGTAGCGCCCCTATAATCCACACTCCCTCGAAACGAAAAAGGCCACAGCCCACAAAAGCGATAAAAAAGTAAGTGGATCCGATTATCAACCGAATTCAATTCAATTCACATTCAAATTCAAATTCAAGTTTACACTGAAATGCATCAATCATTGAACGAGAAATCTGGAATAATGTTTCCAAAGCAACAAAATCATTTTTTCTTTATATACATATGTATATCAAAATGAGCTTATGGAACGAATTTTTGATTGATAGGTGGAGCACAGAGTATGTATATACATATATGAATGTATATAGAGCTGTATTATAGCCGATTTTTAAAGTGTTTTCCATTTATCTAAGAAGACTTAATAATGTAGCCTATAGAAAATTCGTATATAAATATATTTATTATCTTCCATACCGAAATATGTGATATTTATTTTGAGCCACATAAAATAAAGCAATACAAAAATAGATTAAAGATATCAACTTAAAGTTAATGGAACTTTAAGTTTTCAATTATATTTGGACAGCTTATGTATAGAATTTATATAACAGCAATAGGATTGCTTTAGACTACAACAAAGCTTTCAAAAGGAAAAAGAGGGAAACCCATCGTATCAATCAATCTATCTTTAAGTTAAACATTCAAGATTAAATGGTTTCACAAAAACAAAAAATCCAAAAATAACTAACAAATAAACACGTGAGCAAAAAGTCTACAATGTCAACAATTGATATCAGCTATGAAAATATATATTTTTAGCAATTAAAGTACTTGAAACTCGAAGTAATTCGAATTCGAGTTTCAACTTCAACATTCACATGAACTTTTGAGGTCGTGACAATGGATCTTGATCTAGAGTTTACTTAGCGATCAAGCGAACGAAATCGATACAGAGCTTAAAGAGCATGAGCGAGAGATCGATAGAGAGTGTGAAAGAGAGAGGAGGAAGCAAGCCAGAGAGAGAGAGAGAGGGAGAGAGAGAGAGAGTGAGAGAGAGGGAGGGAAAGACAAATGCTGACTAACCCACTCAGTATTCACATTCTGACTGTCATTCCAATCGCATTCAAACTTCAATTACTCATGTCGATATAATCAATAAAATTGTTTTCGAATATAAAAAAAGACATGAGAAAAGAAACCGCTCAACAATATTTGATTGAGTTTAGCACGAATTTCAATTTGTTTCGAACCGAGGATAAAACGAAAAAATAATCAAAATTAGAAAATTACACTTGCAAAAATCGCACAGCGCCCGACATCCGGGAGAACATTTAAATATACATATATAAATATATATGTTATATAAATACATACATACATATGGACCTATGAAGTTACGTCCTAGATCTCCAATTAATAATTCATTTGCGTGCAGTTTTCTATATTAATTCATTTTTGGTTCGAGCTCCTAATGAATTAATTAAGTCGAGAAATTAGCGCATGGTAAACTTCAATGAAATTTATACATATACATTTATTATTATACATACACGTATACATTTTGGACTGCAAGAGACTTTAATGAGCGTGCGAAAATCGCATGAGGCCAATGAGGCGTATTAGCAACACTCGCGAATGTGTAATAAAAAATAATACAATTGCAATAGAGCATAAAATTAGGTTTTTGCTAAGAATTCATTGTATACAGCATGAGGAAGGGAAATACGCAGGGGAAGAGGAAAAAGAATAAATGAAAACTGGTTTTAGGTACTCTCTCATTTATTCACTTATTGGCATTTCTTGACTTGGCTGAAGCAGGTTAGGCGGTTCGTCATTCCATATGTTGAAAACCTGTCTCCGTATCAAATACTCAACTAACGCGATGCGCTGTTAAATAGTTGGCAATTATCATCTTATGAAATTCAGTAAACAATGCCATTAGAAAATTCAAGTCGACGTCAATCAAAGAAAATTAAACGCAATGTTTAAGTAAATTTGTATTTTAGCTTCACAGTTCGTGAACGAAAATTCCACTCTGTCTTATGATATGTAATGTAGAGCATAAAGCAGGAAATGTGCTTTCTGGGCGTCTTCTACGCAATATAAGAGCGCCAACTAACAGCGATCAGTTTATATTTTGTTCACTTTGAAAGCTTTCCTATTGCTAAAAGGAGCATGCCAGCAAATTCAATAAATAATTAAGTAGCAGCAATAACAACATCAGCCACAACAGCTGCAGTCAGCCATTGCAGACGGTGCGCTCTTGCGTATAAGAGATAGAGAGAGGGAGATTGAGAGCGCGTAAAGAGAGTGAATGATAGATGGCAGGGCGAGAGCAGGGAACAATTCGCTGGGCCGTCTAATGCAAATGGCAAAATGGCAAAAAGGCAAAATGGCGGGTCGCATAAATTTCGTTGCTCAAGCGCGACACATTGCAGTTTGTGGGCGGCAGGCGGGTGGAAGTAGGTGCAGTGGGGGAAGCAGCAAAAGCAGCACCAGCAACTGAAGCTAAAGCAGAAACAAGAACTGAAATGCTCAGAAGAAAGCCGAAAAGAGAACACAAATTGAAATAAACGAAATGCGGCGTGTTAAATTTTTGCGAATTTTTATGGCAACGCGTCGCTGACTTTGTTGTAGTTGCCGTCGCATAGTTTGGCCGGCCCCAAGGAAACAGAGACAGAATGGCAAACATGTGGACGCTCGCCCGCTCTCTTTTTCACTCACTCACAGTCACACACACAGAAACGCTGCCTCTGTATTCCATGTGCGATTGCGAGTGTGTTTGTGCGCTGTGTGTGCGAGAGCGAAGCGCAGACAATTAGTTTTATTATGCTTTGTTGCGAGCTTCGCTGAAATGGCACGACATAAAACGCAACAACAACAAAGGCAAGAGATAAAATACAGCGCACAAGAGGCAGAGGCAATAACAACAACACTTGTACAATGTAGTACACTTATGTATGTACATATGTACATATGTATGTACATATATGTATACGTATGTATGTAAACATGTGCTCTTTCGGTATATAGACATACATACATACACATTGACGTGTGTATGCATCTTGAAGATGCATTAAATTCGTGGCCCAACGCCAACAAAAGCCAAAAAAAAAGTAATGCAACGGCAACGGCAACGGCAAAAGCAAATGCAATTGCACATACACATTGAGAGCAGAAAGAAGGGGTAAGTTAAGGGAATGCACGCACATAAATATTAATTTATTAGCATTGCGCAAATTTATCTGCGCAATTAAATTTGCGCCACACACACACGCACAAACACACGCACACGCAGGCACACATTGAAAATTATGCGTGCAGCCGCGACTCAAGTTACGCCGAAATGCAAAAGGATAACGCAGCCATTTGTCTATGCACGTGTGTGTGTTTGTGTGTGTACCATAACAAAGATTAATGACCAGCAAGGGCTGCCAGCCCAGTCAACCAGCCAACCAACCAAGCAGACTGCCAGTCCGCCAGTCCGCCAGTCCACCAGTCAGACACTCCGACAGTCCGGCAACTCTGGCCGCATTCTCTCTACGGCTCGCACAACAAAAGGCAATAAAAACATAATAAATTACCATATCAAGTATACAGTATCCATTATTTTGCCCAGCATTTCCGTGTTAGCCCAGACTCGAGCCCTGGCTCTGGCTGCCACTACCTTGGACATCAAATTTCTCTGCCTCTGCTCCCTTTGTGGCACACACCTGCCCCCACCCCGCCCATCTGCTCCTGCCCTACATCATCTCATGCTTTGCTCTGGCTCAAGTTTTTTGCTTGATTTATGCAATTCAATTCATAAAACTTTGCTATATATTCGTCATGTGCTTTATGTGCAATACGGCCGCCACGCCCAACGCCTACAAATGCTCATGTGTCGGCAATGTTCTTGCTCTTCCTCATTTTCATCTGCGTTTCCTTATTTGCTTCTTGTTTTTTCTTTTCTTTTCTTTTCTTTTCCTTCCTGCAATTTTTCCTTGCATTTCTTAGCTCGTGTGTCTCTCTCTATCTCTCACTCTCTCTCATTTTTTTCTTTTTGTAATTTTTTAGCCAAACTTTGGCCAAACTGTCATAAATTTTTTGATGCAACATTAAAAGTTGGCAGCCCCCACTCCACTCCACTCCACTCCACTCCACTCCACCTATCCCCAATAAGTTGTTGCTGTTGTTGTTGGTTTGGAGCTTGCATCTTTGGCCCATAGCAAAAGTTTAGCTTATAAATTCATGCAAAACTTACGCATATAAATTAAACTTTTCACATTCTGCAAAATGGCAACAACAATTATGATTCAAAAACAAAGAACACGAACATAAACAAACTGCAATTATCTGCACGTTTCTCATCGATTCCACAGCATGTGTATCCACTAATTGTAGTTACCCTGTAGATGAGCTCTACTGGGGTAGGATGGGCTATTCATCAATATGTTTCTATAAGCAGAGATTTGTAATATTGCGACCAAATCAGACGTTGTTTTATTTCTCAGCGAACTCAACTGTAATGGGAATCTTTTCAGCTTATGCCTACATACAAATACCCTGTGATCCTAGCCAGTTCAGATGTGACAAAAGCAACTCGTATTCAAAAATTAATAGATATTATATGAAATGTTAATGTACAGCCTATAAATATTTACCGGGTGTGGTTTTAGTTCGTAGTGCTTATGTGCCAAGCTCCCTTTTTGTGCTCATCTTTCTTCATTCGGAGAGAGCCGTCCTTAGCTGTTGGCCCTGCCCATGCTGCATTGTTATTTCAGGTTCCCCCAATGCTCGATACGCGCTTTAATCGAAATTCCTTATCAACCCTTTAGGGTTCGCTAACCCTCATTAATCTCTACTCTAGCTCTTGTCTATGTGCAGCTGCTGCTAACAGTTTCTCACATATGTATCTCGACTGTCACACACACACACACACATATATATATATATATATATATGGGCGTGTGTGTGTGTATCTTAGCCTTGAACGATGCTGTGGCTGGAATGCAATGCAAATAAATTGATATCGGTCTGGCTATAGGAGGCTGTGTGTTAATCCTCCATTTGCGAAGCCATTTGCCGGCTTGGCTTACATATTTGGGCTTAATTACTTTATTACATTCACGAATTGCTGCATAAATTGTTTCGGCAATGGCTAACCACTTTAGAGCAGCTTATGCAACAACTTGCATGCAGCCAGGCTCGCAGAGCGAGAGATAGAGAGAGGCAAAGAAAACCAGGGAGAGGGAGAGAGGTGATGGAAGGCAGCTACGTAATTGAATATCTTGCTGAAGTCAAACTACAAATTTTCGTGTTAACTGCAAATGCAAATAATAAAAATAATTTCTACCAAAAAATGCCATTTGAAATTACGAAAAAGCCATGGCTATAATAAGGCAAACAATTTTTAAGTACATATTATTTAAACAATATACATACACCAGCTGCAACAACAACAACAAAAGCTTACAGCTATTTGCAAAGAAAGTCAAAAACAACAACAACAGCAACAAAATGGAATGCTTGACATTTGCGCTGCGCCGTGCAGATATTTTTTTATTATTATTATTTTATATATTTTATCATTTTCATTGCACAAAAAGACAGCGAAAATTGCCAAACTATCGAAGAAGCAAATGAGGACTGCTCTAGTCGGCTGTATACGACTAGCACTCACTCTGTATACATATACTCCAGCTATATTAATCGTTTTCTCATTCATATTTATATTATTATAGATCTATACCTTCAGATTGAAATCTTCTCTCAGGTCTAAATGACCACATTGCAGTCGCTTTTACAATTGTCTTAGCCCCAATTATATAAATTTATATAGCTCAAAAAGTAACTTTCCGTTGCATAAATATATTTATCACCATTATACCCTCTCAAAACCCATTCATTGCCTGCAGAGTATACAACAACTAACAAGCCTAACAATTTATGCATTTTCCGGCATTAAATTAAGTTTAAACATAAATTAAAATTTTACTTCGTGCAGATCATTAAAGAAGAAGAAAAAAACATGCCGAAAAGATAAACGAAAAAACGAATAATGCTGACTTTTATATGTATAAAAAATACACATAAACATATATTTTTATATATGTGTCATGTGCATATCTATATATATAGCTAGCAGAGATAGATATAGGAAGACATAGCAAACAACAACAACTACAACAATTGAAGTGTTTGCACAACTGCGAGTAAAATTTTCTATCAAGTTTGCTTGCAATGCAGCTGCAGTCGGTGTTGCTGTTGTTGTTGTTGTTGGCTGTTGTTAGCATGTTGCTGCAAAAAGTTGCATGCAATAAAACATATATTAGCCAAGCACTTTTACTGCCTGCGAAAAATATACAACTACAAAAACAAAACAAAATAAATAAATAAAAAATAGAAGATGACAACTTTGCGCTAATTGTGAAACATAAAATGCGAAAATGCAAGCAAACAAGTTGAGAACAAATTGACATCGGTTTAAGGCCCACTTAAGATTTAACTGCTCTTTCGGCATGCTCACAGTGTGGACTGCTGAGTCTCTCTATATGCATGTGCTGCATATGTGCAGCATTCTCTAGAACTCTGTAACTAGTTTCTATCAGCTGGCTGGCAATTTATGTGCTTGCATTTCGTATGTAATTAATTTCACTTAGTTCCCTCCGCCCAGGGGCAGAGGCGAGGCCACGGCAAATGTAATTAGCATATAAATACATGCGCGACCCCGTCGAAAAGCCCAACCGCCCCTCCTGCCAGCCCCCAGCTCTCCCTGGCCAGATCTAATAGTACTTGAAAAGCTGAGTAGGCAACAAATAATGCCCAACTGGTTTATACCCGAGCCAAATATGATAAATATGATATAGCAGGGGAAAACATATGCTCTGGGTTCCTAAGGCCTTGCTGGTACCGAAAAGTATGCTGCAACGATATACATATATGTATCTATATAGTTCTAGGCATAGAGACATCCAGTTTCTCCATAGTTAAAAGGAGTATATCTATTTCATGAGTGAAAAGATGGCTCATATCAATTAACTAAAATATAATTTTTAATGAAAGTAAGTATTCACTAAAAAATATAAATATGCATTAAATATGAACTTCGATTTCGACCAAATGCAATTCGAGCATTCCCCTTGCATGCGTTGTGAGTTCGGCTATCTAAGCTGCTCGAGCGGACATTTACTTAGAATTTTCATTTATCTGCGCTCTAAATAAAAAATTCAATTTTAGACGTTTACATAGGATTTTCGTCTTGACAATGTGTCTTAAATAATGCATTTACATTAATTTGGCCTGTAAATATTTATTTATTTCATTGAATCTTGGCAAGCGAATGCAGTTTCCCACTTCTTTCTTGTTGCAAAAATGTTTTCATACCCTAGGCCAATGACTAAAGAGGGCATATGGAGTGGAAGAATCTGAATCTCGACCAAGTTGGACTCAATTCAGCATTTACACTTATGACATCCATTAAATCGATGATGAATATAAAGCTGAAGGTAGAGTCAAAAAAATTGGACTGTGGAATCGGCTCACACTTGCTATGCTTCATATTTTGATTTGAGATATATATTTGTATTATATTAATATATTCCTCATTGATAAAATGAGGCAAGGCACAGGGTATCTCCAAGTCGGGCACTCCCACTCTAGAGCACTTTAAGTTGTTTGTTGTGTTTTACTTGTTGTTAATTTTTTCTTTTTTCGCATTTAATTTGTTCGTTTCAAGCTTTTTATATTTTCGCGTCGCCGTCTCGCTGGCTGCTTCTGTTGCAGTCTTTTTGCATTTTTAGAGCGTGGCTAATTTTACAGCCAAGTGCGTCAACATGTTGCAAGTGGCAGCATAAATTTCCGCAATGCCCGCACTAATTGCATAGTTTGTATTCAATTTATATGCATTCAGACGTCTTTCGAGCTGCAGCTGAAACAAGCTTTTCTAATAAATCAATCTAATGAACAAATAACACTATCTTATAGAAGCTGTTAACGGGTTTTTCTTTAGCTCCAAATCCAGTTATGTTGTAGATATCCCTATGAATACAAAGTGTTTCTTATATAGCCGGCTTAGATAGTTCTACTTAAGTTTGATTTTCTTTCACTTTTAGTGTAAATTATTTTAAGCGAATGAATGATTCGGATTGTTTGGGAAATCGAGCGACTGTTGATCGAGGTTTTATTATAAGAAACTAGAAACTATAGTTCATGAAATTTACATTGTTGAATAAGGAACATTTATGAGCAATTGAACTTGTTCAATAATCGATGAATCAGTACTTTAGTAAATTTCAGTAGGCTTGCATTAAAAAATCTACAGTTCTGCTATATAATGATATTTGGTGGCTCATGAACAAATTAAAAGTTTAGTAGTTCGCAAGAAGCTTCAGTTCATTTTCGCTAAATAGAACAACTGAACTTGTTCATTAATCAGTAAAGCAGTTTTCATATCATTTAGTTTATTTATTATTCAAATTTCCATAGCTCTACAGTTACCAGTAGTACCAATATACCAAAACCTGATGACCCGATAAAGTGGTTCAATTACGATTCGCAAGAAGCTCAAGTTCATAAAAACTACTGAGAACAGGTGAACCACTGAGCTTGTTCACAAATCTATGAGTACTGCACTTAAGTTTATTTTAATGAACCTTACGACTGAATCAGTTTATTTCAGTTCATTTGAATATATGTGCACGACTTTTTGCACGTCGATTTCGCTCACTTTGTTCATCAAGGACTACTCAAACTCACTGCTAAACGGAAACTGTGCTAGCACACTTCAACCAGATTAAGCCACCCACACATTCACACGTATTCTGCCTCTCACACACACATGCGCATGCACAGGCAACCTACTTAGTGCATGAGCGCATTAAATCAACTGGAAATACTTGAGACTTGTCATTTGGTCGCATAGCGAAGCTAAAAAAAGTAAAATAAACTAGGAGCACAAGAAACTTTTTTGTTGTCGCCATTTTTTTAATGGAACCAGGTTGGCATATTTTAGATTACAAATATTTAGGCTTCTTTTTTTTTTCATTTTCCGTATTATTTATTTGCTGCTGTTGTTGTTTTACACAATGCTCAAGGAAGCAGCCCCCAATGTATCTTGGCTATCTAACTATGTATCTAGCAGCATGTGCATTGCACGCTGCATGTGTGTGTGTGTGTGTGTGTGTGTGTGTGTGTTTGGGGCTATAGAAAGTTGTCACAACCAGTTTGTCGTAGAGACGCGGGACGGTGTGGGGGCCGGAGCTGGGTCACCGGGGCCGACTTTCAAGCCGAGGCCCGCACAAAAACTGTCACGCATGGATTTATGCGCCACGTTTATTATATTTACATTTAATTTAACCTATGAAAAGAAAAGAGATCGTGGCAGTTGCATTTAAATTACCTATGCTAACAGCACACACACGTACACGCACACACACTGTTACAGATAATCGAAAGAAAACAATTTTCATGTAATCTAGGACATCATCGTAAATTACAACAATTTCAGGCAACTTCTGCTTCACTAGCCCATTAAATGTAGATGCGAGTATATAACCTCTTGCACTAAAGCAGCATAAATATATATCTATATATATAATTTTATAAAAGCGAGGGATGTTCTTAAAGTAAGTATATAACAGTGTGAATTATTTGGTATCAAGAATAGCTCTATTAGAAATCCTCATACTATACGTGCGGGTACAAATTATGATGTATACATGTGCGTAAGATGTATGATATATAATGCACAGATTTCCATTTAAGAAAAAATCTTAAATTACAGCTTAGACAAAATATTTGCAAAGTTCAAAGTCAAAGTCGGCAAGTTTACGCGTGACCCTCGCTTCCACAAAGTTATGCAGCTGAATGGCCGGGCCTTTAACGACTTGCAAGTAAAGCCATAATAGGTAATTATTTAAAATTTATTACGATGCCTGCGCTATTTGCCGAATGCCGAGTCTTAAAGTCGCTCCGTTAGCCCATTCGGTGCGGTTAAAGGGCAAGTCATTGCAATCGAGCCAGACTGGGAAAGCTGTTTCCACTTGCCACACATACCTTTTCATTTTCACTCGTATTCGCAAGCTGATAAGACTAAGCTCTCAGCTTTGGCATGCTAACTCTATGTGTACTCACTCAGTTATCTCACACGTGCGAACTTAACTCTTGGTCACATTGCAGATTGCAGGTTGCAGATAATTGGTGAATTTTTCGAAGTGATAAAGAAATTCTGTGGAATAATTATAATCTATTTATGGCGACAGACATATGAGTGTCGCGCGATCAAATTAAATTACCAATTTTTTGTATGTTGCGAATAATCTCAATGACTACTTCAAGATTATTAATTGCGCGATCGGAACCACTCTTTGGTGGGATATAGAGACGATAGACGGAAGGGTTATGATTCGAATGCTTCACAATTCTGTGTCATACTCCGAACTGATCTGAACTTAGCCATTCAGTCTATTCGATCTACACTAGTTATATTTATATAGATATAGTAACTTCCTTTTTAATATAAACTCAACTTGTTTCCTTATCTATCCCTATTAGAGCTGCGTGCTTGCCTAGTGCTTCAACAATAAGTCGCAGCCATGACATCATTTTTGAAATGCTTTTCCCATTTCTCAGAGCTAAGCAAATATGTTTTTTGTCGGTATTTGGATTCCATGTTTATGAGCTAACTCAAAGTCAGCGTCCTCTCTGGTTAAACAACTTAATTTCGCTGTCAGGTTCTGTGAGCCTTTTAAGCCTTTTTTCTAGGCAATACCTCTTTTGCAGCTAGCCAACTCCTGTGCCCCTGGCCCCGCCCCAACTCCCTTCGCGTGCATTTCTGCATGTAGAGTTCACTTCGGTTTAAGTGCATTTGCCGTCTTTATTTGCACTTTGTATTTATTTTGTTGTTGCCTTTTCTTTCTTCGCAGTGCACTTGGTAAATAGTTGTTGCTGTTGTTGTTGTTGTTGTTGTTGTTGTTGCTGTTCCAAGTGCTCGTTATTGTTGGTCTTACCATTATACACCGACACTTTTTCATATCCTGTCTGGTCTGCTTTGGTCTAGTCAACGGCGCAAAGCCAAACTGACAGCTTGTCTCCGTCTCAGCTGCCTTCGCTCCCCTCCCGCCTCTGCTCACAGCTCGATGTGAGAAATGGGCTTCATGACTGTGCTAAAAACCGAAAAGCGTGCAAGGCAACTAACAACATATGCAAATGCAACAGCAACAACAACAACTGGTAAACCAAATGAGCTGAACCGAACTCCACTGCATAACTGAAATCTGCAAAGTTGAGATACATTTGTATCTGCTTGTCATATGCCGCCAGATAGCGACAATTTGTCATTGCGGCCGCAAGTGGCCATGAACCAGGTCAGGTGTCAGGTGTCAGGTGTTCAATGCAACCAACCAACGCAACAGCACACCTAAGTCAGTGACCTCGCGCCGCGGCTGGGCGGGTATCTGAAGCCAGCAGCTACTCTAATGCACTTTTAACGCTCAACGTCAATATTTCAAATAGATAAAAGAGAGCCAAGGGGAGAGGGAGAGAGAGAGACAGAAAGAACAGCAGCAGCTCGCTGGCAAATGCAAAATTATTGTTAAGTGTTTCCTTAGTCCAGGCTTAGGGTGTTGCCACTTCTCTGTTGTTGTTGGTGCTGTTGTTGTTGTTCAGTTTTAGTTACATGCCGCAAGTCTTGTTGTAATGCCTAAAAGCGATTGCTACGCAAGATTATCCGCTTTCGTAGATACAAAGTCTGCGAGTTTGTGTGTGTGTGTGTGTGTGTGCGTCTGTTTATCTGGTTAGTGCTGATACGCAGCTTTGCATTCAGCTGCACAGTTTATCTGCCACTGTCATCTGTATGGCAACGCCAGCATGCGAAGCGTATGTTGGGCATAAACAGGATGCTTCTTTTCATTAGCACTGTAAGCGTTGCCACATGTTTACAATATGCAATATGGCAACATCAAGTTCTAAAAGTTATGTCAAAAAGTCTTTTTGAACCAAATAAAATGATTATTACCGTCAATATAAACAAAAATTGGGAGTTTCCTTGGCTTGAACAGATTAATGGGCAACCTTGTAAGGCTGCCAGACGATTCGGCTGGTGCAAATCGCAATTATATAATCCATTTTGCTTATTCGCATTGAATCGAGCTTTAATTTTTGGATTTTCTGTAATTTTGCTTAATGTAAAGCAAATCAAATTATCACTGCTCGTTTGAGTCGACGGTCATCATTGTGTTATTGTTGCTGTTGTTGTAGCTGTTGCGGCAATCGCAAAAATTGACAAAAATAATGCCAACAGCGGGAGCTACGAGAATCTGACTTGGTTCTATTCAGCTCTAATCTGCTGTTGTTCAAGTACGGCCATGCACACATATACATATGCATACGTATGCGAGTGTATCTGTATCTATACATAAATGTATCTTGTAGTTTGCAGCTTCAGCTACGTTGTATTTTCTGCTTTATGTTGTGCAAATATTGACATTCGTTTATTAAAATTCCAGCAGAGTGGCAAAGGCGAAGCCAAAGACTCTGTCGGCATGGGGCCCACAAGATTTTAGTCGGGCTATATGCATACATATGTACGTATATACATATATTTAAATATATATATGTATATGTTCTTATATTTATATTCGTATATCCAAGTGTGTATGTGTGTGTGTGTGTGTGTGTGTATGGGAAGGGAACGGGCATTTTATGTCATGTTTGCATATGTAAATGTGCTTGCTGCTCGGCTGCTCTGGCTCACTCTAACACTCAGTCTATCTCGTTCTATGTGCTCGCTAATATTTGCTTTTAATTTTTGCTTTGTTTAAACTGCAGTTTAATTTTATTTTTGCGCAAATATTGCTAGCAAATTAGAGACGAAAAGAAATGCAAATTGCTAACACACTGCTGCAAGCATAGATACAAATATAGGCACAGACACAGATGCAGATACAGATACGACTGCCACATATGGCCACACACACACACTCCCCGTTGATATCAAGCTTCAGGCTTCAAATTTAATTGACACATTTCTTGTTGTCGCTGCATTTTTTATTTGTATTTTTTTTCCCAATGCGATTCGAAATATAGGTAAAAAACAACTAAGTAAAACCAAATATTTATAGATATAAATAAATACAAATGTGGCAAAATTACATTAAAATTGCAATCAACGCCTGTTCTGCGTGTGTGTGAGTGTGTGGGCGTATGGGCGTGTCACGTAAATAAAATAACAACAATCTGTCACAATTGCGATTGCAATTGCAGTACACAAACTTTCGAGTGGTTGTTTAGTTCATTTGTTTTAATTAAATTCAAGTGCTGAAATGTGCCCAAGAAATGAACAAGAAAATGGAAAACATAAAAGTGAGTTAGACCACCGAATACCCTGTAGAAGGCGCATACTTAGAGTAATCATTCTCTTAAATAGTTATCCATTACGATGATGATTCTATTAAATATTCATGTTTCAATTTAAAAAAAAAAAATATATATATATATATATATATATAATATTGGAAGTATAGCTATGCATTTCGTTTCAATACCCTCTATATATATATATATTCGCCTTTAGTTTTATTTTGTTCTACACAATAAAATAAATCATACCTTCGTGGATCCTTCTCATAATTCATAGGGTATCGCAAGAAACTTTTCAGCAGTGTGATTAGTCAGTTTTGCATATTTGATTTGTGGTCCTATTTGTATTTAAATTTCGAAATGAAAAGACAAAACAGCAAATAAACCCAATTATCATATAATTTTTTATTTATTCCTTCTATTTTATTTTGGGCATTCACATTCATAAATATTCATATATTCGTATATTCGTATATTCGTTTATTCGTTTATTCGTATGACACTTCCGCACGGCGCTCTTCAGCTGCCAATAGAGTTGTTCGAACAATAAAGATTTAATTCATTTCAAGTTTTATTTTTGTATTTTATGTATAATTCAATTTTATTGACTCGCCTCTTTCTCCCGCCTTTCCCATGCACTTCTGTGGCCAGCAGCCCAGGAAATGGGAAATAAAAGCGCAAACTTTAATTAAACCTTAAAGTGCCAGCATTTCTATTATAAACGTACATACATATATTCCAGCACTTGACAGAGTGCCAGCCCAGAGTGAGAGCGAGAGATAGAGACATAGAGAGAGAGAGGAGGAGAGAACGGGAGAATGGGCAACTACTTACCCCAAGTTCGAATGGAGCAAATGCATAGGAAAAGTTCGAGTCATCGCTTGATTGGCAGCGCCTAGGTAGGAAGTAACATTCGAAAGGCAGCAGTATATAAATGGAATTATAGAGAAAATGGGGAAACCATGCATCAAAGTAGACAATCATATGGAATTTAATAGACATACAGATAAACATAATATAAATAACAGAACTTTATTAAATTTGAATTCTCTTTTCTTTTCTTATCAATTCAAATATATGAAATAACGTGTATATTTTAAAGTGATAGAGGAATGTCAGAAATATGAAATATATAATGCTAGAGATATACAGGTAAGAGTAATCGGAAAAGCTCTTGCGCAGAACAGACTTTTATTGCAGATTGAAATGTGAATAATAATTGATATACGTTACCTAAGATATAATCTAGAAAGTCTGTTAAATCTATACTTTCGAATTTTAGAAAGCTATAAATCATAGACTTTGAATTAGTTTCACAGATTAGATTCTATAAAAGAACTTAGTCCCCAACTGCTTTTAAACAAAGTTGTCTTTTATGATTTGCTGAAACCCTACCCGAACATTAATTCTGTTTTATAGATCTCTAAAACGTAGAGCTTCTCCGCATTGTCTTGGAAAACTTTATAGTTTATTGCAGATGCTAAATAAATAAATTGGAGTTCATTTCATGTTATGTAGAAAGCAGTAAATCAAATCCCAATCTTGGATTATCTTGAGAATCTAAGGAGCTTCTCATCCCTCAAGTTCTTCGGCAATTGAAGTTATTGCGACTTGGATGAATTGCTTTTGTTTTTGTTTTAATCAGCAAATTCTTCCCACGAAGCAACTCAATCAAAGTGCCAAACATTCATTTATGCATACTGAAGGGAAAATGGAAATGGGAATGAAAATGAAATGAAATGAAAAATCGTATAAGATGGTGGCAACAAATTGATTTTTTCTGCAACGCAATCTGAACAAATGTGGCTATAAAAAGTGTCCATGGCCAACGCCTCGCCTTGCCTGAAGTGCAGCATCTACGTGGCCAGGCCCAGGGGCAGCTCTCTGGGGCGGGGCTAAAGTCTTTTACGACTGCCGCCAAGAGACGACAGCATCTTCATCGACTTAGTCGAGGCTGTAGCTGTTGCTGCTGCTGTCTCAGATGTTGTTGGCACTTTGCAGTGCCGTGCGGTGTTGGGGTCACGTAAAGTCCATTTATATCAAATTATCTTACCATAATAATGAATTGTCGGCAATTAT